>NC_000068.7:164465599-164801224 GCF_000001635.26 Mus musculus | reverse complement strand
GTCTGGCTTGGGATTTAATCCTCCTGCCTCAACCTCCTGCATGTTAGCATTACGGACTGGTGCCTAAATACATTAATTGGCTTTAGTTTTGATTCTAAAATCAGGGACCACTTCATTTCAAAAGTAGAATAAGTTGCCAGTGCTTGGGAGGCAGAGGCAGGCAGATCTCTGGGAATTGGATGTTATCCTCTACGAAGTTGCGGGGCTACAGTGAGATCCTGACTCAAATAAATTAATTCATTATTTAATTAAAAAAGAAAAAGCAGGAAGGAGAAGAAACAGTGTTCCAATCAGGCAGGCAGAAGGGGTTGGCGTTTATTTATACACAGAGAAAGGCTAAAGCCCTGGAGACAGGAAGTATACTGGTCATTTCAGTGACTCTTCGTGGGGCTGGAGGTGTATCCAGAGCAGGCATGAGGGTGACCCTCTCACCTTCTTCAGCCCCACACAGCCAGTTGGTTAATAACTGACAGCTTAACCGACAGCTCTCTCTTTTTTTCTTCCTTTTCCATTTTTATTAGGTATTTAGCTCATTTACATTTCCAATGCTTTACCAAAAGTCCCCCATAGCCACCCACCCCCGACAGCTCTCTTAATTTTACCAGTTTCTGATTGTACCAAGGGGAGAAGGTCAAATGTGTGTCCCTAACCGATCACATAAGTGTCCCCTTCTCCACGGTTCACCTGCAGCTTCTGAAGACCCACATCCTCTAGTCCGGGTGCACCCAGCACATTCCCTGATCCTCTGCTATAGGCACGGCCCACTCCCATGCCTGTCTGGGTCTCTGCCAAAAGCACGTGACAGCAACATGTTGAGAAGTCTGTCGTTAAGAATGAAAAGACGATGGTATGGTAGTTCACACCTGTAATTCTAGCATCTGCGAGGCAGCGGCAAGAGGATTTGGGTTCCAGGCTAGCCTAGGCTATAGAGTTAAACCCTGTCTCAAAACAACAAGAGCCAGGTGTGGTGGCCCACGCCTTTAATCCCAGCATTTGGGAGGCAGAGGCAGGTGGATTTCTGAGTTCGAAGTCAGCCTGGCCTACAGAGTGAGTTCCAGGACAACCAGGGCTATACAGAGAAACCCTGTCTCAAAAACAAAACAAAACAAAAAACAACAAAAAAAACCCCCAACCAAAACAACAACAACAGCAAAGACCCCAGCCAACCAACCAAGACATCAGGATGAGTAGAGCAAGGGTGGCTGTTTGACTAACTGATGACGACGATGATGGCCCGTGGATTTACTTAGGGTCACTGTACCCCTTATGTCCACTGCAGGGGACCCGAAAGTGCCAGTGCTGTACCACGTAGAGAGGATACGGACAGGAGCCAGCTTCTCAGTGCGCGCCGTGAAGGCTGTGCAGCATGGCAAGGCCATCTTCATCTGCCAGGCCTCCTTCCAGCAGATGCAGCCCAGCCCGCTGCAGCACCAGTTCTCCATGCCCTCCGTGCCCCCGCCAGAAGACCTGCTGGATCACGAGGCCCTCATTGACCAGTACTTAAGGTGAGGCCTGCGGATTCCAGAGAAGTGGGTTTTGTTTTTCTTCTTCAGTTTTTATGGTTTTATGGATGGGACCCCAGGATCCTAGTGTGCACTAGGTGTGCTCTACCACCGAGCCACACTCCAGACCTAAGACATGCACTACTTTGACCTATAGTAAAAACCACACTTAGGCCGGGCAGTGGTGGCGCACACACCTTTAATCCCAGCACTTGGGAGGCAGAGGCAGGTGGATTTCTGAGTTCGAGGCCAGACTGGTCTACAAAGTGAGTGCCAGGACAGCCAGGGCTACACAGAGAAACCTTGTCTCGAAAAAAACCACAAAAACCCAAAAAACAACAACAACAAAAAATCCACAGTTAGGCCCCTGGCATAATCTGCATGCCTTTAGAGACAGGCAAAGTCTGTGAGAGTTCCAAGCTAGCCTGGTCTACATGGGGGGGTCCCAGCCATCCAGCTCTATGTAGAGAGATCGTGCCTTTAAATAAAAAAGAAGACAGTACTAAGATGACTCAGTTTAGATACATTCTGATTATTTCTATACTATTCTCCATTTCCTTTTAAAAAATTAGTATGCATGCCACAGCATATGGAGGATGGAGGATGGCTGTGTGGAGTCTGTTCTCTTTTCTACCTTTACCTGGGCTCGGAGGATGGAACCCAGGTCCTCAGGCCTCTATGCCATCTCGCCTGCCCGCTCTTTTTTTTTTTTTTTTTTTCTTTTCGGTTTTTCGAGACAGGGTTTCTCTGTGTAGCCCTGGCTGTCCTGGAACTCACTCTGTAGACCAGGCTGGCCTCGAACTCAGAAATTCACCTGCCTCTGCCTCCCAAGTGCTGGGATTAAAGGCGTGCACCACCACGCCCAGCCCGCTCTTTATTTTTAAATGTATTTATGTATGTATTTATTTAAATATAGGAGAGCTCTGTCTGCATATACACCTACATGCCAGAAGAGGGCATCAGATCCCTTTATAGGTGGTTGTGAGCCACCATGTGGTTCCTGAGACTTGAACTCTTGACCTCTGGAAGAGCAACCAGTGCTCTTAACCGCTGAGCCATCTCTCCAGCCCACGTTTGTTTTGTTTTTTTTAAGATTTACTTATTTATTATATGTAAGTACACTGTAGCTGTCTTCAGAAACTCCAGAAGAGGGCATCAGATTTCATTACGGATGGTTGTGAGCCACCATGTGGTTGCTGGGATTTGAACTCTGGACCTTCAGAAGAGCAGTCGACGCTCTTAACCACTGAGCCATCTCGCCAGCCCACGTTTTTATTTTAATCAGTGTGTGTTGTATGAAGTCATGGGTCTCATTCTGACAGCTTCATGCATGTGTCTACTGTATTTTTATTACATGTTCCCACATTACCTCCCTCGCCCCCTTCCTCATGCAGTCCCAGGGCAGTGTTTTTAAGCTCTGGCTCCTTCTCATGAGTGGGCCAGGGAGCCTCTAAGTAGGTCTTGAGTATGTAGTCAAAGTATAAACTAGATCCCATCACTTGGGAGGCAGAGACAGATGGATCTCTGAGAGTCCCAGTTTAGCTAGGGCTACATGAGACCCTATCTCAAAAACATGGGGGTGGTCTGAAGAAATGGCTCAGCCATTAAGAGCACTTGCTACTCTTGCAAAGTGTGGTGGTCTGGGAGGTATACTCTGATAGAGCGTGTGCTTAGCATGCCCAAGACTCTAGATTCATCATCCCCAGTACTGCATGCACATATATATCAATATATACAGATATGTCTATATATACAGATATACATATATGCATATATAGATATATATGTATACAGAAATGTATGTATTTTATATACAGTATATAGGAGCAAAAAAAAAAAAAAAAGAGAGATATTAGAGCCCAGTGCATCTAGGGCAAGAGGCCTCTGAGCCACTTCAGTTTCAGTGTTAGCACATGTGCATGTGGGATCATAATGCAAAGCTTTGGGCAGAGCTTTACACTCAGCCAGCACAGGCAAGGGGTAGCTTTATTGTTATTAAAATATTGGTTGGGGCCAGTGAGATGGCTCAGCGGGAAGAGATGCTTGCTATACAAGTCGAATGAGCTGGGTTCAATCCCTGGAGCCCATGTAAAGGTGGGAGGAGAGAACTGATTCCACAGGTTGTCTCTGACCTTCACATAAAAATTGACCCTAGGTTCAATTCTCAGTTCTTTTTTTTTTTTTTTAAAGATTTATTTATTTATTATATGTAAGTACACTGTAGCTGTCTTCAGACACATCAGAAGAGGGAGTCAGATCTTGCTACGGATGGTTTTGAGCCACCATGTGGTTGCTGGGATTTGAACTCGGGACCTTTGGAAGAGCAGTCGGGTGCTCTTACCCACTGAGCCATCTCACCAGCCCTCAATTCTCAGTTCTTGAATGCAACAGTAAATGATTGAATCCAACAGTAAACGGCTGTTACAACTACTTGGTAAATAACTGGCCACCTCCAGTCCTGGGCTGCTGCCCTCCCTGCTTCAGGCCTATGGTGCAGCAGCTTTGGAGTTAACGCATAGCAGAATGAGGCCCTCCTCTGGGACCTTGCTGCAGAACGTGGCCCGCTGCTCAGTATCTTCACTTTAGTGTCTTCTCGATATTTTGACTCTTCCTTGGTAACATATTTCTCACTGAGATCACAACGAATAAAGTTTGAATTAAGTTTCGGCTCTGGATCTAGACACAGACACACATGGAGTCTGGCCAGAGTCTGTGCCTCTGTTAGTACCTACCTGCTATGGGACCTTCCATCCCCCAACCTCGCATGGTCCTAGATTCTTCATACGGGAGCAGTCATTTCTCCAGCTATGTTGCTTGTGTTGGATACTGGGGTGGTAGCAGCAGGGCATGAGGGATGGGTGTGGGTTCAGGAGACTGAATGGCCAGGATTCAAGTCTAGACTCTGTCCCTGATAGCTGTGTGAGTTTGGGCCAATGCTCACCCACTTAAATCCATACATTTGGTTATGACTTGAGCTAATCATAACTCCCACCTCAAGGTTGCTTTGAGAATTCAGTAAGAGGTGTATGGCACTTAGCTATGTAGGGGTGTGTGAGGCTTCGTGTGTGCAGAAATAAAAATAATGTATCATTGCTAAAGGAGCCTGACTTCAGGACTGTGCTCCTCAATAAGGTAGTAATGACCCTATAGGCTGCCTTAAGCTTATGAAATAGAACGAACAGTTCTTTTGTGTGTGTGGTGCTAGGGATCAAATTCCCCAGGGCTTGGTGCATGCTAGGCCGGCTCCTCATCCCACACTCTTCATTGATCTTGTTCTCTGGGTACAGCAGCCACATTGCAGGTTCTTAGTCTCATGTGGCTTAGTGGCTGCCACTGTGGACAGTACAGATGAACAGTCCACCAGACTGGTGGGTGGGAGCGGCAGAGCCTACTAAGTACTGAGGGTTCCATGGAAGTGGTGTCACCCGGCACAGTGCTTCCGACTGCTTAGATAGAGAATGCAGACACATCAGGAGGTCTCTGGAATGTCCAGTGATGAAGTGGTTAGATACATGAACTGCCTGATACCAGATCTCCCTCCATGCTCTGAGCAAGCCACCTGGGTTCCTGTGCTCACCTCTTACCAGCTGACCACACTTGCCAAATGACGTTGTGTCAGGGCTTGAGTTGTGGTTGTGTGCAGTGCTTGGATCAGTGCCTAGGCCTTAGCTGTGTCTGTTTGCTATGAGACAGGTCACATTATTACTGTCATGTTACAGGAGGGAAAAATCGGCTCAGAGAGATGACTAACTTCCCAAGGCTGAAGGGACGGGGAAGGGATTCATAGACTATATTGTTTGTCAGCACCATGAGGAGGCTTTGCAGAGCCCCCGTGGCAAATGGTGTGGATCAGAGGGGCAGCAGAGAGACGCCCCACCTCCCTGGATATCCTTGTTCCTGTGTTTACTTCCAGGGACCCTAACCTTCACAAGAAGTATCGAGTGGGGCTGAACCGAGTTGCTGCCCAGGAGGTACCTATTGAGATCAAGGTGGTGAACCCACCCACCCTGACCCAGCTGCAGGCACTGGAGCCCAAACAGATGTTCTGGGTGCGTGCCCGGGGCTACATTGGTAAGATGACCCACAATTCGGAGGAATGCACTTCAGGAGTCTAGGCCTTGCCACACTCATTGCCCTCTGTGGCTTGGCTATACCACTCTCTGGCCTGTTTCCTAATCTCTTACCAGAGTCCTTACCCTTTAACATGAGAACCATTGTTGGACCTTTCTGGGGAGAAGCAAGCTACCATGCTGAAATTCTTACCTAGGTCAGCAGCTAACAATGGATGTCTTTGTGCAAATTGGTTCTAGGACCAGAGAGAGTGGCTGGGGCGAGAGACTTGGGAAGAGCGGGTTTACATTTAACTTACCTCTGTCCTCTCTTAGTCCTTCCTTATCCTTACACACAAAGCCCCTACTTGGGTCAGGTGCCCTTGCACAATGACTCATTTGTGTATGGCAGCCCCTTTCTCCCCCACCTCCCTGCAGGTCCTGAGCTGGAAAAGCCAGGAGCCCAGGGCTGATGGGATTGGGACCTGTTGCAGGGGAAGGTGACATCAAGATGCATTGCTGTGTGGCTGCTTATATCTCTGACTACGCCTTCCTGGGTACAGCACTGCTGCCCCACCAGTCCAAGTATAAGGTGAACTTCATGGCGTCACTGGATCACTCCATGTGGTTTCATGCCCCATTCCGAGCCGACCACTGGATGCTGTACGAGTGTGAGAGCCCCTGGGCTGGTGAGTGTGGGCCCAGGGTCCGTGTCTGTAGGATGAGAGGGAACCTGCTTGGTTTTTAGATGATGCTGCCTCTCTGCCTCTCGCCACTTCCTGGGGCTGCTGCACAGGCTTCTTGCACTGTGGCCCCTCTTAGTATTTGTGCTGTCCTCAAAAATTTAGGAACATCCAGGAACGACTGACTTTATCTGAGACCATTACAGGTGGCCAGGCAACTTTAGATCCCCTGTGTGAACTTGGGCAAATCCGTTTTGAAGCTTCTTTTGGTTTTGATTTTTGAAACCAACCAGAGTCTCATGTACCCTTGCTGGTCCTGAGCTCTATATGGAGTAGAGCCCAGCCTTGAATTCATGCTCCTCCTGGCTCCACGTCCCAAGTGCTGGGAGCCACTGTATCCTGCTTCTCGGTTTTTTCATCTGGATAAATAGGCTTATGTTAGACTGCACCATCTAAACCCCAGAAGCCACCAGACTGCCACTAGAGGGAGCTGTTTCTAAGCAGATTGCATTGTGCCCCCGCAGGTCCTGGAGCAGGTCCAGCAAAGTGCCTTGTCTTTTTAGAGTCACATGTATCTTAGGTTAGCCTTGAGCTCACTCTGTAACTGAAGGTGACTGCGGGGATCGAATCCAGGCCCCTTGTATGCTAGGCAAGCACCCTGTTAACTGAGTTACAGCCTCAGAAAACTGGGCTTTTGGCTTTTTCTGTTTTTTTTTTTTGTTTTGTTTTGTTTTTTGTTTTTTTTTTTTGTTTTTTTTTTTTTTTTGAGATAGGGTTTCTCTGTATAGCCCTAGCTGTCCTGGAACTCACTCTGTAGACTAGGCTGGCCTCGAGCTCAGAAATCCACCTGCCCTTGCCTCCCAAGTGCTGAGATTAAACACTTCCCAGCACGGTTTTGGTTTTTCAAGATAGGTTTTCTCTGTGTAGCTCTGGCTTGCTTGGAACCTGCTTCTGTAGACCAGGCTGGCCTTGAACTTACAGGGATCCATCTGCCTCTGCATCTTGAGTGTTGAGATTAAATGTGTGCACTGCCACCACCTGGCTATAAACTGTATTTCTAAGGAGCTCCCTGAGTGATTCTGTGAGTTAGCACAGTGGGGCAGGGCACTGTGGTCTGTAGGGGCACCACTTCTAGATGCTCCTTGTAGGGGACAGAGAGAAACCCAGACTCCACAAAGTCTCCTGTTAGAACCTGGCTTCTTTTATAGTAAAGTACACTTCAAAGGAAGAAAAGCTTTGCTTTATAAATGGATGAAGCTTAAGCTGCTCCTTATGGTCAGGAAAGGGTTACTCGAGTACAGACACCATCGCTGCGCAGGATTCGTGACCTTGAAGTTAGGACACTCAGTCAGCTTTGGCCTGATCCTCGGGGCCGAGTTCCTGAGCCTGGTTGTACTTTAGTGTCATTGTCTGGAAAACAGGACAGGGAGTGACGCTCACACCCTGTGGCTAAAGCAGACCTCAGTGGGCTCTGCTGTGTCACCTGAAGCTAGCCTCCTGAGGATAACTAGGCCAGGCTCAGAGCCACCAAGGGAAAGATAGAGAAAGGAGGCCACACACTTTGAGGGCTCTAGATCCTCTCAGGTGCACCCTCCCCCTTGTGGTGGTGTGGGTGAATTACCAGCTGGAAGGACTTGGCTTTGTGTGTCAGAAAGGAAAGAATGGGATTCTGACAGGTGGCCAGAGATGTGGCAGTCTGCTTGGCCAAGCCTTTGGAGACTTGTCAGAGCCCCTCTGATCTTTTTGAGAAGTGAGCAGATACGTGAAAGTGCTTTTAAACCATCAAGTGGTGCTGGGGTGTGAGGATCCCTCCAACCCCCGGTGACTATAATAGGCTCACACAGGGGCACTTGGCACTTTGGAATCATGATGTTCCAGTGTGCGGTTGTATGGGGACAGCTCTGCCCTGTGTCAGATCCTTTGCAGGCAAAGCACGCTTGTGCTGAAGCAGGGGCCATCTCACCTTCTCCTTGCTTACAGGTGGCTCTCGAGGGCTGGTGCATGGGCGGCTGTGGCGTCGGGATGGGGTCCTTGCTGTGACCTGTGCCCAGGAGGGTGTGATCCGATTGAAGCCTCAGGTGTCAGAGAGTAAGCTATAGTGAAAGATGCCTGGCTCGGCCTGGGGCTAAAAGGACTTTGCACTGCCATTTCTGAGGCAGGAGTCACAGTTGAGAGCTGGGCTTCCTGCCTCTTACATACAATAAAGAGATTGCTAACACTGGAGTAGCTGACCTTTAATAGAACTACAGCCCTCCCCGTGCCTCTGACTTCCAGGACTACAGTCGCAGTCCCCAGCCCTTCACCAAACTGTTTCACTGGTTTAGAGGCCCATGGATACAGAGACATACTGATTCTGACCTTGGCCACAGCCTCCAGCTGTGGTAGGCTGAAGAGCCCATGCCAAGACTTCCTCCTGGTGTTATCCTAGGGTAACCCCAGCCAAAGCCTGCTCGGAGTCCTGTCTGGCATAATAAAGTTCCCCTCAGTCTGCTGCAGACTCTTTCTGGAACTACTCAATAGGCTCCCAGCTGCTGTGTCCTCAGCCCCTGTCCCCTAACCTGGGCCAGCCTGTCTCCTAGGCATGGCCTTAAGACAGGAGGAAATTAGTCCAGCACCTCTTTGATGAGCAGCTCCTTGAGGCTGGGCGGTGGGGTAGAGGTAAGGCCTGCTTCCTGTAGTGCCTGGAGCTGGGCCTCCGACTGCCGTTTGTCCAGGCCCAGGCGCCAGGAGAGCCGGACATGGGCCTCAAGAAAGGGTGCCAGGAAAGGATGGGGTCTCTTGTCCCCCAGCAGCTGCAGGGCCTTCTCACTGCAGGCTCGGGCTTCCCCGGGATCCTCCAGCTCCTGATGGCACACGGCCAGCCCAGCCAGAGTCAACAGGGGACGGTCTGGGCCAGATGGGGTGCCCAACTGGGTCTGCAGCTGCCAGGCGTTGGCCCACAATGCCAGAGCCTCACGATAAAGACCAGTGCAGGTGAGGCTCTGTGCCCGCCGCAACTCGGGCAGCACAAAGAAGTCCTGCAGGTCCGGAGCTTGGCGTAGCTCTGGCACTGCCTGCAGGTGGCCCAAAAACTGTTCAAAGGCCCTGCTGCGACGGGCAATGGTTTCTGCAGTAAAGTTCCGGCGCAGGCGCTTACGGGGAAAGGAGATGGCAGACATGGGGCCCCGGAATTGCCGCTGCAGGTTTCTGTGCAGCCGCTCAAAGTCCGAGTATCGGCGAGAGATCTGGGCTGGCTGGCGATCTGGTGGCCCTGGGCCCATCACGGCGAGGGTGTAGAGCTGTAGGAAGGGTGGATGTCAGGGCTGATGTAAAACCTCGGTGGGTCTCTTCCCTCCCTCCCGTCCATACTCCGGGCTCTGCTCTTCCACCTCACCTCTTCTGAGACTGGCTAGGAGGAAGCTGCAGAGCTTACCTTACCTTACCTGAGGCTCCTCTGAAATGACCCAGGCCCAAGGTAGCATGGGGGAAAAAAGACAGAAATGAGTTTCAATGTCTGGGGCTGCCACCATGTTACTGCTCCGGGAAATGCCCAGCCCCTTGGGAGTTGGTTGTTGGGAAAGCCTTAGGAAAGCCAGGGGTGAACTGAAACCCAGACCCCTCTTTTGGGCGTCTGAGCCTTCTGAGAGCCAGCTAGGAACTATGTGCCACTCTGGATACATTACTGGCCAAGCTCGTTCACACCAGACCAAAGGATGGGTCTTCAGACAGCCTCAGTAGCAAAAATGATGGATTGGGACTCATGTAACCGCAAGTCAGCCTCCTTCCTGTGACCCAGGCAGAGCAGGGTCTCAGATCTTCCTGTGCTCTGGTTAGAAGTTCCTAGGCTCAGGCCACTTTTGCTCAGGGATGCCCGGCTTTGGTGCTCAAGGTTTCTAGGTGTCGCACGCACACTGGAGTACACTGCATCAGAAACAGGGTGGTTCCTGATGCTCTCGGATTCCTTTCTGGTTTTGTCCCTTGAGACAGTCTCACCGTGTAGCCCATGATGGCCTCTAATTCACAATCTGACACAGCCTCCTGAACGGTAGGATTAAAGGAATGTAACTCCATGCCCAGCCTCTTCAATTCTTTTTTTGTTGTTTTTGTTTTGGGTTTAGTGTCTGTCTGTCTCTGTTGTTGTTGTTGTGTTTGGACACACACCCGAGTCTGATGCCATAGTTTACAAATGGAGGTTAGAGGAAACCTTTCAGGATTCTGTTTTCCTCTTCCATCATGAGATTTGAGGACAGCTCAGGTCATCGGGTCATGACAAGTGCTGGGCTATTTAGTTTGGCAAGACGGTGTTTTGGTTTTTGAGAGTCTCCTGGGTCCTGGCTGACCTCAAGCTTGTTCTGTAGTCAAGTGCTGACACTACAGGATTACCCAACCACACCCAGTGTATGCAGAGCGGGGGATGGAAGCCAGAGCTTTGTGTGTGCCAGCCAGGTACTCTACCAGTGAAGCAAGCCACACTGCCAGCCCTCTGCAGTAATCCAAGGTCTCTATAGCCCAGGCTAGCCTTGAACTTTTGGTGTTCCTCTTGCCTTAGCTCCAAGGGTTGGGATTATAGGCATAAGGCACCATAAATGGCTTGCTTGCTCGTTTCTTTCCTTCCTTCCTTCCTTCCTTCCTTCCTTCCTTCCTTCCTTCCTTCCTTCCTTCCTTCCTTCCTTCCACCATGGGTTCTGGAGGTTAAACTCAGGTTGTCAGGCAAACACCTTTTCGGGCTGAGCCCTTTCCCTGACCCCCTAGGAGCTTTTTCAAGGAAACCAAAGGCTATAATGATTCCTGCTTGGTAAACACTAACCAGGATGCCTACAGATCCGAGTCCCCACAGATCCGAGATCCAAGGTAAGGATCAGTTAGGACTAATGAGGATCGATGCCAAGCTGACGGTTTAAATGGGGCACCTGCAAGGGTCCACATTAAAGGGCTACCCAGCATATCCAGACATTTCCCCCAAGTATATCCAATGGGGCTGCCAGTAGCCCCGTTATTCCAGTTAGGCTTACCTGGTCTTTCTTTTTTTGAAGATTCACAGTGCATTAAAACAACAAAAACCCATTTCACACCCATCCGCCCTGTATTGTTCAAACAGACAGACTAGATACTGTTTCCTTTCTTTTTTTTTCCCCAGGCTGGCTTTGAACTCCTGATCTTCATGCCTCCATCTCCCAAGTACTGGACAAACACCCACCCGCCAGGCCTCGCTCTTTTCTTGTTTTTCTACAACTCTAAGAAAAGGTGTTTTCCACAGGACACACTGTAGGAAGAGCTGCTCTGCATCAATCTTTTATGTATATAAGTTGATTTTTAAAATGCTAACATGCTTATTCTTAAAGAATTTTATGTACATATAAAACTACTTTGAGGGCTGGCGAGATGGCTCAGTGGTTAAGAGCGCCGACTGCTCTTCCAAAGGTCCCGAGTTCAAATCCCAGAAACCACATGGTGGCTCACAACCATCTGTAACGAAATCTGACGCCCTCTTCTGGTGTGTCTGAAGACAGCTACAGTGTACTTACATATAATAAATAAATAAATCTAAAAACAAAAAACAAAAAAAAAAACCTACTTTGATCATATTTATTCCTCACTCTTCCCTTCTATTTTTATTTTTAAATTTTTGCCAAAGACCATTTCCTATCCGCGTAGGTAACAGTGGTTGTGGTTGTTGGGGCTCGGCTGTAGGTCAGTGACCACGATCTTCCTAACTTGTGTGAGGCCATGGGTTCCATTGCAGTAGCACAGCATGGTGTGACTGCTGTTCTGTCGACTGCCTCGTGCTGGACCACACATCTCCATCCTGCTGTCACTTAACCATCAACAGCCCTGCAAGGTCAGTCTCTGGTCTCTGTCAGCTGAGGAAGCAGGCTCCAAGAGGGAGTGAAGGGCACAACCCTGGCTCTGAGACCTGATGCTAAAGCCCTTACTCTTGACCTCCAGGGGAAGAAATATGGAGACATGGGATGCCCACTGTACGGAGGAGGAAGCTTCATTTTCTAGACACAGGAGAGGACAGAAGATGGCCCCTGCCACCCCTCCCCCCCTTTTTTTAAGGCTTTTCACCTAGGTCTCCTGGGTCACGCACATTCCTTTCTGAGAGAGCTGTTCTTTGTTGACTGACCCTTGGTATCTCCTTCCTGTGCATGACCCCTTACCCACCTCTGAGCTCTGGAACATTTGCCACTTAAGACTGGACCGTCAGGGGCTAGGAGTGTGTAGGTGGTGGTACAGCATCTACTCCGCATGCATGGGATTTGATGCTTAACAAGATCTAAAGCCTGCATTACCTCTCCCTGAACAAAGTGGAGCAGTCATGGGTGTGGTCCTTGTTACTAACAGCAACAGAGAAGGGTGGAGGGACCCAGATGCGGGCCAGGCCTCCAGGGCCCCTGTCCTGCTGAATCAGAGGTAGAAGAAGGAAGGGACAAGCTGGGAGTTGTCACTGTCAGGGCAGACCAGGACCAGCTAGCTCAGATGGGTTTCAGACCTGAAGGGGGCAGAACCCGGTGGATCTGTCTCTCTGCCAGTCTCTTCCCTTCACACAGCAAGGGAAACAGGGACTCTAGGCCTGGCTCCAGACTGCTCTCTACTCCTTAGCCCTGACGGTGCTGGAGGTGGGAATGCTGGAGAGCGGATTCACCAGGAGGTTGCAGCAGCCTCTCCATACCTGACATTGCCAATCTAAAGTTAAATAACAATACAGGCTGAATATCCCTTATCCAAGATCAGAAATCAATAGTTCAGATTTTGGAATATTTGCATATATATGTACACACACATACACACATATATATGTACATATGTGTATATATATACACACACACATATATTTCTTAGAGAAATAGGACTCAAGTCTAAATACAGGATCAGTACAGTAAATAAATAGTGTGAGACTGGGTCTCATGTCTTCCAGGAGACTGGCTTTGAGCTTCTGTAGCTGAGGGTGATCTTGAACCCCTGACCCGACTCCCCTTTCAAGTGCTGGGCCCATAGGTATGAGCCACCACCACACCCATTTATGCAGAACCGAGCCAGCGCTCCGGTCCACCGAGCATTCATTACATCTTCTAAACTCGAATTTCTGATGCACTTTATGGACACAGCCTGAAGGCAGTTTGGCTTTTGTTTGTTTTGAGACAGGCATGGTTTTCCGTAGCCCAAGCTGGTCTCGCTTAGTATCCGGACTGCCCTTAAACTGACACATTTGCTCTACTTCCGAACTGCATGAGCACACTCAGCTCCGGGCAATTCCCTATCATTTCCGGGGTTTGGGATAAAGCTCAGAGGTCTGCAGCACTATAAGCAGCTGCTATATCAATGAGATACATTCCAATTTGTTGTTTGGCTTTTTTTTTTTTTTTTTTTTTTTTTTTGAGACAGGATCTAAATATGTAGCCGTAGTTAGCCTTGAACTTGGGGGCAGTCTTATTGCTTCAGCCTTTCAAGTCCCTGTGCAATATTTTTTAAATGGGCCTACATTTTGCACACATATCAAGTGAAGTTAGGTGTGGAATTTTCCACTTGCGGCCTCACGTGGACACTCAAATGCTTCAGATTTTCAAGCATTTCAGATTGGGGAATTTGACACTATACAGCTACAGTTTTAATCTATCACAGTGCCAGACAATGCTAAGGTTTCCCTGCGCCTGGCCTCATTTACCTCCTATTATAATCCCATGTATTGCCTATTGCTCAAAAGAGGAAACTGGGGGCCACTGAGGCCACAGAACCCACCCAAGGGGAAGCCACTGGTAAACACAGGGGATGTGAATCAAGACTGGTCTGGATCCAAAGCCCATTTCCTTAATCCTGACCCATGCCACTGGGTCTCAATACTGTGTCCTGCTGCGGTTGACAGAAACCCACAGGGTACAGAAAGAAACACACATCAGTTCTCGTAACCTCAAGACTAGGACAGGAGGCAACTCCTAAGGCCACATTCTCAGTTTTAGAGAAACTAAGTCATTTGCCTGAGGACGTGTTCAGTTGACACCCATCTTCTCATCTGGTCTCAGTTCCCCCAGGTGTAAAATAAGGACATCCTTTTATAACTGCATGGCCACGACCCCCGCCCCAAAATCTGTGCTATTTCCTTTCTCTCAGCTAGACATCTAGACTCGCTGCTCAAGGGTTCCTGGAACCTCACTCACCACGTACTTGGAGGGAGGGTCTTTGACAACATTGGCGCTGGTCACCTCAAAGAGCAGCCTCTGTGGAACTAGGGTGTTCCGAGACTTTTTCCAGAAATCCTGCAGCTGGCGGGCCAGGAGTTGACTGCTCCGTTGTCCATCAGGTGGGGGACTTCGTTCTGCACAAGCACATGACCCGTCATTATGGGGGTGGCTAGCTCCAGAGTTAACGTAAACAAAATGCCATGACCTCATTCACAGAAGCGAGATGTGCTTCACCCCAGCGCCTGGCTTACAGTGGATGCTAAACCTCCACCCGAAGCAGCTAGCACACACGTTTGTTTCCCTGGTCCTGTGCATTTAATATCTACAAAAAACCCGAGATGGTGTGATTCCCATAGTGTTGTGAGTCAAGGTCACACAGCCAAACCGTGTCTGGAAGAGCTTATAGTGTCAATAGTTTCAGAGAGAAAACTCAGGATGCCCTCGGACCGCGTCCAGCGGGGAGGCCTAACCGAGCCCCGGGGTTCCTGTCTGTCCTCCCGCACTCGCCTGCGTCTTCTCCCGATGCCCCGTCTCCTGAGGGCGGCGAGTCGAGGCCCGCCTCGTCGTCCTCGTCTTCGTCGTCAGGGTCATCCTCCGCACTAGTGAAGCTGAGGGTGCCACTGAGGCGGGAGGACAGGCCCTCGGCGTCATCGTCCTCCAGCTCTGAGCTCTCAGGGAACTGCTCGGCCTCTGGGCCCGCCGCCGCCTCCCCGGGGCCATCGCTGGCCAGGGCGTGTCGCAGCCGGTGTAGGAGCCGCGAGGCCATGGCACCCAGGGGGGAGCGCGCCACGCTGGGTCCAGGGCTGAAGAGGGAGGGGACCCCCGCCCGGAGAGGGACCCGGGGGCGTGTCAGGGGCGTGGCACAAGAGGCCACGCCCACGGGCCGCGGCCGCTGGGGACGTGCGGGAGGCCGGCCTCTGCCCTGTTCCTCCCGCAGGCCGGGACGCGCCTCCACCCACCGCGTCCCAAGTGCGTTCGGGGCGGGCTCCCGGGATTTGGTGCAGCAGCCTGGCGGATTTAAGAGGCTCTCCGCCCAGGCAGCTCACGGCGCCGCCTCGCTGCTTCCTGCCGCCGCTCCGCCTCCGCCCCGCCAGCTCCCTCTCCCGGAGCTGTTAGAATCCCAAGCCGCTGCCTGCGGGAGGGACGCGGAGGGCAGCCGGGCGGGCCAAGGCTTCCCCCGAAACCCAGCCGGATCGTGGTGGCCGCGCCCCCTCTTGGACTCGCCCACCCCTCCTGGTCTCCTGAGGCCGCCCCAAGCTTTACCCCTAATCTCCATACAGTGCCATGTAACTTTACAGTGTAATTTCGCGGCATTTGGGAGCTCGGCTCTCCCTTGAGTGAAGCTTGAAATCCGGTTTCGTCCAGCCTAGGTTTTCTCATATGAAACAAGAATACTAATACTCATACTAAATTTTCACTCATACTAAATTTTCAGCTCTTGTAAAAACCCCAGTCCGGTGCCTGTGTGAGAAACCTAGCCCTTCCCAGTTTCGTTTGAACTTAACCTGGGGGAAGTAGTCAAAGAGGAAAACATCCAGAGAGGCTGTTACTTGTTCAAGGTTGCCCAGTTTGTCAGAGATCTCTAGCGTGGGAGCTCTTGAACTGATTTATTTTCCCACGCGTGCGGGGTTGCTTGGGTAATCTCTATAACTCTCTTGGAGAACTGCAGTTTATCTTTTACTGCAGGGTAGCAGTAGTCAGGAAAATGATTGCTGATCCCTGTCCCAAGGCTTACATGTCAGACCTAGCAGGCAGATTTGGCTAGTTAGACAATAAAACAAGTTATCTCAAAGGCCAGGTGTGGTGCTCCTGTGGCTCATGCCATTAATCCTAGCCCTGGCTCTCGGGAGGCAAAGGTAGGAGGATCATTGTGAGTTCAAGAACAGCCTGGTTTACTGTTGAGGTCCAGAACTAAATAGAGACCCTGCCTCAAAATTATCTCAGACAGTATCAAAATTAAGTATCTCCTATCCCCTTTTAGGGCGTGGGAGAGGGATGGAGGATATGAACGGAAAGACCTTCCTGGCCTTTACTGAACAGAAGGGTCTCAGATTTTAGCACTCATGGCGTCTTGTAAGTATTTCATACACTGTCACATGTCAGTCTCAGAGGATGAAGTTACAGTAATGATTATTTTTCTAAACGATTTATTTATTTCATATATGTGGTTATACTGTCGCTGTCTTCAGACACAGCAGAAAATGGCATTGGATGACCATTACAGATGGTTGCTGGGAATTGAACTTAGGACCTATGGAAGAGCAGTCAGTGCTCTTAGCCACTGAGCCATCTCTCCAGCCCCTCCCCCCCCCCTTGATGGTTCTTTTTTAATATGAGGAAACTAAGGCTGAGACTGGAAAGATGGTTTAGTGGTTAAGGGTGTGTATTTAGAAGAACTCTGGTAGAAGACCAGAGCTTGGTTTTCAGTACCCAAACTGGCAGTTATAGGCGCCCTCTTCTGGCCTCCAAAAGTTCCTGCACACATGTACACAAAACCCAAACACAAATACACATAATTAAAAACAGAATAAGTCTTAGAAAAAAGCCAGGTGTGGTGGTGCACACTTTTAATCCCAGCATTCGGGAGGCAGACAGGTGGATTTCTATGAATTCAAGAGCAGCCCGGTCTGCAGAGTGAGTTCTAGGTCAACCACGGTCACATAGTGAAACCCAGAGAGAAAAGGAGAAACGCTCCCATGTGGCGGAAAGTAGGGGAGCTGGGGCTTCTTAAGCTCACTGGTTATTTGAAGTTCTGACTACTCTGCATTTGCAGACTGTGAGGACAAAGGAGACACCACATATTTATTTCTACTATTGGCTGATTATTAACTTTCCCTTTGGTATATGCCACGCAAGTCTGAGTGCACAGCCCTCAGGTCAGCCAGGCATGACCATGCACACCTGTAACTCTAGAACTTGGGAGGCTTCGGCAGAAGGATCAGGAGTTCAAGACCTACCTCAAAACAGCAAATAAATAAACAGGAAGAAAAGAAGGGGAAAAGAGCTTGTGTTCATAGCAGTAGGGCTAGAAATCTGGTTCTGTCTGATCAGGCAGGATGGCCAGCATGCTTGCAATTGTGGCACCTGGAAGGCTGAGGGCACCGGGCAGTGGTGGCGCACGCCTTTAATCCCAGCACTCGGGAGGCAGAGGCAGGTGGATTTCTGAGTTCGAGGCCAGCCTGATCTACAGAGTGAGTTCCAGGACAGCCAGGGCTACACAGAGAAACCCTGTCTCGAAAAACAAAAAATAAAATAAAACAAAACAAAAACCTAAAAACCAAAACAAAACAAAACAAAAAAAACAGGGGCAACCTGAACTATGTAGTGAGTCCCTGCTTCAAAAGAAAGAAAGAGAGAGAGAAAGAAAGAAAGAAAGAAAGAAAAGAAAGACATCTTCCCCACCCCCAAAATAAGTAAGCCAGTGAGATCAGTGGGTAAAGATGCCCTCCAGGAAGCCTGACAACCTGAGTTCAACCCCAAGGGCCCAGATGGTGAAGGGAGAGAACCAACTCCTTGCAAGTTGTTCTCCAACTGCCACAGATGCACTGTGGTGTTCCAGTGTGTGCATATGCACATTCATGTGCTCGCACGTGCATGTGTGTGTGTGTGTGTGTGTGTGTGCATACACAGAGAGAGACAGAGACAGAGAGACAGAGCACTCCTAACACCATTGATATATCAGTGAAATTAATAGACTACTTTTTAAAACTTTTGTATATAATTTGTGTGTGTGTGTGTGTGTGTGTGTGGTGTAGTGTACCCATGTGTATACATGGAGGTCACATGTTACCTGGAGCTCATTTGTCTAGCCAGTAAGCACTAGAGATCCACTAGTCTCCACTTCTGCCCTGTCACTCCTTGAGCTGCTGGGTTTATGGTCCCGAATGACTAACGAGAATCTGAATCCAAGTCCCCATGCTTGTGTGACCAGTACTTCACAGAGAAAGCCATCCCCGTCACCTTCTTTCTCTTTATTCTAAGATGTATCCAAGGCTGGCATCAAACTCCTTATGTAGCTGAAGCTGGCCTCGAATTCCCTATCTTCTTACCTCTTCCTTCCAGCTACCATGCTGGGGATTTGTTTGCTTGCTTGTTTATATTGTAATTGTGTGACTGTGGGCTCTCACGTGCTTCCTCTCCCTGAACCACAGAGCTGGGGTGTAGGGGAGAAGGGATACAGGAGAAAGAGATTTGAAAGTTGAGGAAGATGGCAGGGAGCATCTAAGATATGCAAAGTCCTGCTAGTCCTGAAGGGTGGTGTTTGGGGAAGTATTTAGGTGGGACCAGAGCAGAGCAGCATGCAAGGCGAGAAGAGAGGTTGAAATGAAAAGTGGAGCAGTTTGGTTGCACGTTGAGCCTTGTTTTTTTTTTTTTTTTTTTGAGACAGGGTTTCTCTGTGTAGTTCTGGCTGTCCTGGAACTCACTTTGTAGACAAGCCTGGCCTCGAACTCAGAAATCCACCTGCCTCTGCCTCCCCGGTGCTGGGATTAAAGGCGTGGAGCACTACGCCCGGCTTGGGACTTGGTTCTTATTCGTTTCACCAAATAAACACAGGAACAAACCGGGAAGGGATATTGCTAAGGCTTGTCTCCCGTTTGCTGCACAGGCAAATGATCCCAGTGTGCCCTGTCCTAGCTGGACTCCCCTGAGTGTCATGCCTTGATCCTCTGCCTGGCAGGGGGGTGGCCTTATTTAGCCTGGCCTGGCTCCTCTGAGCTTTCTTGGGAATGTCTATATATAGGGGAAGAGCGCAGCCCAGTTGCCACTGTCCATCTGCCTTCCTTGGACTCTGGTCCACCCCTCCCTGACCCTGGGCTCCATTTTCTTTCTGTTGATTTAGCGACTGTCCATGAGCCTTGCCTACCTCACTGCTTAGCCTGGACCCTGTGGGTTCTCAGGGTGTGTTTCCTTTGGACTTTCTCTGCTCTCCACTTTCACTCTACAGAGGATTAGCTAAACTCTAGGAAGAGGGGATCCCCTTTCATGTTTTCGTAACTATATGTGTACTTATGAAAATTTCATGTATAAGCTCACATCCAAACCCCAGGGGTTTCACGCTAGAAATACAAACTGAAGGAACAACATTGCTGACTGAGCTTTTTGCTCGTCTGGCGTGCTGGGGGGTGTGGCTCAGAGGGTAGACTGCTCACCTGTCGTGCATACAGCTCTGCTTTCAACTCTCAATATCAGATAAAACAAGGCATGGTGGTGTGTGTAAAACCCCAGCATCTGGAAGACAGAGGCAGGAGACTCAGGAGTTCAAGGTCCTCCCCAGCGACATAGTGAGTTCGAGGCCAGCCTGAGTTACATGAGACCCCGTCTCAAAAAAATATTAATCCTCTAAGTCACAGCAAACAGGCCACTCACACTCTAGAACCTAATTTTATAGTGGCAGGAAGAGTTCTAGGTATACAATATCTCGGACCAAAAAAAAAAAAAAAAACCCTCTTGCTGTCTTTATTATTTGGAGGACCCAGTGTTCTTACCAAAAAGTGGGCCCTGAACGCCTTTCCCCTGGCTGAGCAGACCTGGAGAGAAACTTTCTCCAGTGCTCATTTCTCCTCACAATGTGAACCTCACTCTCTTTACTCTGAACACTTCTAGGTGGTCCCCAGAGTCATGCTTGTCCAAATTTTCCCACAATGAAGTTACATAAGAATTGGCAAGGCTTGCCCGGCGTGGTGGCGCATGCCTTTAATCCCAGCACTCGGGAGGCAGAGGCAGGCGGATTTCTGAGTTCAAGGCCAGCCTGGTCTACAAAGTGAGTTCCAGGACAGCCAGGGTTACACAGAGAAACCCTGTCTCAACCCCCCACCCCACCCCCCACCCCCCACCCCCCACCCCCGCAAAGAAAAAGAATTGTCAAGGCTGCGGCTCAGTGCTCAAGAGCACTTGCTGTTCTTCCAGAGGACCTTGGTTCAGTTCCTAGCACCCACGTGGTGGCTCCCAACCGTGGGATCTGGTGTCTCCTTCCGGCCTCTTTGGGCCCTAGGCATACACATGACGCACAGACATATGCGCAGACAGAACATCCATACACATTAAGAAAATTACGTTTTAAAAGAATCGCCAGGGCTGGGGGTGTAGCTCAGTGGGTAGAGTACTTTATAGCATGCACAAGGCTGAGGCTTGAATTCCCACCCAGCGCTATAATCTAGCATGCCTATAGTCTCAGTGACTTGGGAGACTAAAGCAAGAGGGTCACTTGAACCCAGGATTCGGAGGGCGGCTCACTTGACAGGGCAGACTCTTTTGCAAAATAAATCAAAGGAGTTAAACAGGGTTTGGTGGTACATGCCTGTAGATCGAAGCCCTCTGGAGGTGGAAGTAGGGGGATTAGAACCTCAAGGATAACGTCGGCTACATAAGGGGTTCAAGGCCGGTCTGCACTATATGAGCTCTGGCTTCCAAAGTGAGGGAAAGAATTCCTCTATGGACTGTATGGCTTCTGCTGTAGTCAGATGGGGATAATAATAGTTACCTTCATGGAATGAATAGTAGATGAGATCACGGAATCAAGATGCTCAGCGTAGTGTGGGCACAGGTTGTGGGAGTTCAATACATGGTGTCACTAGCTCAATGCTACGCATCACTTCCCCTAGGCACCCAGCACAAGCTAGGTGACTTAGTCATCTGGGCTCATGGTTGCCATTTCTATCTTGGAGGAAGGTGTGCCTTGAGGGCCCTCACCATCCGCCCACATTCCCGTGGCTCAGGGGGAGAACAGAGTCGGGAATGAATGAATTTTGGACGTCAAGCCTGGGCTCTTCCCATTCTGCTGTGCCCTCCTTCTGGACATCCTCCCCCATTTTGAAACACATGTGCTGGAGTGGGGTGGGGGGAGGAGCTCCCCTAAGACAGTGGAGCAGGGCGGGGCCCTCCTCCTAAGAATCCAGGAGAACGCCAGAGAGTGCCACCTGCTCCGAAGCTTAAATTTCCCTGCAAAGGACCTTGGCTAAATTAGGTAATGGGCTAGGACTCTAGGAGGGGAGGGGCTTGCTGCCCCCTGCATCTGATTGGTCAGGATATCCAGTTCTGGGGAGGAGGGAGGAGGGAAGAGAGGATGCCCCTACAAATCCTGGGGGCTAGAGAGATCTGGGGCACCTTTGGGTGGTGGAGTGCGGAGGAGACAACCCACAGCGGAGGAGTCCCAGTCGCCAGCAACCATGGTAAGGACAAGAAGGGTCTTCACACTTTTGTCCCCAGGCTACTTCTAGGCCCCTCTCTGTCCTAGAACTGTGTGTTCTGTGGGCAGGAATATGGACATCTGAAGGTGGAAGGGTTGCCAGAACTCAAGTCCCGAGGAGATGTCCTATAAAGGCTATGACTTCTCTTGGGTGGGGAAGGCTGGCCAGGATAGTTCAGGAATTAATCTTCAAGGTTTATGAGTTCCTGGCCACCTTGAGGTTTGGAACAGTGCTATTGTGCAGCCAGAGCTGTGTGGAAAGGTCTTAGCCTGTCTGCTTCCACGGAGAGATGGAGAGCACGAGGGCAGAAAAGTGACCCAGCAGGGCAGACACAGAGTAGGCTTCATAGGCTCAGCCAAGCCTGTGGCGACCCAAGAAGGAAGGCTTCCTCTAAGAATCCTGAGGAGGATGGTTAGTAGGGTGGGTACCCGGCCAGCGTTAGAGCCTCTGACCAGCCACAGAGGGGGTCTGATCTGGACCTGCCACTTTCTTCTGCGTACCCCTCCTACTTGACTTGAAGAAGTAATTGGACTCCAGAGACCAGCTGCCATTGCCCATGCCCAACTAAAAATAGCCTATCCTCCTGGATCAGGCCAAGGGCCGGAGGAGGGAAGGAGGAACTGGGCCAGCTGGCTGAAGGATGTCTTGGGACTCGTCACCCCTTCTTCACCATCCCGAGTCCAAAGCCCTGACCCAGATGGCCTGGCTTGGATGTGTCCCAGAGAAATTCACAGAAATCTTACTTACATGCTCACATGTGGCATGCCAGGCCAACCCGAGTGAGCTACATAGCAAGACTCTCTAAACACCAAAGCCAGAACGTTGAAATGGAACAAAGGGTTTTTATTTTCACACCAGGGCAAGGCTCCGTCACATTTGACATCAAGAGAGGTGTTTACGCCGATGACCGAGTGGGAAGTCTTGCCTCTGAGAACTGTCTGAGGCAAAGCTGCCCATCTCTTCTTGTGGTCTCAGCGTCCAAGCGCTTGGCAGATGTTCTGTGACTTTTGCATTCCGTTATTTAGTTGAGGACAAATATTCATTGACCAACTGGTCAAGTCCCAGGCAGCAATAGGAGACAGGGAAACTAAAAGATCACCAGTGAATGGCACTAACACACTCAAGCCCTCTCTCAATCCTGATTTCTTATTATCTCTACAAAGTCATAGGAAGAGTGACTTGCCAAAGGTCACTGTTGGGGTGGGGGTTCCCCGACTACTCTCTGAAGAAACTGTGGGTATAACCTGTGTCCCTTTGGCACTGGGGATGGGCACCAACGGGTACCTGGGAGGTACTGCTGGTTTGGAGTGGTTCTGGAGGACCCAGGGGCTCTTCCTAATACAAGAGGGGGCTAGGGAGGCTGAAGCTGGGGTGAGAGTCTGCCCTTCTACGCTCTGATTCTCTCTGCTTTCTACAGACGGACCAACAGGCTGAGGCCAGGTCCTACCTCAGCGAGGAGATGATCGCTGGTGAGTAGAGCTAGCCATTGGGAGAGATGCGGTGTGAGGCTGACAATCCAACTGGCCTCACCCATCGCTCCTCCTGTCTCCCCGCTAGAGTTCAAGGCTGCCTTTGACATGTTCGATGCTGATGGCGGTGGGGACATCAGCGTTAAAGAGTTGGGCACCGTGATGAGGATGCTAGGGCAGACACCCACCAAAGAGGAATTGGATGCCATCATCGAGGAGGTGGACGAGGATGGTGAGTTGGGCTCCTCCAGGGCAGGGGACCGGGAGGAGAGAGGCACAGGGCACCTTGGGCTAAGCAGGCCCCACATCTGCCAACCCCGATCCTTGCAGGCAGCGGTACTATCGACTTTGAAGAGTTCTTGGTCATGATGGTGCGCCAGATGAAAGAGGATGCGAAGGGGAAGAGCGAAGAGGAACTGGCTGAGTGCTTCCGCATCTTTGACAGGTGCGTGGGGCTTCCGGGATCCTGGACCTGAGAGCAGATGGAGCCCGTGGGCCTGAAGTGAAGAAGCAGGCTGGCCAGGGTGAGGTTGACCCTGTGTCCTTCTCTGTCCTTCCCTCCCAAAGGAACGCAGACGGCTACATTGATGCTGAGGAGCTAGCTGAGATTTTCCGGGCTTCTGGGGAGCATGTGACAGAAGAGGAGATCGAATCCCTGATGAAGGATGGTGATAAAAACAACGACGGCCGCATTGACTTTGATGGTGAGGGCCAGCTGGTGCTCTTGGCTTTGTGGGTGGGGCTGGGAATAGACTAAATTCCTTCTCATTCTATTGACGGTAACGAGTAGGCACCCGCTGTGCCCTGAACGGTACGCCTGACCTAGTCCCTCTTCTTCGCAGAGTTTCTGAAGATGATGGAGGGCGTTCAGTAAGGAGACGGTCTTTGTTCGTGTCCATCCAGACTGCAGGTCCCCTGGGCGTGGGCAGCTCCACCTTTGCTTTCCCTGCCTCACACGGGAAAGGCTGCTCCTTTGGGCTCTGTGACTGGAAGGAATAAAAGTTGACAATGTAAAGCTGGCTTGACCGACTGATTGAGGGCAAGGGATCTTAGGGACTGCCTGGCACAGAGCAGCTGGGTATGAAAAGAAGGAGGGGCCACGCGAGCCGGAGGCTTGGGCGGCAGAGAGCTGGGCGGAGCTCGCAGGTTCGCAGCCGGCTACCAGCAGCTGGAGCTAGCAGTGGGCAACTGGACAAATGGTCCACCCTTGCGCTTGGCGCTGGAAGAGGGAGGTCCCAAGGTGAGCCGGCCGCCTGTTACCTGGGACGGATAGGGTAAGGGTGTGCGGAAGCTGGAACCAGGTAAGAGGCAACGCTTCTTTCCCCCCACCATTTCTGGAACCTCTTGGATCTTGGGTGTGGTACGTTCACCCTCTGCAGGCCGCCCTGCCGAGGAGAGTTTGTCCATCCATCCCAAATGGATGCACTTTACACACAAGTAGGATGCAGCGTTCCAGGCCCAAAGCTGGGAAGGAGCATGATTCCTGCCCCTGTCCCCATCTCCCCTCCTTCAGCATCCTTCCATTGTGCTCCAGAGGGCCAAGGGGCATGATCTAGCTAAATGAAAGTTATCCTGAGGTAGGGTGGACCTGGTAGATTCGAGTCCTCCCTAAATGAGTGTAGTACTTTAGCCTCGGAGTCAGGTTGTTTGGGTTTGAATCCTCATGGCCTATGACAACTTCAACCTCTCTGTGCCTCAGTTTCCACATCTGTAAAACGAAGGTATGGAATATTTAGTGGAGGGCAGGACTCCGAGAAGACTTGTGTGTAAAGTGCTTAGCACCGCCATATAGCGACTGTCATTTAATAAATGCTGGCACTTACTTGGCTCTGGAAGATGGAACCAACAAAGGAATGCTAGGCAAATGCTCGGCCGCTGAGTCACATTCCCTTTTTTATTTTTTTAAAGACAGGATCACTTTATGCAGCCCTGGCTACTTTGGAACTCACTATGTAGACCAGGCTGGCCTTAAACTTACCAACCTCTGCCTCCTGGGTGCTGGGATTAATTATTTAATTAATTAATACACCCAGTCTGCCATCATTCTTGAAACTTGGAATTTTCTTACTTCATTCATACTTTAGCCCACCCCTTCCATCCCTGTCCTGTCCTCTTCCCCCCACATAAACATTAAAAAAAACCAAAACCTCTTTTTAGATTTATTTAGGTGTGTAAATGTTTTACCTGGTGCCCGAGGAAGCCGGACAATGGCATTGAATCCTCTGGAACTGGAGTTAAAGATGTTATGAGCCATCAAATGGGTGATTGGGAACCAAACCCAGGTCCTCTTGCAAGAGCAACAAGTGTCCTTAACCTCTGAATTCTCTCTCTTGCCCCTCAACTTAAAACTACTTGAAAATGACATGTCTGTTACATGTGTTTGCTGGTGTGTACCCATGGTGTACCCCCAGGTAGAAGCTAGAGGACAACTTCTGGGGGCCATTTTCCCTTTGCACTTTGTGGGGACTGGGATTGAACTCAATCTGGCTTGCGGGCAAGCATGGTACAGCACCTCTTCCTCCTTCATCATATACTTCACAGCTTCTGTCTTCAGCCCAGCCTGGTGCTGGGGTCTAGAAATCACCAAGGGCCTACTATGTGCTGTCAGCCTTATAACTCAAGCCATTGCTTGCCTGGTTCTTATAACAGGTAATGTCTCCCCTGCTCTAAACTACAGCCAAGAGGATCCGTTCGTTCTACACCTCTCATGCCGCTGCTGTGCCCAAGGATTCTTTAGCCTCTGTTACCTTCAAGATGAGTCTTAATCTGCTGCCCGACCCACTCCTCTCTGCAGTCCTGGGGACTGAACTAGATTCTCAGTAACAGGCATTTTGCCCCTGGACTCTTCCAGCCACCTAAGCATTTTGATGTGGCTGCGAGCCCCGAGGAAGTGCTCTTCCCCGGAATGCTTGTACCCCCGGAAACACCCCCCTTTCCTCCCACTGCAGTGCTTGCTCTACAGCATCTTACACTGAGTCCCTACACGTATTAAGAGAAGATCTCACTCTGTAGCCCAAGCTGGGCTCCAACTCTCAATCCTCCTGCCTCAGTCTGCTGAATGATGGGATTACAGGTGTCTGCTACAGTACCTGCTCCTTTGCTCCATCTCTGGAGCATCTCTTTCGGCAATCCCACTAGTAAACATTTGCATTCTGTGTAGAAAACTTGGATGTTATGTGTATGATGGTGGTGGTGTGTGTTTATGCATGCTACAGTGCACATATGTAGAAACCTTGGATGTTATGTGTATGATGGTGGTCGTGTGTGTTATGTGTATAATGGTGGTGGTGTATGTTTATGCATGCTACAGTGCACATATGGAGAAACCTTGGATGTTATGTGTATGAGGGTGGTGGTGGTGTGTGTTTATGCATGCTACAGTGCACATATGTAGAAACCTTGGATGTTATGTGTATGATGGTGGTGGTGTGTGTTTATGCATGCTACAGTGCACATATGGAGAAACCTTGGATGTTATGTGAATGAGGGTGGTGGTGGTGTGTGTTTATGCATGCTACAGTGCACATATGTAGAAACCTTGGATGTTATGTGTATGATGGTGGTGGTGTGTGTTTATGCATGCTACAGTGCACATATGTAGAAACCTTGGATGTTATGTGTATGATGGTGGTGGTGTGTGTTTATGCATGCTACAGTGCACATATGTAGAAACCTTGGATGTTATGTGTATGATGGTGGTGGTGTGTGTTTATGCTACAGTGCACATAGGGAGGTCAGAGAATGTTCTGACTTGATGGAGCTCAGCTCATCAGGATAGATACTATAGATCCACCCAGGTCCTTATTTGGCTTTTAACTAGTTACAACTGAGTCCTTGGAACTGGGTAGGTTGGTTGACCACAGAGGACTAAAGGCCATCCTTGAGGACCACATGTTACAGCCTCCCAAGACAGACACAAACACTACCCCACTGCTTCAGTATTTATCCGGAATATGTTTAGTTCCAGTTTCAGAGCACGCCTGTTCTCAGGCACCCTCTGTTCTAATCAGTTCTGGGTGGTGCCCGGGCTGCTTCAAGGACTACGCCCTTTTCCTTTGCTAGAATTACAGGCTTGTTCCACCCTGTTGAATTTAGACCTCTGAGATAGAGCCTCGATAATATAATACTAAGGATCTATGTAGACCAGGCTGGCCTTGAACTTTTAGCTGTCCTCCTGCCTCTACTTCCAAGTGCTGGAATTAAATAAGTCACTACCAGCACCCGGCTCGATTTACCTTCCCTAGATAGGGTATAGCTCAGGCTGGCCTCAAACTAGGACCTTAAAGACGATCTTGAACTCTCTGCCTGTACCTCTTGGAGCGCGGTGAGGACAGTCATACCCTAGGTTCCTGTGGTTCTAAGGACTGAATACAGGGTCTCATGAATGACAGGCGACAGCTCTTCCAACTAAAGCCCAGCCTTTGCGGAACAACACGTATGTTAACTAGAGCAGTGAAAGTAACCTGGAGATCACCGGAAACACAACTCTTCTGCCACTCCTCCTAGCAGAAATCGTAGTTTAACAAGATCCTAAATGGGTTTGCCCACATTAAGATGGACTATAAAGCTCTATGCCCAAGGGAAAACTAAGACCACCACTAACTTCTGAGCTGACAACTCATTTTTTTACTCATGGCTGCTAGAAGTCGCCTAGGAAGAGTAGGAGCTAACAGTAGTTAACAGGGGCTGCCCAGAAACTTCCAGACAGGTCAGGCCAGGCCCTTTGCTTCCCCTCCCTCTTCCCACAGGGCTGCACAACTGCTCAATGAGCTGACAACTTGGGCAGGGCCCATAAGACCTCGTGGAGATGGAGTAGGAGATGAAATCACCCACCCGGGTCCAGAGCCAACCTTTCTATCCTCCAGAGCTTGGGCCTGCTACAGGGCAACCGGAGTCAGGCCCCCCACCCCCCAGATCTTTAACATGAAAGTGAGTGTCTGGCACTTCTATAGATTCTTGAGCTTAGGGTCTGGTTTAGTCGCATCTGTATCCCAACTGGAACTGTCCCCGATGGTCACTGTGTGTTCCTAGCGCATGCTCTAACTCCTTACAAGTGGACACCAGTTTTGGTGCTGGGATTGAATCTGGTACCTCACTCGGATCAAACAGGCTCTCTGCCAGGGAGCTATACCTCTAGGCAAATACACAGTATGTGACTCCCACTGTCAATCAGCTGCTTCCAACCAACACTGTAGACAATGGGCCAGAACACAGATTTAAGCTACCCCCCCCCTGCATCCTCTGGCTGAGGGTAACTTGAGAAAACAATTTATACAAAACAATCAATGTGTATTTATTTAATATACATTGTTAAGGGTTCAAGCAGACTTAATTTATTTATTTTTTGTTTTTCGAGACAGGGTTTCTCTGTATAGCCCTGGCTGTCCTGGAGCTTACTTTGTAGACCAGGTTGGCCTTGAACTCAGAAATCCGCCTGCCTCTGCCTCCCGAGTGCTGGGATTAAAGGCGAGCGCCACCACGCCCGGCTAGTCAAGCAGACTTAATTTAAAAACGAAACAAAACAAAAATAACATAGTTTAGAAATCAAGGAGAAAGGACAGATAGTCTAAGAAAAAAGACAACACAAAAGAGGGGCAGGGCGGCCAGCTTGCATCAGGGATCTTGGCTGGAGACCTGCTTTGAATAGGTTTCTTGCAGGTATTTCTTAAATGCTGGAAGAGAACAAATGGGGCTCGAGTGAGTGATGGATTGGGGCGTGGGGGAAGGGGCGGCAGGGCCCATTCTCCCTGTCCAGCAGATACCCATGTTGCCGTCTGGTGGTTTCCAGAGTCCAGGGAAGGATCAGGAGATATATTCTATTCATAGACCCCTTCATCTATCTATGTGAGAATGGAAGCACTAGCAGGACGGATGTGGGAGAAGCCAACCCGGCCCTCAGGGTCTCTCTGAATGCTGGCAAGGATCACCCTGAGCTGGACAAGGTCCTACCTGTGGGGTTTTTCCAGAGTTCCGCAGCGTGTGTGTTCAAAGGGCTATCGATGTTGGGTTCTGTGGACAGAGTCAGAACAGTCAGAGGGATTAAGAGGCTCATTCAGGGGCTCCCTGGCAAACGCCCAGGGTGTGTAGGGATGGTGGTGGTGGCGTCTCAGAAGTTACCTCCTAGCAGGCTCTGGATAGAGAGCAAGATAGTCCTGACATCATATAGTGCAGACCACTTATCCTTGAGGATGTCCAGGCAGATGTTGCCCTGGGTGTCCACGTTGGGGTGGTAGCAGGGTGTGAGGAACTTCACTGTGGGTGCGTTGTAAGGGTAGCCGCTGGGGAACTCTAGGGAGAGTTTGTACCTCAGGTCTTCATATACCTGGCATTTGGGGAAAGAATGGAGAGTAAGTCCCCCGCTCACCTTGTGCACTGCCGCCATCCCATCCTGCAGCCCACATTCCATCCAAGCCCCAAATAAGGGCCATGCAGGTAGGAACTTCTGTGTGCTTCTGCATCTGACTAGCAAGCTAGACGTTAAGTTGGCCAATGGTGCTTTCTTCTAGTGATGTCAGTGACCTTCCGGTCCAAAGATTGTGACCCGGCATTCCGAGGGCTACCAGAGTGGTCCGAATAGTATCTCAATTGCTAAAGTGAGACTTTAGACTCAATTTCTGATGATTTAAAACCATATCTGCATTAACAGGAAGCTGTTTGTGCCCTCCCTCAAGCTAAGGTCCTCTACCCTACTTTATCGTGGTCTATAGACGGCACTGCCTGAAGAGTCCCTCTCATACTAAAAGAACATGGCCACAGGGCTCAGAGCCTGTGCCCAGGCAAAGTGCTGCCCACTTACGGTGCCGGCTGCTCCGTGGATGGTCCCCACCCACTTGAACAGGTTGTCTGACTCAGGGAAGGCGGAGATTCCTTTGTCACCAGATGTCTGAGGAAGGAAACAACACTCAACTGCTGGGTTCCAGTGTACACTTTCAGGCACAGCCAAAGGGGTCACTTGTTGGGAGCCCACTCTTAGCAGAAAGCGGCTATCATCTCTGCAGCCATCTCAGGCTATTTACTTACAGGTTGGTACTTTTCCACCCTGACGAGAGACAATGCTGCTTTTGCAAGAAGCTCACCACAGCTGAACACACTCTAATATCATCCTGTTTTTCCCAAACACATCCTGGACTGGCTAAGTGTCTCCAGCTGCACTCCCCAGCCTGTGCTTATACACCTATAGTTGCCTTCCAATAAATGAGACTTGAAACTGTCTTGTCCCCATTCTTTGCATCTCTTGCCCCTCCATCTCCACTCTCTCTCTTGCAGACCCTGTTGACTGAACCTGTTGATTGACCGGGTCAATCACTGGGTGAGAGCCTGCACTGCCCGCAGCATACTCTGCCTCTGAATAAAGCAGTTAGAGCCAACTCTCAGGCTGATCGCCAGGCTAGGAGGCAACAGGAGGCACCTCCCGTGCTTCCAAAGTTTCCCTCCAAAATCTGGTTTTCACCAGGAATTTAAGTGTCACTAAAACATGCAGATTGCTATTTAGGGGTAATGTAGCAAAGGACGACCAGAGGAGAGAATTCGAAGGTGATGGGACCAGCAATTCCAAGAAGGGTGGGGCTGGGCAAGGTTAGAGCTGGGGCCTGAAAAGGTAAGCATCGATGAGCCCAGATAAGCCCGACAGCTGCGGAGCTCGTGACGGTGGGCGTTCAAAGGGCTTCCATAAGTGAGTACATTGCACCCATACTAGCAGGTGGCCTGAAGTAGTAAAGGAAGTTACGGATAACGGGGTGGGGGATGGGAAGGTAGGTCAATTGATCTTAGAACACACTTACCATGAGGATCATCAGTTCCTGCTGTAGCCTGCAAGGAGAAGTCGGGGTTACTCGGGGCAATGGATACTGTCGAGGAAATATATCACTTCCCACACGACTATCCTGTCGTGGAGGCCTTACCCCTTCTTCAAAGGCAGGTTCAGCTCTGGCACTCAATTAGAGGACCCAGGTGAGCCTTCGACCCCATGTTAACCCCAGCGCTCGCAGGGCAACCTATGAGAGCTGCCTGGCAGCGCCATCAGCCTTCCATTTCCTGCGTTCCTGGTACCCCCTCATTTGTCCCAAAGCCCCGGGGTGACCTCCGCACCACTCACCGCTTGCCCACAGGGCCTCGGGCGGCGCCCCCGCAGGGCTCGGCTCCTTTTCGAACCGCGGCAACGCTGGCAGCAGCTGGGTCGCGGTTTTGTGAGGCCATCCCAGAGGTACTGGCACCGAGACAGGAGTGTGGAGAGGAAAGGGCAACTGCGGGGCTGCGGGCCGCCGCCCGCGTTTGAATTGCAACCCTCCCGCTGCGCTAGCCAATCAAAGGCTCGCTTAGGTTTGATCCAGCCAATGGGACGCCCCGGAATGCTCTGCCCCTGCGCAACTGCTAGGTCCTCCCCAGTAACGCGCCACGATTGGACGGCGGGGCGTGCCTCAGCTAGCCAATTGGTGAAGAAAGCTGCCATTAACTAACGAATCGGTGGCGGATTGGTGGCCTTTGGACGACGCCGACCATTAAAGGGTCCAAGGACCGGTCCACGTGTATTCGCCGCCCCTCCCCCGCCGGGTCTCTTTGGAACCCCGACTCCTGTCGCTGGCCTGTGATTTGGCTGTGCAGCCAGGTATGAATTTGACTTCTTGATCCCTCCTGCTTTCACTGCCAAGTGTTGAGATTTCACGAACGAGTGCTCACACACCGGGCGGTGGTTGGACTTCCGTCCAAATTCGCTGGTCCGTCCAGGGACACGCCCAGCAGGGGGCACATCTTCTGGAATAGGAAGCATTTTTCTCCTCACCCTATTAAAATGTTAGTTACTTTGGGTTCCCAAGAACTTAAGCCGGGCGTGGTGGCGCACGCCTTTAATCCCAGCACTGGGAGGCAGAGGCAGGCGGATTTCTGAGTTCGAGGCCAGCCTGGTCTACAAAGTGAGTTCCAGGACAGCCAGGGCTATACAGAGAAACCCTGTCTCGAAAACCAAAAACCAAAAAAAAAAAAAAAAAAAAAAGGGGGGGGGGCCTGGAGAGATGGCTCAGCGGTTAAGAGCACTGATTGCTCTTCCAAAGATCCTGAGTTCAAATCCCAGCAACCACATGGTAGCTCACAACTATCCTTAACGCGATCTGACTCCCTCTTCTGGAGTGTCTGAAGACAGCGTACTTACATATAATAAATAAATCTTTTTTTTTTTTTTTAAGATTTTATTTATTTATTTATTATATGTAAGTACACTGTCGCTATCTTCAGACACTCCAGAAGAGGTAGTCAGATCTCGTGATCGGATGGTTGTGAACCACCATGTGGTTGCTGGGATTTGAACTCCTGACCTTCGGAAGAGCAGTCGGGTGCTCTTACCCACTGAGCCATCTCACCAGCCCAATAAATAAATCTTAAAAAAAAAAAAAAAAAAAAAAAGAACTTAAACAACCTAGGCAGGTGAGACAGCAGACTCCCGATTAGTAAACGTGGGTTCAGGGGGTGCATGCCTATAATTTCTTGGAAGGTGGTAACAGGCAGGAGTTGAAGGTCATCTCTAAGTTAGGTTGGGCTATATGAGAATGTACCTTAAAGAAACAAAAACAGGATCTGATGGTGCTCAACGCCTTTAATCTCAACAAAGGCGAGACCTCTGAGCTCAAGGTCAGCCAGGGTGTATGTAAGAGATACTGTCTCAACCCCAAAAAGCACAAAAAAGTTCATACTCTCCAGTAAATTTCCTGTACAACCTTAGCAGTCAGTCAGTGTACTAGCACGTAACACTGGGAAAATAAAAGGCAACCGCATTTTCCCTTTGGTAGGCCATCAAACCCTCTGGGCCAGTCTTCACCTTGTGCAACATTCCTAAACTGGAACAAGGCCAGGGCAGCCTGGCAGAGAACACAGATGGGGGCGGGTAGGCGGGCAGGTGGGCAGGTGGTCCTTTTCTGGTGTGCATACTTCTTTGGCAGACATTATAGCAGGCTCACTACCTGTGTTTATTACAAACTGTTTAATTGCTTCTTATTCCAATAACTTTAGAAACAGAACCACATGCCAGTCTGGGGTGCTCTGCAGTGAGTCACTACAAACTAGCTCATGTACAGCTTAATGCTGTTAAGAGTCAACTAGACCAAATCCCCATGATGGCCTCAGCCGGGTGGGGAAAGAGGGTCTTGGAGGCAGGCCGCCAAGTGTAGTAGCCAGGACACCCGGCTCAGGTCTGGGGAGGCGCTTCCGCAGCGCGGTGCTCATTTTCTGTCCGCAGTGTCTCCATGTATTTCCGCATCTTCTCAACCATCCAGGATGGCAGAACAAAGGATTTCAGCTCCTCCAACTTCAGGTCCAAGCATCCTCTGAAGGAGACATGGGATGGACATTAAAGGGAGGGTGACGGTCTCGTCCATGTGCCTAGTGAGGCAGAAGGCAGGATGGGGAAAGGGGTCTTCGTTGTACCTGTAGTCATCGCTGGCAGCCAAGTCCCGGATGTCTTCTTCAATGAGAAGGTACGCCTAAGGGCAAGGGAGAGTGAGGGAGGGAGGGAGGCCTTTGATTCATTTCACACCAAATATTAGTAATGTCCTGGGAAGATGATGCAGGATGCAGCTTACAGATACCAGGGAGGAGTCCGCAGGAAGACACTGGGGATGGTCCCTTGAGAGCACCTTTCACTCAGAAACTTTACAGGTGGATGAGTCAATTCCATTGATTAAGAAAAAAAAATTGCGGGGTTGGGGATTTAGCTCAGTGGTAGAGCGCTTGCTAAGGCCCTGGGTTCAGTCCTCAGCTCTGGGGAAAAAATAAAAGTGCCCAGGCTGTACCTGAACTTCCTGTCCCCTCAGCCTCATGAGTAGCTAGATTACAGGCACTTGCCATGGAGCCTGGCTTTGGTGATTGGCTACAATCTTCCTATTAAACGATGATGATACTTGATGTGATTTATAGCAGATGGTAAGAGCTAGCAGAACACAGAGAGGAGAGTAGGAAGTGTACACCCTGGGACTCAGACAGTGGTATAAGGATTTGGTCAACAGTGCTGCTGTGCAGTGGCTGTAGCACTGAGTTCTCCTGGGTCTGTACAAGGCCACAGGCTGTGGTCCTTGAGCTCATATACACTGTCAGTTTTTGTTTTTATAGCTGGGATTGGCTTGTAATTCTTGTAGCCCAGGCTAACCTTAAACTCACCACACCACAACTGCTTTGTAAGTGCAGGGGTTATAGGCGTGTGTCACACACACAGACAGGTACAACATACACTAAATAATACAATAATTAAAAAAATAAATAGTAGCTGGGCGTGGTGGCGCATGCTTTTAATCCCAGCATTCGGGAGGCAGAGGCAGGCGGATTTCTGAGTTCGAGGCCAGCCTGGTCTACAAAGTGAGTTTCAGGACAGCCAGGGCTATATAGAGAAACCTGTCTCGAAAAAACAAAAACAAAAATAAATAGTATTGGGGATTAAACCTGGGGCCTTCCACAAGTCAGATAAGCTACTCTGCTCCTGAGCCATATATATCCCCAGCAGCCTGCCTTACCTTCGCCTTTAATTGATTTTTTTTGAGATGGGGTTTGTGTAGCCCAGGCTAGCTTTAAACTTGCCAGATAATACAGGCTGTCGTTAAACGCCTGCTCTTGCCTCAACCTCTCAAGTGCTGGGATTACAGATGTACAACATTCCTGGCCTTTTGGAAAGCCTATTTTAAAAATTTGAGACAAGCACTAAGCCTGGCCTCGAACTTGTTCTGTAGCCTAGTAGGCTTTGATTAAAAATCCTCCTGGTCAGGCTGGTGGCACCTTTAATCCCAGCACTTGACATATTGGGACTATATCTCAAAAGAAAGCAAACAACAAAGAAAAACAAACACAAAAATCCCCTGCCTCAACTTCCTGAGTCGATGGGATAACAGGCTCATGTCACCAGGCCTGGCCACCTCCAGCTTTAAAAAGACTTGTTGCTGCCCCTCTTTCTCCCCTCCTTCTTCTGGGGCAGGGTCTCACTGTGAAGCTATGGCTGGCTTGGAACTTACAATGCTCTGGCTTCCTCTGCCTTCCAAGTGCTGGGATGACAGACGTGTACAGCACACCCAGCTCTGCTCATGTTTCTACTTCAAGCTATGCTGCATCCTATGTTGTAAGTGGGACAATTTGGAACTATTTATAAGAGGGTGGCAAGTCACAACATAAAAGCAAGCTCTCACTGCCAAAAAGCAGATGGCATGCACAGGAATTCAAGGCCCTGAGAGTCTTATGAGCAGTTCCAACAGTGCTCACGTAGAGAACACTGCCTGTGGAGAAAGCCATCACAGTCGTCTCAGGACACACAGCTATCCTGACTGCTGCTGGATTTGAGCTGAGTTGGCTTGGAGTAGACATGAATGTGGAAAGTGCTGCTAGGTTTCTTTTTCCTTTTTTTTTTTTGTTATTTTTTGAGACAGGGTCTTTCTGTTATGTAGTCCTGGCTGTGGCTGCCTTGTACTCACAGAGATCCACCTACCTCTCCTTCCAAAGTGCTGGGATTAACGGTGTCTGCCACTATGCCTGGCTGTTAGCATCTTTAACTTGTGCCCCTACTGTGTTGAGAAGGCATTCTATAGCTGTATCTGTGATTTCTTGTATCCCTACTATGCTGTCTGGAAAATGCTGTGGTCAATGGACAAAAAATCTTATGTACAGACATATTTGGAAAGAAGCATTGCTGGGCAGTGAGTTCCAGGACAGCCAGGGCTGTTATACAGGGAAACAAACAAACAGCCTTTTCTATGGTCATCTAATAACGATTCAAAACTTGCAGGAGTGGGTTGGAAAATGAGGGGGGAGAGAGGGAGTCCTAGGAATTGAAGTCTGCTCTTCAGCATGAAGGAGCAGGTCTCAGGCCTCCCTTCCCATAGTCCTGATGTTTAGGTAGTCTACAAGCTGTGGCCAAGAGCTGGACTCACGGTCCCTGACTAGGTGCGACTTTGGCAGCGCTACATCAAGCCGAGCTCACCATCTTTCCGCCTGTTGCCCGCATGTGATGCTGCTCAGCCAGCCAGTGCTTGTCCTGAGGATCTGCTGCATACTGTGAGGGATAAAGTTAGTGGGAGAACATGTTAGGCTTAGTGGGAAGGGTTCTTCTCTTGGCCCCTGACCAGTTCTTACCAGTGGACCTTGTCCTAGACAGGTATGTCTAACCGAGGGCTCATGAATCTCTACAGTACAGGCTGACCCATGCCCAGGGAGCCTGGGGTGGCAACCTAGTTGCCAGAGTTCAGGTACATGGCCACTCTTCCCAGTTCCCCTTTCTTAAAATATAGCATCCCTGGAAACAAGTGAGAGTTATTTTAGAGACTATTTAAAATTGACCACAGGTGCCTTCTAACACCTATTATTATCATGGGCTCAGTATTTTCCTGATTTTTGGTTTCTGATAGGGCATCACTCTGTAGCCCAGGCTAGGATTACTTCTGGATCCCTCTGTCTCTGCTTCTGAGGACTGAGGTTATGAGCATGTGCTGTTACTGGCAGGACTGTATTTTCTTTTCTTTTTTTTTTTCCATTTTTTATTAGGTATTTAGCTCATTTACATTTCCAATGCTATCCCAAAAGTCCCCCATACCCACCTCCCCCCTACCCACCCACTCCCCCTTTTTGGCCCTGGCGTTCCCCTGTACTGGGGCATATAAAGTTTGCAAGTCCAATGGGTCTCTCTTTCCAGTGATGGCCGACTAGGCCATCTTTTGATACATATGCAGCTAGAGACACGAGCTACGGGGTACTGGTTAGTTCATATTGTTGTTCCACCTACAGGGTTGCAGTTCCCTTTAGCTCCTTGGGTGCTTTCTCTAGTTCCTCCATTGGGGGCCCTGTGGTCCATTCAATAGCTGACTGTGAGCATCCACTTCTGTGTTTGCTAGGCCCTGGCATAGTCTCACAAGAGACAGCTATATCTGGGTCCTTTCAGCAAAATCTTGCTAGTGTATGCAATGGTGTCAGCGTTTGGAAGCTGATCATGGGATGGATCTCTGGATATGGCAATCACTATATGGTCCATCCTTTTGTCACACTTCCAAATTTTGTCTCTGTAACTCCTTCCATGGGTGTAGGACTGTATTTTCTAAAACAAAGTCAAGAAATAGCCCCATCTAAAGTTCTAGAGTTCAACATCAAGACAAATAAGGCTAGGCTTCCACCACTTGGTAGATACACAAGTCTGGGTGATAATTTCCTCATTTATAGAATGGAGAGTGCTGTCAGCAGGCATGGCACTGCATGCCTGTAATCCTAGCACTTGGTGAGTGGAGGCAGGAGGGCCTGGAGTGACTGAGCTCAGCCTGGGCAACATGAGACCCTGTGTGAAAACCAATCCTCTCAATTCCATTGCTAAAAGTAAGATGAGGGAGAGCTACTTGTGTAGGACAGATAAGCCATCAAAATATCATTGACAATAGGTTTTTCTGTAAAAGTACCAGTCATTTGGTGGTGCTGGCACATGCCTTTGATCCCAGTACTCAGAAGGTTGAGGCAGGATATCTCTGAATTTGAGGCCAGCCTGGTCTACAGAGCCAGTTCTCAGACAGCCAGGACTACACAGAGAAACCTTGTCTCCAAAAACAAACAAAACTCCACAAGACTAAAAAGCAGAAAAGACACTGGGCAGGGTAGATGGTGCTTGTGTTCCAGTCTTAGCTTGAGAGGCACAGTGCAGGGGGCTGCAGGTTGCACCTGGCTACACTACCATTCCAGGAACAATCCCATGAAGCAGGCAAGCGGAGCTCTAAGCTGGGCTGGGTATAGCTGGGTAAAAGGTGCAGGTGCTAGCTAAAGGGAAGTAAATCCCAGATGTTTTGACTACCAGGTCACTGCATGTCCCAGCTTCTCTGCCTCACAGTTTCCAAGGCCATCTACAACCACACAGGGGCATGGATGGCTCTCTCCCCTCCAGCGTTCAGTTCACCTACCTTAAAGAGGTGTGGGTGCTTGATGTAGATTCTCCCTCTGGTGCCTCCCATCCCCAAGGCCCTAAAAATGAAGGAAGCGTGGCAGTAGGCTCAGACCCTGACAGTGAGCCGTGAGCCAACCCCTCCCCATCAGTACCAAGGGTCTCAGACTTACTTGTTGGCTCGAGACCCCAAAACAAAGGTGGTAGATTCATTCAGCCGAGCTGGGTCCCACTGAAAGAAACAGGCCAGTAAAGGGTGTTTAATGTGCTGGGCAGGGCCGTGACACTCCTCCCCTGTCCTTTCCTCCTCTCTCCTTATCCATTATTCGACAGATAATGCAGGAAATAGAGTACTTATAATGTTAGGCTCTGTGCTAGACAGAGGATAGAGATGAGTTAAGACATGGACTGTTCCCCAGGAGTTCCAGATACACATACTGACTGAAAGGCCACTATCTGATGGACCATCGATGGGGCCATGACATGGCTGGGTGCGGGGCATGAGAGGTGTCTAAAGGACGGATGGAACAGGCAGAAAGTCTCTCTTGAAGAGCTAACCCTTGAAGTTACTTCTGGAAGAGTGAGTGCAAATCAAACGGTAGGGGAGGGAAAGGGCATCCTACAGAGTGCAGTATGTAAAGCTGATGCATTGGTTTGGAACACTGAACAAACCAATTTCTGTGTTGCCCCAGGAATGACGTGAGTGCGAGGCAGCTGAGAAAGCACAGACAACTGGAGCTCCTAGCCACACTGACGGGTTTGTATTGTATGACCTACAGATCACAAGGAACCACTAAAGTAGCTACTGGAATAAGCCTGATGTGCGCTAAGGACAGTTTACTCCTTTAGCAATGTGGATGGCAGACAGGAGAGTAGCTCACAGGCTGCTATAACAAATGAGAATGTCAAGCAATGACAGGCCTAGGCTGTGGCAACAGTGAGGAGAAAGAGGGGACAGGAGCTGTAGTACATTCACAGGGTAAGGGCTTGACTGGATGCAGAGAGGTCAAGGAAGGCAACAGGCAAAGATGGCTAAGGTAAGAAATAAGCAGGATCTGAAAAGTGGGCAGAGCGCGGTTTGCCTGGCATATGCAAGGCCCCGTGTTTAGTCCCTGGCACATATGAGGCCCCATGTTCAGTCCCTGGCACATACAAAGCCCTATGTTCAGTCCTTGGCACATGCAAGGCACTGTGTTCTGTCCCTGGTACAATCATCAGCACATAAAGTAGAGCTCACTTTTTGTCACAGTGGTACACACCTGTGAGGCCCAGACCTGTGAGGCTGAGAAAGATCCTGAGTTCAAGGCTAGCCCGGGCTAGAGTGAGAGCCTATCTCAGAATAACAAAACCACGAAAACAAATGGTTTTTGAAGAAAGATCCTCATTACAGTTTGGATCTGCTGTGTCTGAGAGCTTGTTTGGAGGTTCTGGCTGGGGGGCACAGCACCTGTACACCTGACCAAAAATGGCCGTGCTCTGCCAAGAAAGTCATTCTCTTGAGATGAGATGCAGTTTTAGGAGGGGTGCACTTGGAGTGGTGAGGGTGGGATAGGTCACATGCCTAGCCTGACAGATCACTGTAGTACACAACTCCAGGCACCACTGGGGTGGCATCTGTTGTAGCCAGATGGCCCTCATATCCTAGATAAGCTGTGTTTGACATGCCTGGGCAACTTCAGGCAGCAAGCAGGAAGGTGTTTCAAGGTTGAAAGCTGAAGGTGTGAGAAGGACAAAGAAACCTGGGAAGCCTTCGGAAGACCTGGTCCTGAAGTCCTGTGGATGAGAAAGATCCCTGTGCCCACGGTGGTCACGAGGCACCAGAGGTCTTACAGAGGATGAGTTTCAATTCTAGCATTCATACCAGGCAGCTTACAATCACCTATAATTCCAGCTTCAAGGGAATATAATGCTCTTCTGATCTTCATAAGCATCCACACACATACTCACACACACACACACACAGACATAGATTTATAGTAATAGACCCCAGAGAGCTAGTGGGTGGGGGCAGGTGCACGTGCCCAAGCCGGATGATGTGCATCTGATCCCCAAGACCCACACAGTGCAAGGAAGGAACCAACTCCCCTGGGATGACCTCTGACCTTCACATGATCTTGTGCACCCCCACACAATAATGAATGTATTAGTAGTCAGAGGAGCTTCCAGTGAAGTGGGCCTGGGAAGTAGTTGAGGGATGCCTACCACACGGGTCATGCTGGGAAGACCTCTCAGGACTGAGAAGGGGGCTTGGAGAGAACAGAGATTCAGGAGAATGTGCGTCACCAGCTCTATGTTTTAGAGCTCTAGAAATTTCTTGAAGATTTTAGAAGAAACCTCATGACAATTCTAGGGAAAGTAAAGAGGGCTGGATGAGATGGCTGTGTTCAATGTCAACATTTGGGAAGAGGGACTCTTTTTAACTGAGAAAATGTCCCTCTCCACCTGCAGACAAGTCTGTAGAGCATTTCTGTAATTAGTGATTTATGGAGAGGTCCCTGCCCATTGTGTGTGCCATTGCCTCTGGGCAGGTGGTCCTAGGTTCTACAAGAAAGGTAGGCTCATGGCTTTAATCACAGCACTTGGGAGGCAAAAGCAGGCAGATATCTGAGTTCAAAAGGGGGGAGGGAAGGAAGTAGGCTAAGTGGGCCACAAGGAGCAAGTCAGCAAGCAGCACCCTTCTATGGCCTCTGAGTCCACTTCCTGCCCTGAGTTCCTATTCCGACTTCCCTTTCCTGATAGACTGTAATGTGCAAGTATAAGATGAAATTAACCCTTTACTCGTTGCTTTTGGCCATAGCATTTTACCACAGCAATAGAAACCGTAACAAAGACAGTAGCTAGCTTATTTTTAATAAAGTTCTACTAAGGAAAGGGAATAACTTTATGTTATTCCCTTCACTGGGCATCCACATTTCAATAAATAATGATCATAAAAGGGATTGCAAAAATATCTTGGAGGTGGCAGAGTTGGCTAAAGGCATCAACAGATTTTGGGCCTCACACTGGGCTTTATCACCAGCCAGCTGTATGCCAGGCAAGCTTCAAATGTATTGGGAGCGTGAGATAATGCCAGGAAAGAAGATTACACCTGCTCTACAGGGAGATGGCTGGAAAGGAAGCTCAAGTCCCAAACAGAATCACAAAGAATAAGGGAGCCAGCAGACCATAACATTCTGGGCAGTGTCTTCACATACAAAATAGTAAGTGTTGGCAGCTACCAGTTAAAAACTTAACTCTCCCTTTTAGAGACTTGAACTTGCAGTGGTCTTCCTGCCTCTGCCTCGTAAGTGTTGGGAATACAGGTGTCAGCACTGTGCTGAGTTTTAAAATTATCTATTAAAAACTAAGTCAAACCCAGGGCCTCATCCCTGCCAGACAAGTGTTCTACTATGGGGCTGTGCTTCCAGCCCAACCTTTTAGCTTCCCTCTAATTCCAGTAAAGAAGGAAGTCATTCCACCTGCAGGAAAACGATGCAGCTGCAGGGGTCACATTAAATTAATCACCTAAGTCTCAGAAGGACAATACTATATGTTTTCTCAAGTGCAGCTTCTAGATTTCATATATGCATATAAAATCACATATGGATATATGCCACGAATGTAGACAGGAAGTTTAGGGGAACAAAGGGAACTGATGGAGGGCCAGACAGGAAAGGGAACACAGCAGAGGATGGAGGGGGACATGTCCTCAGTACAGCACACGTGTGTACCAGGAGGAAAGACTGAACACAACACAACAGTTTTTCCATGTTAGGGATTCACCTAGGACCTTCCTTACGCCAGGCAGTATCTGCTGCCATGCTATCCCAAGTCCAGCTCTTTATTTTGCTTCTAATTCCAGTTCTTCCTTGGAATACTGTCTGGAGGCCAAAGAGGCAGAGGCAGAGGCAGAGACAGGGAAGATGGCTTTGGAATGGTGTGAACATATCATGTATCATTTCCAACCTCTTTGCCTCACAGGGGCCCAGAGTCTCGGCCACTGTCAATGTTCACACAAGCATACCTTGGGGCCTTCTCGGCGAATTGGTTCACAGGATTTTTGTTTCCATCTGCTCAGAAGGAAAAAAGACAGGTGAGTTCTCCAAGTGATCGGGGGAGGGACTGAGCTTGGAGATTTACTGGAGACACTGGAGACACAGTTCACAACTATCTGCAACTCTAGTGTCAGGGCATCCAACACACGGACATACATTCAGGCAAACCACCAATGTCCATAAAAATACAACCCTAATTTAAAAACAAAATACAAAGAAAAAAAAAAAAGGCCTGGAGCAGAAACTCCCTTAGAACCTAGCAATGGGCAAGTCCAGGAATGTCCAGTTGCAGCTTTCTCATCTGCCAGAAGGAGATAAGGCCAGCAGCTGCCCTGCCCACCTTGTGTTCATGAGGGATGAAAATGCCTGGTCTACTCTGTGAGTTTCAGGTCAAAAATAGTTTAGAGTAAGACCCTGTCTCCAAGACAGGACAAAAAGGCTTCAGGAAGGATGCTGTAACTTGATACAGATCAGACTCACAACGCCAGGAATGAAGCCCACAGCAGCCCACAGGTCCAGTGATGGCCTTAAGCTGAGGCAGTCATCAACTGTAACAAATGTGTCATTCTAGTGTCAGGTGTTGCTAATGAGTGCACATAGATGGGGTAGGGCTGCATCTCTGTATCCTCTACTCAGTCTGTGATGTATCTAAAGCCATTCTATAACTATAACTTAAAAGAGCTCCTTGAAAACAACCATCCTGTAGTCTCTAAAGTGCTTTTAATGACTGTAAGATCAGTGTTTTGTTTTGTGACAGTGTCTCATGTAGTCCAGACTGGCCTTCCAGTCACTCGCGTCACTATGTAGCTGAGGATAACCAATAACTCCTGATCATCCTGACCTCGCCTCCTAAGCACAGAGATCTCAGGTGCCTGCTGCTGTACCCTAATAGGGCAGGTAATTCTGACTCTGTTTTTTTGAAATCTGCTAACTGTTGTGTTCTTTAGAGTAGTTGTAGGCTTGTACTTAGACCAGCTCTGAACACTCAAACATGGATCAGGGCTGCTGGTTAATCAAGCTGGAACTCTGCTGGGTTTTATAAAGGCAGGATGAAGCAACTGCATCTCATGGCCCCTTCACTACCCTACATCAGGGATCCTCTCCCACAGTAGCTTACACCAGTGGACCCGAGTTCACCTGCCTCTTTCTTCCCACTCACGCCCCCCAGGCCCCCTCAGCTCTTACAGCACTGGTAACCCCTACTCACACCATGCCAGCAGCTGCGCGGTCATTTGACAGGACGTGTCCAGGAGGCCGACCTTTCCTCTGCACAGAGAAGAGCTGTCAGAGCCCTGGCCTGTGGTAGCATCCCTGGTCTAGTCTGTTGGGGCCGGGTCAGTTAGTGGAGACAGTTGTTCAGAGAGAACAAATGATCTTGGGAGTGCCCCGGAGAGCAACTGTCGTCGTGTCGTTCCCCCCCCCCCCCCCCCCCGGCAATGCCTGGAAAAGCCCAAAGGTCTTCCTTTGGAACAGGAGGGCCCTTTCCCAGCTGGTGTCCAATAAGGACCTACTTGCTTATTACTTGCTTACCTTTTTGGGAATGGGGCTTCCTCGGTGGGACTCCTCTTCTGCTTGCCGGCCCCGCTGCAGGAACAGGGAGAGAGTCAGTGAAGCTGCAGTTTTAGAGGCTGCAGGAAACAGGGACCCTGGACCCAAGCCTCTGGCCACCACCCGACCCAGGTCTCACAAGTCTTGAGTGGTGCCTTTTGGCTGGCTCTAGGATGCTGCTGTGTCATTCCCCGGGTCCACATATTTTACCTACCTCCCACTTGACTCCCCTCCTATGGGCCCAGGGCATTGATTCTCACCTTGATCCCTGGAAGCTCATGGGCCAATCTGGGTATCACTTTCTCTCCATCAGAAAAGAGCAGCTTTGCCTGAAAGGGAGAGACCAGCGCTGCCAGTCAGTAGCTGGGTGGGGAAGGGCAGCAGTTTGTAAACACAACTTCAGAATGGGTTGGCTTTCCTGGAAGACACTCACATTTATGTTCAGAGATGAACAAGCCAGAGAAATATCAGCCCATATATTCATTTATAAAAAGTAGCTATGAAAGAAAGAGAAGGAGCTAGTGAGGCACCAAAGGCTGGACTGTGCTCGGTGTGTATAAGGCTCTGAACCTGGTTCGAAGCACAATAGCCAGCTCACATTAATCCCCACTAACCCACAAGGGCTGCTGCATGTTCATGGGACTCTAGGGAAAAAAAAAGGTGTGTGTGGAGTGTGTGTGGAAGTCAAACCTGTCCGCTGTCTTTCCCATGTGTTGTCAGGCAAGCACCTTTAATTACTGAGCCATCTTGCCAGCCTGTGTTTTGAGAAAGGGTCTTTCCATGAAGCCAAGCTCAGCTAGGACTTGCTAGGTAGCCATGCTGGCATCTAACTTAAAACTGCTATGCCTCAGGCTGGAGAGATGGCTCAGAGGTTAAAAGCACTGACTGCTCTTCCAACGGTCCTGAGTTTGATTCTCAGCAACCACATGGTGGCTCATAACCATCTATAATGGGATCTGATGCCCTCTTCTGGTGTATCTGAAGACAGCTACAGTGTACACATATAAATAAAATCTTTAAAAAACAAAACAAAAGAAAACAAAAGGACAGGATCTTATCCTGTAGCACAGGCTGGTCTAGACTTCACTATGTCTTCACCAGGCTGGCCTCAATCTCACAGAGATCCTCTTGTCTCTGTTTCACGAGCCCTGGGACTACATGTATATGCTACCACACCTGGTATTCAAGTGTAGGTTTTGTGAGGAAGAATCCTTCCTGATATTTATGAATGGAACTGCAATGTAGTTAACATCTTATATGTCTGTGTTGCCCATGCTGGGCTAAGTTTAAACACACTCTTCCATCCAAGGCCCCCAGCAAAGCACTGGTGGTAGGGAGTGGCTCTATTCCCATCTTCAGAGATGAGAACACTGAAGCTTAGAACCTACAGGAACTTGCTCTGGGCTTTAGCTCACTCTGCTCTGATGCCAAGTTCTGCACCCAGGCTTCTCAGCAGTTCAGCCACATAGCATGCATGGGGATCAGGAGAACAGAAGCAGGGGGCAATGAGCGCAGGCCATGCCTACTTAACTTTCTAAGAGAATTATTACTAGCGTGTTTGTGGATGTGGCATACATGCTTCCACACACACGAGGGAGTCAGAGGCGGACTTTATGGGGTTGGTTTACTCCCCTTTAGGTGGGTTTGGGGGTTAAACCTCAGGTTGTCAGGCTTTTCTGACAAGCACTTTGCCCACTGAGCCATCCCTCCTGACCCTTCTTTATCTTTACATCTTATCTGAACTCCTCAAGAGTCTCCTAAATTCTTTTCCAATCTAATGTTCCTGAAGCAGCCAGAGCAATGTCTCTGTTATCTTTTGTATTGTTGGGGATGGACCTCAGGCTGCCTGGCTGCTGAGCTCTACTCCAGTTGAGAAGAATCTTGCTAAAATGCAAATGATGTTAGGCCTCACCCACATCATCCACTGGGCCTGTGAGCACTGCCTATAGCAGCCATGTATGTACTAAGCCTTTACCCTGTGGAACTAGTAACACTCTCCTCACCCATTCCTAAGACACAGGCACTGCTTCTTCCCCTGGACGCTTCATCTTCTAGCAAGCTTTCTTACTGGACAACTATCTGTCGAGTACTGTCAAGAGAGGGGGCTGGGCTCACAGTGCATATTGCTGGGGCCTGATACTAAGAAGCACATAGTAGGCCCCCAATAAATAACAAGTGTTATTTAAATAACACTTAAGTAATAATAAGTAGAAAGATAGGGACCAGTGAGCTAGCTCAGGAGGTAAATGCATTTGCGGCTTGATGATCTGAGTGAGTTCCGTGCTCAGGAACTACTTGGTGGAAGGAAGAACTTCAGACAGCTGTCTTCTGACTTTTTACACTTGCCATGGACCATTTGCACAAACACCCTGAGGAGAGGGATTTGAGATGCAGGTGAATGAAGACCTTTTTAATTTACCCTGCTTCAGATCAACATTATGAGAGCACTATTAGCAAATGTCTGTTGCTAGCAACTGTTAGAATTGTTCATCTATGTGCTCCTTCCTGGAGGAAAGAATCCGGCCTCTTAGGAAGTCTCCAAGAAGCAGGTCAGTTTCCAGTGTTCTGCAGGGTGGAGCTGTGGCTCCCAGAGCTGGAGTTCAGGCAGTGCCTTTGCTCCTTCCTGAGGCTCTTCACAGTCAAGCAAGGCATAGTTAACAAAATCACACTCAAGCAAGGAGCCTGCTGGATGCCGACAGTCTCTATTAATAGCACAGCTGACACAGGCAAACAGGTTCTCTAGTGTCTGAGATAGTCATTTATAGAACTGATGTCAACTCTCCTGACCACACCTGAGATGTAGGAGGACAAAAAGGGTGCCAGGCCCCATGACCCCCAAAGAGTCTATGACAACTTAAAGGGGATTCACTAACCACTTGTAGAGATGAGGCACATCTTAAACTACAATTTGTTCTCCTAGTTTGCCTTTTTAAAAAGTGACAGAATTGTATTTATTTATTGACTGCATGTGTATGTGTGTGGACACTCATATAAAGGTCAGAGGACAGCTTGTGGGAGTGGGTTCTGGGTAATTAAACTCAGGCCATTTGGTTTGGCAGCAAACATCTAATTGGCCCTTGTTTGTTCTAGCTTTAGTGTGGCAAAACTGACAAACAGATATTACATACAAGAGGGGGTACAATGTGTTGGTTTATATCATCACAATACGGTGTTAGCACTGTGTTTATGCACATGTGTGTACAATTTAGAAGTACTGTCACTATTCTGTGTACGAGACCCCAGACTGAATCCACCTTCTAACTGCAGGCTTCTGCAGCTTCCAGCTAACTACCATTTCCTTCTGTTTCTGTCAGTTTGCTAAGCAGTTTCTTCATTGGTCAAACAGGGGTGAACATACGCGACCTGTGTGGTTCCTGGCGCATATTTATGTTACTTCTCTTCCTGCTTTGTCAGCAGCTGCCCTGAGCTCAACCCGGATGTAAGTGGCTTCCTGATGTCCCCCAAGTACCACTAATGAAAGAGCACGTTCTTAGCCGACTTGGCCCTCACCTGCTCCAGGCAGCTGCGGCAGGCCTCCTGAATCAACTGCTCTGCGTCCACTTCTTCCCCAACATTGTCTCGCACATTCAGCGCTGCCTTCTGGAAGAACTAGGGGAGAACATCAGCACAGTCACAAGTCTTTCAGGTCTGCATTAACCAAAGGGAACACGTATGTAATGTGGCAACATCATGGGTGACTGTTGGCTTTGCTTATGCACAGCTCTCAATGTCATAATTACAGGTAAAGAAAAACTGCTATGTCTGAAGCAAATGGGCCAACATAAGCAGAAACCATCTCGACAATGGCAAACCATGACTGGATTCTCATTAGTCAATCCCTTACCTTCGGGACAGGGAAGGTGATCCAGGACCCCAGCAACACCAACAGACAGAGGCTGAGCAGGGCTTAGGGGTAAAAGGGAGAGCTTGGTTCTAAAAATGTCAAGGAAGTGCATCATGGCCAAAACATCCCAGGGCCTGAGAACACATTTATTTAAGTGTCCAGATGGACCAAGGAGATACTTCAGTGGGTTATAAGTGTCCAGACTATCTCTAAAAGACAGTATCAGTTCTCTCTTGGAAACTATAATCAGTGTTCCTGTTGTGAGAGGCAGCTGATGCAGTGCCACTTTTTATTTTTGTTTTGTTTTTCGAGACAGGGTTTCTCTGTGTAGCCCTGGCTGTCCTGGAACTCACTTTGTGGACCAGGCTGGCCTCGAACTCAGAAATCCACCTGCCTCTGCCTCCTGAGTGCTGGGATCAAAGGCGTGCGCCACCACTGCCCAGCTTGCATTGCCACTTTTAAATGAGCAAGTCCAGTGCCTCTGTTGTTAATATAAAAATCAGGGAGAGTGCAGGCATGGTGTTGCACGCCTTAAGCCCCCAGCACTTGGCAGAGGCAGAGGCAGGCAGAGTTCCAGGACAGCCAGGACTATGTAGAAAGACCTTGTTTCAAAACAAAACAACAAACTCAGGGAGAGCACATGAAAGGATTGTACATAGCACCACCTTTCTGGAGAACAACTTTCTTTCCCTCACATCCTTTAATTCTATCTCAAGGAACTGACTCCTCAGAAATCCTCATGTGAATAAAGATGTACACTTACAGTGTCATCGAAGTATAATTCTTTTTAATTAAAAAACTACGTGAACTGTTTATTTACTATGAAGATGGACAGCTTGCAGGTGCTGGATGCTTTCCTTCCATTCGAGTCTTGGGATTTGAACTCAGGTCTTCAGGCTTGATGACAAGTGCCTTTATCTGCTGAGCCATCTCAATAGCCACCCCACCCCCCGCCCCTGAAGTATTTCTTGTAACATTCGAAAAACTGTAAATGACCTCAACAAATGTCCTAGGCACTAGCTAATTAAATTATGGCATGTTGATGAAAGACACTATTGTAACTATTATGAAGAATCAGAATGAGCTATTACATGATGATCTAGAAACATGACTCACATATACCAAGTGAAGTCTGTCAAGGTGATGAGGTTTGTGCAAGTGACACAGCTGGAAGGCTGCACAGCCACTGTTGGCATCAGCTCTACTGTGTATGTGTGCACACGCATGCACATTGGTGCCACAGTGTGTACAGAGGTCAGAGGGCATTCTGTGGAGCCAGGACTTGCCTTCCATCACGTGGGTTCTGGATCTACCTCTAAGGTGTCAGGCTTCACTAAAGTACCTTACCCACTCAGCTGCCTCACTGGCCCTGTTGTCTGATTCTAGAAGGAGGCCTCACAGACCCCAGGCTGACCTCTAACTAGTGGAGGATGAGTCTGGACTCCTGATCTTCTGGTCTCTACCTTCTAAGTGCTATTACAGGTATGTGCCACACCTTATCAAAAACTGAAACAGGAAAGTGAAATTTTTGAGTAAAAACCTAACAGCCTCCACACAGACAGTCCAAAGTCCTACCGTGTGTGTTTACTATGTACTCATTCTTCTGCCCATCAATCCAGCAACTCAATGGTATTCCATATCATTATCATTATTATTTGCAATGTTAAGGTGCGAACCCAGGGTCAGTGTATGCTAGGCAGGCTTATCCACACTGCTAATCTTAAACAATAGCATTATATTTATACATACATATAGTGTGTGTATGTGTGCATGTGGGCACACATGCCATGCATGGCACATGGTAGAGGTCAGAGCACTGTCTGTGGGGTTGGGTCTTTCCTTCCACCATGTGTGTACTGGGGATTATATTCAGGTCATTAGGCTTGGAGGCAAGTACCTTAAGCCCCTGAGCTACTTCAATGGCTCCCGCCTTTAATTCTTTTTTTTTTCCCCGAGACAGGGTTTCTCTGCATAGCCCTGGCTGTCCTGAAACTCACTCTGTAGACCAGGCTGTCCTGGAACTCAGAAATCCACCTGCCTCTGCCTCCCAAGTGCTGGGTGCGCCGCCACCACCACCACCACCACCACCACCACCACCACCGCCTGGCTCTGCCTTTAATTCTTTGAGACAGAGTCTTGGGTAGCTCAGGTTGGCTTTGAATTCACTATTTTCCTGCTTCCATCTCTGAGTACTGGGGTTACAAGCATGTGCTTAAATGCCAGGCCTGTTACTAAGTATCATAATATTAAATATTCTATATTATAATTCTTTGAAAAAGTTTAAAAACACTTTTTAGATTTATTGTTTGTGTATGTTGTATCTGCATACTTGTCTGTGTACCACATGTATGCCTGCTTCCTGAGGAACCAGAAGAGGTTGTTGGTCTCAAACTGGAGTTAGTTGTGGATGGTTGTGGGCTACCATGTGGGTGCGAGGAACTGAACTCTGGGTCCTCAGTAAGAGCAACAAGTGCTCTTAATCAGCCTTGAATTGTTTTATTTTTATTGTTAACACCTATGCATTGTTTTGTGGACACACTCCATGGCATACAGTGGAAGTCAGAGGGTAACTTGGGAAACTCAGCTGTCACTCTTGGTGGGAAGGGCCTTCACTCGCTTAGCCATCTTCTGGTCCTGGAATATCTTTTTTAAAAGCATAATACATTTAATAGATATAAAGACTCACAGTGCCTTGAGCAAGATCAGACTTAACTAAAACTTAGTATTTTAAGAAGGTTAAAGAGATAGACTGGAAGAGATCGCTCAGCGGTTAAGACCTCTTCCAGAGGTTCTGAGTTCAATCCCCAGCAACTACATGGTGGTTCACAACCATCTGTAATGAGATCCAATGCCCTCTACTGGTGTGTCTGAAGACAGCTATAGTGTACTCACAGACATACAATTAAAAAAACAAAAACAAAACCTTTAAGGGGATTGACAGCTGAGATCTGTGGACACTGCTCAGGTGGGGCCAGGCATCACAGGAGTGACACCACTGGATTTATTTTTATTTCAGAGGTTTCTCTGACTATTGTATGGAGGGTAGATTTAAAGAATGAAAGACCAGGCAGAGCTGGACAACAGTAAGAGCCTGGATGAGAAACAATGAAGGTATCAACCAGAATGGGGCATGGACTCTGCAGCAGACCACTGCACATGGAAGACAGCAGGTAGGTTTCTACATGAATGACCTGAAACTTAGGTCTGATTCCGTTTGTTCCTGCCCTCCTCACAGTATACCAGTAGCAGCTCTGTTTTCGTAGCTGCCCAGGACAAATGAGTTAGGAGGTACACGTGTCCTTTTCTCTCAGCCCACATCACAGTCATGGCTGCTGCCGCCTCACTGCTGAGGCTCACGCACTGTCACCCCCTGCTGGGATTATCGCTGGTTCCTAGCCAGTCCCCCTGCAGTCTATGCTCTACACGATAGTCAGGAATTCTGTTTTTAATAGAAAATTAACTACTTAACTTCTTTCTTTATTTCTCACTATGTATGTATTCTCATTATGTAGCCCTGGCTCATCTACACAGATTATCTGCCTGCCTCTGCCTTCCGAGGACTGGGATTAAAGGTTATGTGCATACTATCATGCGTGGCTTATAAAATTATTTTTAATTATGTTTATGTGTTCAAATATGCTTGCAGAAGCCAGAGGTGCTGAAGCTTCCAGAGCTGGATTTACAGCCAAATGTAAGCCACCTTCCCCGAATGCTGAGACACAGTGTGCGCTTACTGCTCAGTCTCCCAACCCCTCCCTAAAAAAAATAAATCAGTGATTATTTTAAAGCATTACATATAGAAGCAGGAAAATCATGGGTTTGAAGCCATCCTGGGCTATGTAGTGGAGATTTTAAGCCTCTTTGAGCTACTTTAAAAACAAAACCAAACAAACAAAAAAAATGGTTGGGGCTGGAGAGATGGCTCAGGGGTTAAGAGCACTGACTGCTCTTCCAGAGAACCAGTGTTCAGTTCCAGGAACCCACATGATAGCTTACAACCACCCATTAAACTCCAGCTCTAGGGGATCCAACACCATTTTCTGACCTCTGTGCACACCAGGCACACACAAAGTACCTATCTATACATGCAGGCAGAATACTCATGAACATAAAATAAAACAAACCCATAACAAAAACCAAAGCCCAACAAAATCCCCAAAACAATTCAGAAAACAAAAACCCAAAGTGGCCTCAAAGCCTTTACATGATCTGCAGTTATTTCTTTTTATGAAGTCCGAATTATCCTGATACCAAAATAGAATAAAGAAAATTATATGCCAAGCTCCTTGAAGAACATAGAAGAATAATTCTCAACAAAAGAGTTGCATACTAGCCGGGCATGGTGGCGCACACCTTTAATCCCAGCACTCGGGAGGCAGAGGCAGGCGCATTTCTGAGTTCAAGGCCATCCTGGTCTACAAAGTGAGTTCCAGGACAGGTAGGGCTACACAGAGAAACCCTGTCTCAAAAACCAAAAAGAGTTGCATACTGATTTCAAGAAAACATGGTAGGGCTGGAGAGATGGCTCAGGAGCTAAGAGCACTGCCTGCTCTTCCAGAGGTCCCGAGTTCAATTTCCAGCAACCACATGGTGGCTCACAACCATCTGTAATGGGATCTGATGCCCTCTTCTGATGTGTCTGAATCACATGAATGATTCAGCGATGAATCACAGGGATGATTCACGTTTGCAAATCAATAATGGAATTCATTAAACAACAGACTTCAGACAGAAATCAAATCATCATTTCTCAGATGCGGAAAAGGCTTCTGACAAAATCAAACATCATTTTGTGATAAAAGTCCTGGAAGAGAGAGAATGTACCTCCACGTAACAAAGGCTACAGATGACGGATTACAGCCAACATATTACCTACAGAAAACTCAAAACTGAAATCAGGAACAAGACGGGTGTCAGGAGTCCACTTTCCCCACTCCTACTCAGTGCAGTAAAGCCTTAGCTACAGCAACCAGACAAGAGACACAAACAAGAAAGGAAGGAAGGCGCCACAGGAGCTCACTTGCAAATGACATTCTACACACCAGAAAGACGTGACAATGGACAAGCGCTTTCAACAAAGAGGCAGAATAAAAAATCAGCATGCAAAACCCTACAGTCTTCCTCTGCACTGGCAGCAAACAGGTTGAGGAAGAGCTCAGAGAAAGCATTCCATTCACAACTGCCACAAAATAAACCTTCCAGTAAACATGCCTGTAAGAAAAGCTTTAAAAACTGAAGGAAATTGGTGAAGACCCTACAGGATGGGGTGACACCACTCCCCCACCCCCCCATCATGGATTGGAAAATCAATACTGTGAACTGGCATTACCAAAAGCAACCCCCATCAAATGCATGAGTGTCTCTAATAACACAGACACCCTAGCTCTGTTCTCGAGGAAGCCCGGTGGTGAGCTACCTCTTTTTTTCACTCCTTCCCTCACACTGTTTGAAGCGAGCAGGGGCACTATCTGTTTTACACACTGCCACAGGCCCAGTCATGGCTGGCAATGTGTTAATCATGAATTGGGCTCTGTACTCACGAGCTAAGTAAGTGCTTCACTAAGCTACACATAACCCCAAGGCATCTCAATGATGCTAATGGTATTTGTGAAAATGAATTTTAAAAAGGTCTAACTTTTCATGGTCTAAATAAGGGTGCTGAACACATGAAAATGAAACCATCTGGCAAAGAAAGGTATTGAAATCACCCCCAAGCAGTGAAAAAGTGATTGGGGTGTATAAACCTGTTATATCTGTGTAGCAAGAATATCAAGAGAGACTGTTGACAGGACTATCCTGCTTGCAAGTCTCCTCTATCCTCCCTCCCCTTTCCTTTCTTTTCAGAGAGGGTCTCACTCTGCAGACCAGGCTGGCCTCAAACTCCAAAGATCTGCTTGCTTCTTTCTCCTGGGTGCTGGGATTAAAGGTATATGCCACCATGCCTGTTTTTTTCTAAGATTTAAAAAAAATATATTTATGTGTACATACCTGTGGAATTTATACTCTGGTTATAATCTGCAGAGGTCAGAAGAGGGCACTGGAGCCTGCACCTGAGTTACAGGAGGCTGGGAGTGGCCTGATGTGAGTGCTAGGAACTACAATTGAGTCCTGTGCAGGAGCAGCAAGCACCCCTAACCACTGAGGCTGTATTTTCCAGCCTCCATTCTGTTTTTTCTTGTCTAAGGGGTCTTACTGTGCTGTCCAGGCTGGCTGTCAGCTGCCTCAGCCTCCTGAGTGGTCGGGCACGTACGCTGCAGCACCTGGCTGTACAGTCTTGTTTAGTAGTACAGTTGGCTTTAGTCACCAGGTCCTCACCTTCATGTACTTGTTGAAGACACCCTGGATCTCCTCATTGATGCTAGGCTGCAGGACAGCACGGAGGAGATCCATAGAGATGGCTGGGTCTGTGAAACTGGGGTTGTTGGGGAGACAGAGTCAGGGGAGTGTTCCAAACAGACCTTCCCAGACTACTCAGCTAGTTAGCAACATGGGATTCTAAAATTTATTTCATTATAACTCTGTGAAATAGGAATTATTTTCCAAGTATTTTATGAAATATAATACACACATATTTTTTCTTTTCCTTTTTTAGAGACAGAGTCTCACTATGTAGTCTGGTTGTCTTGGAACTCACTACATAGATCAGGCTGGCCTTAAACTCACAGAGGTCTGCCTGCCTCTGCCAAGTATTGTAATTAATAAATGATTATCACTATCCCAGGTCAAAAATACAAGAAGAATTCCCAAGGCCCATCCCTTCCCCAGGCTGGATGCCCCATGTCAAAGCTGAGAAAACAGAGTCTAAGAAAAGCTAAAGGCTTGTGTTAACAAACATCTCAGTCTGCATTAGAACAGATGTCTGTAATCTTGAATTCACATCCTCTGACTTACAGACTTCAATCACGGAGACAGACTAGACGTTCATTCCTTCCCTGCTTGGTTAGGATGTGGACCTGACAAGGTGACAGGAAGTTACAGCCTCCCCACTCCTGTGCTCTTTACGGGCTGTTGATCTCAGACTCCTACAGTGGGGTTCCCAAAGCACTCACTGCAGTCCACACAACTGGATCTCAGGTCTCACCCAGGTCGAGCCTTACCTTGTGGTCATCTGAGATCGGCGGCCCCTTCGCTGCACCTGCCGATGTTTTATCATTATGTTCCAAGGGTTCTGTTGGGGACCAAGTGGGCAAATGTCACCGAGGCTTCTCATAGTGAGGATGAGGAGAAAGTGAGTATGGCGCTAAACCTAGACGTTCCTGCTTCTCACTTCTCCCACCTTGGGGTGAAGGGGAATTAATTCAGTGGCTGGAAGACCCTGTCAGGGTGGAGGAACTGGGAAAATGTTTTCTGTCACCAATGTCCAAAGCTCGCTTTTTCTGGAAGAGCAAGAGGAAGGGCAGCAGTGTTTACCTAGGGTCTACTATGAGGCGGGTGACGAGTCAGGGCGTTCTACCCGCCTTTATCAGCCCATCCCACCACAACTCCAGCAAGCTCGGGTTATTGCTGTTCATTTCACAGAAGAGAAACCTGGCGCTCAGAGGGTGTCACATCAGGCCCACGTCACCTAGCTACAATCTGAATCCAGCTTGTAGCGGCACTGAGAAAACGACATTCCCAGGGCCGCACGGCCGCCGCGTTCTTTCGCCCGCGGGCCCGGGGCCCGGGAGCCCGAGGCCCTGCCCGGCCCGAGCCCCGGCCTCGCCCGGGCGCCCTCACCGTGAGAACCGGCTGGCCCGCCGCGCCCGCGTCGCCCAGCTCCAGGCCACCTCGCTCCGCCCCGCCGGGGCCCCGCGGCTGCTCGGTGTCGCCAGTCGCCCCCATGGCGCCCCCCGGCCCACAACAACCTCAGCTCGACTCAGCCACCGGAAAGCGGCGCCGTGACGTCACGGGAGCGCCCGAGCCACCCGGCCGGAAGCGCGACGCGCGTGCGCCGTGGGGTTGCTATGGGAACCGAACTGCCGCCTAGGAGCCACCTCGTCTTTGGTGTCGGGGACGACGTTGAGGCTTCCAGACCCCTGGGAGACAACGGCTGGGGACCGAGTGTGGGTGTTCGGGGGCCATTCAGTCAAGGGACGAGGGCGGTGTGAGGGCAGCAGAGCATACACTTCAGCGGGGGAGCACGGGGCTTCGGATGAGGGCAGCCCGAAGTTCAATCTTTGAAAACCGCAGGAACATCTGAAATCTTAGCACAGCCTCCCCCGAATTGGAGTAGTCTGACTCAGGAACCGGGAAAGCCAACAAAAGAAGGGGTTGTTGGTGCCACCCTAAATACCCAAACACCTAAACACCATACTACTAGCCTTTGCGGGCTGCCGCTTGTGTCGAAAGGCATCAGAATGAAAGTTGGGTTTTGGCTTGTGAACTAGTCCTGTTGCAGAGAGCTGGCCTTCTCTCCCCTAGATGGTTGATTCTGGGATAGGTAGGGGATGAAAGGTTTAACAACTGTGGCGTTCTCCAGAGCTCCTCTTAGCACTACCTCAGAGAGGTAAGCTGTCTGTGAAAGAATTCGGATTCAGTTACGGGTGATAAAATAACTCTTCTCGGGTCACAAGAAGCAGGTAGTGTAACGTATATGAATTTTGTGTTAGGAAAGATCTAGATTCCAACCTGATGTGATATGATCGTTAACGTTGGATAGGGCCTGGTGTGATAACATAACCCCAACACCGAGGAAGGAAGTAGCTGTGGTGTAGAGCTGTCTCAAAGCCAAAGGCTAAGAACATTGGCTGTGGGACTGGATCGCTTACCGCTATTCTCCTGCATACTAATTGCACGGTCATTCGTCCACAGTTTCAAGTATTCCAGCCTGGACCATGTAACTAAGGATCTGCCTCCACCTCCACAATGCCGGTTCACAGGCATGCCACAGTCCACGTTTGGTTTATGTCGTGTTGGAAATTGACCCCAGAGTCGTCATATGGTTGATACTAGGGCTGGATTATTTTATGCAAAGCACTTAAAACTTTGGTATAAGTAACTCCTTAAATTATTCTAATATAATAGTAATTTCCAGCAACCGTCACTTAAGGACTTTTTCCTCTGAAATATTATTGTATGTATTAAAATACTGCATATAAAACACATATTAGATAATCAACAATGCCAGTTTTGTTCCATGTTCCAACGTCCACTTTTATTTTTTTAGGTTTACTTATGTGTATGAGTGTTTTGCTGGTATGCATGTATGTATGTACATCATTTATGTACCTGGTATCCGCAGAGGTCAGAATAGGGTATTGGATCCTTTGGAAATAAAGTTATGGATAATTGTAAATTTCCCTGTGGGTGCTGGGAACTGAACCCTGGTCCTCTACAAGAGCAACACATGCTCCATGACTGCTGGGCCATCTTTCTAGCCCCAACATCCACCTTTTAACAAGGCACTTCCTTGCTTTAAACAATGGTGGCTTTTTTGTTTTTGTTTTCCCTTAGGCAAGACCCTCCTCTGTAGCTCTAGGCTGAGCTTCAATTTAGGCCCAAGCTGACAGTGTAATCTACCTGTCTCTCTCTGCCTTCCCAAGACTGGAATGGCAAGCAGACACTACCATGCCTGGCTTTGGATATATGAAGATAGTCTTTTGTTGTTACGTTTTTACCTGTACTCTGCCCTTAACCTTACTGGGCTCAGCGGTGTCACTGGACACTATTAGATATCACAGCCAATGGAGGACATGTGCTATACAAATAAAAAGAAGCAGGGGAGAAGGTGACAGAGGAGACATGAAAGACCGAGTCATCGCAGCTGCCCTCTCTAATTTTGATGACTATCTTTCATTTTGTCTAAGAGTGGCATATGTGGTCCACAGGGACCAAGCTGCAACCCTTTTGTTTTCTCATATTGATGCTGAAACACTCCGATGCTCCTCTTCCCGGAGTTGGACATGGTGTCAGGCTTAAGTTACATCATTAGCTCGGCTATTTTCTTCTTAAGTTGTCTTTCCAGTTCCTCCCTGTCGAGGACTAGGTGCAGAGGCCCCTCTCCAGCCCATGGACGGAACAAGGAACACTGAGCTTTTGTTCCCATCAGGGTCATTCTTGGCAAAGCCAGCAATGGACTGGCGCCAGGGCTCTGGGGGGCTGAGGCCAGGTTTCCACGTAAGCTGTGGTTAAATGTTCCAGACCTTGAGACATGAAATGCTTTGCTTACTGTACCAGAATATACCTTGCAAAAGAGGAGCTAGTGCTCCCTGTAATTCTGCTGTAACTACCTGTAACCTACTGGTTTGTATTCTGCTTCTCCATCCGAGGCTATGTAAAGAGTGGTGACATTAATAAACTTGCTGGCTTGAGTCATCGGCCATTGACCCTTCACACCCCCAGCTTTGGACTGTTTATTTTTCTTATCTCTGGTCCTTTCTCTCAGAATCCCAGTGTGGACCCAGCAAGAACCACTGGTCTGGTTCACCCTCTGTCATTTTGACTGCAACTGAGTCCTTCCAAAGCCCTTTTGGTCTCTCTTTGACCTTTAACCCAGAGGCTACCTCTCCATTTTTCTAGCTTCCCACGGGACCTCATCACTTGACTAAGAGTGTTAGGTATATCCCACGGCAGCATTTGGTCCCTCCCATCACATGTGCTCTTTGGTAGTGCCAGGAAATTTCCCACACGCCAGCAGCCAATCACTGTTCTCATTGTCAGGAGAAGCTGTTCTTAGGGGATAATTGCTTCAGAGAAACCACTGGGATTAGATTGACAGGAGCTACTTAGTCCTTCCTTCTGCTGCTACCTCTCCCCTGAACTGAGCTCCTGACTCTCATAGCCAGCAGGACGTTAAGACACCTCTTCCTCATGAAGGCACTTCTTGCTCTTGGGTTCCTGGCATCTTGGGTAGCTGCAGGAGAGCACGGTGAGCTATCATTGGGGGGGTCCTTGGCTAAAAACTAATAGAAAAGTTAACCAGGGGAGTGGAGAACTCCCCTCTAAAGTTCCTCATTTGTGGAGCTGATCGTCTCTGTAGGAAAAACTGGGTGGAAAGTGAGGACCAGTTGTCTTGCAACAAGGAACTAAGACTTACAAGTTATCTTCTAGGGCAGGACCATGCAATAGTCCCCTTTTCTCTGTCTGTCTTTCTCTGCAGCACGCATGGTTTATTTGTCTTTTAGTAGTGGTAGTGGTAGTAGTGTGCTGGTATCTGTGTGGCAGGAAGAGATGGAGGTTGCAGAGATAGTCTACATAGGGATGCATGGAGATACTGAGTTCCTTGAGTACAGTTGACTCTCATTCCCTAATTGTTTTTTTTTTAAAGATTTGTTCATGTATATGTCTCTCTCTGTGTATAGTGTGTGTGTGTGTGTGTGTGTGTGTGTGTGTGTGTGTGTGTGTGTGTGTGTTCAGAGGCCAGAAGAGGGAGTGGGGTCCCCTTGAGCTGGGGCTACAGATGGTTGTGAGATGCCAGAGATTGGTGCTGGGCACCACATTTGTGTTCTCTGGAAGAACATCAAATAGTTTTGATGTTAACAGCTGAGTCATTTCTTCAGCCTCCAATTCCCATTTTTTTGAGGCCTACCCAATTATCTGAATTTCTAAGAAATCTCTTTCAGCTAAAGAAGAACAGTGTCCTACTGATCAGGACCCATGCAAAGATTTGTGCCAGAGCAGTAGGTCATGTCCTGCTGGGCAGAAGTGTACAGGCTGTGGTAGAGCCTGCTAAGCAGACCTCCCTAAGGGTACATAGTCATGATGGGCAGGATCCCAGTGGGTTCCTTGGCCCCATCTCTCAGATGGAGAGAACCAGAGAGTTTTTCAGCTGCTAGATCATCTCCAGACCCCTGGCTGTGTGGGTTGCCTCTTTCTCCCTCTGAGGTCTCTAACCATTCCTTTTCCCAACTCTTTGTCTTGTCATTGATGGCCCATATTGTTTGCTGTGGACTGTAGTATGCTTGTAGCCTGGGAAGGTGGGTGGGTGAGACACTCAGCAGGCGAAGGTGCTTGCCTACCTGATCAAAAACCTGAAGACCTGGGTTCCACCCCCAGAAGCCACGCAAAGGTGGAGAGAGAGAACTGTCCTCTGAGCGCCACATGGTTGCCTCAGGACCTCACTGTGAGTCCATGCTGACCCCATACTCATGATCCTTCTGCGTCTGCCTCCTGAGCGCTGGGATTGCAGGTGTGTACCATCATGCTTGGTTTCCCCTCCCCGTCTTCGAAAGTCAGGGTCTTGCTTCGTAGCCCAGGATAGTCTTAAACCTGCAGTCCTCCTGCCTCCCCTTTCCAAAGTACTAGGATTCTAGGTGTTAGATCACAGCGCCTCCAGCTACCTTTCTCATTCTCAGAAACCCGGCCCTGTCTCCCCTGGGGCTCTGGTCTCTGCCTCTTTCTGATACAGCAAGCAAGGACTTGCAAACCAGTGTTCTTCCTTAGCTTCCTAAAGACTCTGATGCCTACCCTGAAACAGGCCTTGCGTTATGGCCAGGCTCCCGCTCCCTCTGAACAGTTATAAAACTAAGAGATTTCTCTGAAGAGCCCTCCCTTCCCCCACCTCTCACACATTGTTCACCACAGCTGTCTTCCCTCTAAATCTCTCCCTCTCCCACTGCCCAAGGCCTGATCATGGCCTCCACGGTCCTGGGTGTTCCCTCCCAACAGCTCATTCTGAAGGGTAACTGATCTCAACTTCTCTACCCTGAACCTGCCTCTTTAAAAAAATTAAAGACTTTATTTACTTATTTTGCCTATGTGCACCAGCTAGGGCACGCATTTGTAGATCAGACGACAACTTGTGGGAATTGGTTCCTTCCTTTAACTATGTGAGACTTGAAGGTCACATTCAGGTCTTCAGGCTTCGGTAAGTAGCTTTATCTCACTGGTCTGTTTGTTTGTTTGTTTTTTTAAGATTTTAATTTTTTTATTATTATAAGTACACTGTAGCTGTCTTCAGATGCACCACAAGAGGGCGTCAGATTCCATTACGGGTGGTTGTGAGACAACATGTGGTTGCTGGGATTTGAACTCAGGACCTTTGGAAGAGCAGTCAGTGCTCTTACCTGCTGAGTCATCTCACTTGCCCCCATGTTTTTTGTTTTTAAATAAACTTCTTGTTTTGTTTTTCAAGACAGTTTCTCTGTGTAGCCCTGGTTGTCCTGGAACTCACTCTGTAGACCAGGCTGGCCTGGAACTCAGAGATTCTCCTGCCTCTGACTCCCAAGTGCTGGGACTAAAGGCCAGTGGGCCACTACCACCTGTTAGTTTTTTGTTGTTGTTGTTGTTTGTTTTTAATGTGGGTGCCAGAGATTGAAACGCAGGTCCTCAGGCTCAGCTCTCCCTGCTTGTTCAGGAAGCACCTTACTGACTGAATTATCTCCCTAACTTATGCCTTTAAACGGTTTTATTATTTTTCTCTGTATGTGTGTGTGCGCCATAGCTATGTGGGTACCCTCGTAAGCCAGAAGAGGGTGTCAGATTCCCCTAGAACTGGAGTTACAGATGATTTGGGGACTGAACCCTGGCCCACTGTGGGAACAATAAATACCCTTACCTGCTGAGCCTCTCCAGCTCCTTGAACCAGGGAGGAACAGAGGCCGTCCCCAAGTTGATCAGAGACCATGCTGTTCTAACATGTGCACCGCAGCTGAGGTGTGAGCAGTGCAGAGAAGTGCTGCACATGTGGCTGCCGCAGGAGACCTGTGGTCTCCCTCTCCACACAGAACCTCTTCCCACTCCATGAGCAGGGTCAAACGTGCACACTGTCTGGTGCCAAGGCACCAGCCATTTCCTGACGATTGGTTTTCGTTTGCTTTGAGAAACAATATAAATGCCAGATGTATTCTGAGAACTGAACAGAGATATACAGAACGCCCAAGTCACAAGCACTCGTTGGATTAGTCCCAGCCAAGCACAGCAGGATGCCAAGAGGCAATGCCACACATCCTTATGTGGAGGTGGATTAGGAAGTTGCTGACTAATTCCCGATCCCCTTGGTCAGTTGAGATATTCTCTGCTAAAATCTACCCCAAGAACCCACAAACAGGCAGCAGAATAGAATCTTGATGTCTTCAGAAGATAGCACACATTCCCCTATTCATCTGCTTCAGAAACTTTCCACTCTCTACACACAGGCCAGTCTCTTGTTAATAGTTGAGGCAAATTTTCTTTTATTCTGGCAATGTTAGGCTTTGGAAAGAGATCTATTCTCCCCTGCACAGGGTCATCATGACCTCATTAATCCTATACTAACATTTATCTTTTTTTTCTACAAACATCTATTGGATATTTACTATTTGCTACATCCAGCAATAAGTTCTGGGTACACTGTGCTGGACAAAGCATTCGAATAAATACACGATTTCAAACTGATAAGGACATCCCAGGACCATTAAAGGGTGCCTAGAGAATAATGGGTTCTCATATTGTGTAGGGTGGTTAAAGGGAGTATGTCCAAGATTGTGACATTTAAGCTAAAACTGAAAGAAGTTAAAACTAGCTGGGAGGTAGGTGTGGTTGGATATCAAAGAGAGAGAAAGAACCCCATGTAGAGGTCTTCAGAGGATGAGGCATGCGAATGGTTAGAGACAGACAGGAGGACAATGCTGGTGGAAGGCAGAGACCGTTGACACTAGGGAGATGGCAGTGGGAATGGAGAAAAAGCTCTCTGTTCTGGGCCATGATTCTTTTACCATTAACACTAGAAGTTATAAGAAGCTGGTGATATTGCCGTGTGGTCGTGGCAGATGCCTCAGGAGGCAGAGGCAAGTGGATCTCTTTGAGTTCGAAGGCAGCCTGGTCTACAGAGTGAGTTCCAAGACAGCCAGGGCTGCATGGAGAAACCCTGCCTTGAAAAAAAAAGTTGGTTGTCATCTGTCTTTATTTTCCTGTTCTTTTAGAATTAAAAAAATATTTATTTTTATTATTTTTAAAATTATCTTTATTTTACTTATTTTTAGTCATTATCCCCTCCTAGTCTGCCCCCCAACAGTTCCTCATCCCATTCCTCCTCCTCCATCTCCAAGAGGATGTCCCCAACCTCCCAGTCCTCTGCCACTCCATGGGGCCTCAAGTCTCTCAAGGGTTACTTTTCTCACTGAGCCCAGGCCAGGCAGTCCTCTGCTGTATATGCGTCAGGGGTCTCGTACCAGCCAGTGTATGCTGTCTGGTTGGTGGCTCAGTGTTTGAGAGATCTCAGGGGTCCAGGTTAGTTGAGACTGCTGCTCTTCCTATGGGGTCATCCTCCTCCTCAGCTTCTTCTAGCTTTCCCCTAATTCGATCACAGGGGTCTCTGGCTTCAGTCCATTGGTTGGCTGTAAGTATCTGCATCTGTCTCAGTCAGCTGCTTGTTGGGCCTTTCGGAGGGTAGCCATGCTAGGCTCCTGTCTGTAAGCGCACCATAGCCTCAGAAATATTGTCAGGCCTTTGAGCTTCCCCTTGAGATGAATCCCAAGTTGGGACCGTCACTGGACCTCCTTTCTCTCAGGCTCTTCTCCATTTTTGTCCCTGCAGTTCCTTTAGACGGGAACAATTCTGAGTGAGAGGTTTTGACTGTGGGGTGATTTGTATCTGGCTTAGCTTTCTTGGACAGACTAACCATAAGAGAGTCTAGAACACTGTAGTCTTTCCAGGACTCTGTGCCCAGCCCTGGGACCACATCTGGAAATCATTGGTAGCTTGCAGGGGGCCTCCTACAACCTTCTCAGTGTCTGAAGCTGAAATCTGAATTGTGGGGATTGAGGGTAAGGCTGGTTCCCAGGTGTGCTGTCTTTGTGAGCTTCTTTGGCCTTTGGCCATTAGAGACAGGACTTCCTTTTCCTTTGAGGGCAGTCAGTCAGACTAGAAGCAATCTCCAGACCCCTGAGAGCCTGCAGGCTGAGCAGGACCCTGCCAGTTTGTGAAGTTAGTATTTACCTGCGTCTTCAGCAGCTATAGCTCCTGCTGTAGAGAAGGGGTGCACTTAATGAGACTGGTCCCCAGGAAACTCTCCGTCCTGAGCTTTTCCTAACCTTTGACGTCACAAGAGGTATACCTTAGCAGAGCTGGTCTGTTTGACAAAGGTGGAGTGTAAGTCAGGTTACCTGGGGCACAGGGAGACACTGGAATGTACTCTCAGGGATAAGTTCTGGTCTGAACATGAGCCTGTGGTGAATCTGCTGTCTGTTTGCTCTATGGGCCTGGGCAAGTGTGTTCATCTCTTTGAATCTCCTCTTTGTCATCTTCATAGAATGATGATGTAGTTTGGAAGAAATGTGTTTGAAGAGTCTGCATTCAATCTGCCAGGTAATGCTCAGGACCTTCCTACAGCCCAGGACTGCTCTGGTCTGTTTCCTGCTCTACTCATTTGCATTTGACCCACCTACTTACCTGTCAATCATTCTCTTACAACTATGTAAGGAGAGTCAGCCCTACCTGGAATGTGGGTATCTGTGGTGAGCAAGGTCCACACCTTTGGTGGAGTGTTGTGAAGAGAGAGCTGCAAAGGCAGAGGCTATGAGGGAGGGGAGAGCTGTGTCCCTAAGAAAGTGATTGGAGACAAAGAGGGTGGTTCAGCTGTGGTGGGGGAGGTGGCAGGCCTCAGATTTGGGGCAGCTTCCAGCTTCTTTTCCAGATTTTATTCTAAGTGCAGAAGGAAACATTGGAGCCAGTGAGATGGCCTATCAGGTATAGGGCTTGCCACTCGAACCTGAGACTCTGAGTTCAGCCTCGTGGTGGAAGGAGGACTGACTTCCAGAGGTTGTCTGCTGGGCAGACAAGCACACTGTGGTATTCATGCACCCACGGACACATAGATCACTCACACACTATAAGTACAAGTTTTAAATCATGTATAAAAGAAGTAGCTAAGCCAAGCATGGTGGAAGTGCAATCCTAGCATTGGGAAGGCAGAAGGATCAAGAGTTCAAGGCCATTCTCAGCTCTATGGTGAGTTTAAAGTAGTCTGGGAAAATGAGACCTTGTCTCAGAAAGCCCCCCCCCCAAAAAAAAAGTCATTGAGGTGAGTTTAAATGAGGGCGAAGCCTATTCATGTTTTAATTCTGAAAAGGCTGTTCTGGTGTGGGAAGAATGGATGTCAGCGTGTGTAGATGACCAGGTGAGCAGTCATCATGTCAGACTAGGTGAGAGCTAGGTCAAGGTCGTCAGTCCTGACTGCAGCTTCCCTGCTTCTAGGTGATTGGTGGGGTGTTGGGAGAGGCGCAGACAGAGGGTGGGGGTGGCCATCCCCAGTCCTGTTTCTTGTCCTGGCAATGTGATAGGCTATGAGCTTACTGGGATGAGTTCACCTAGGCCAGCAGAACCAAGACATCAAGGGCAGAGCATCCTGTCCAAAGGCATTGCAGGGACCGTGCTTTTACAAGGTCCCTGGGGGCAGGTTTCAGGAGATTGTGAAGGACTATAAGCACTGTCTAACTTAAGAATGAGATATGGCTCAGCAGTTAAGAACACTGCTCTTCCAGAGGTTCCAGGTTCAATTCCCAGCACCCACATGGCAACATTTCCAGGGATATGACACCTGTACACAGACATATACATGCAGGCAAAACAGCAATGAACATAAATACATAAAAGAGAATGAGAGTCATAGTCTTAGAGGTGGTGACGTCCCATCACGTTTAGGTGTCTGAGCTGAAAGGAATTACTTGACACGGGTCTGAGTCTGAAAGGAAGGCAGTGTGAGCGATGGACAAAGGGTTATGCTCTACCCTCGGCCCTAGCCTGCCTCCCAAGGGCTCCGTTCCTTATTTCTAATGGAAGCTGGCCTGGGAGAGAGTAGAGGTGCTATTGTTTCGGTGAAGAGAGCAGAGGAGCAGAGGGCCCTGGCCTTTGTCCCACCAGACTCATTGAAATGGCGACACCTGGCAAATATGGTGGCCCTCTTTCTAGGCCCATTGTTCAACTCTCTGGGTGATTTCCATGTCCAGCTCTCTCAACTATAAAATCTTTTTATTTTTTTGGCCAAGTGCATTGCAGTGTTTGCCAAGTAGACAGTGAGTAGGTGTGGAGATACAGGAGGTAGTTCTCGTGACGACATTTTCCAAATTAAAAAATCCAGGGCACATGGTTTTGGAGTGACATCATAGTGCAGTATACCTGTTCAGAGACTCTCAGGACACAGGACTACTGTGGTTCAGCTTTGGGGTCCAACCTGTGCCTTCTCCATCATGGCTGAGTTCAGTCGTGCATACCTGTTGCTTTTGACGCGACAGACATGTTTTGGTTTTCTTTGTAACTTTTCATTGCCCATCACCCCTCTCTGTATTTAAAGAACTGGAAATAAACTGAAATGAGTCATGGTGTGTGAGTTTGGCTCACATGCAGTCGTCTTTGGGCGTGCCTGTTCCTGAGGCCAAGTTGCCTGTATCTTTTAAGGATGGGATATTAGAGAATATAATTCTGCTTAGCTGCTAGCTAGCTCTGTAGTTCTGGGTGGGCCCCATTCTTTTTTCTGGGTTTGTCATTGTCACAACAGTGATGAAGAGGCACATCTAGAATGTGTTTGGCTGTGGACAACAGAACATAAACACAATAGCGACTCACTGTCTTAACTTTACAACAATTCTGAGGTGGGTGTCAAAGCTGTCATGGCTGCTCAATGGAAGAGTAGCACCTCTTTCTCACCCTGGCAGTCCCTGACTTTGTCCTCATGCTAGTGACTTTCTACTTCAAAGAAGGCCACCTTGCATCTGCACAGCACGAGTGTCTTTGAAAGAAAGAAGTGCAGTGGGTCTATATCATGGCACCCACGTTCTCCCATTAGCAGCTTAGCTTGTTGCTGCTCTAGTTACAGGAGAGAATGGAGGATGCGAATCATCTGGGCTGGGGCTTTATGAAGGAGTCTCATTTCCAGTATAGCCAACTGTCTCCAGATACAGTGGCCTAAGACGATAGCTCATTCCTCACCCCAGCTGTGGGTGGTCCAGGCTCTACTGGATAGTTTATCTCCTGATGTGCTATGGCTGAGGTCATCCGTGCATACAGCTGGGAGCTCATGAGAGCTGGAATGTCTGGGTTGGTGGTTCTTTATTTATTCTAATTAGTTTATCAATTTGTGTATTTCTGAGTGTTTGTATGTATGTGCACACTGGGACTCGGGGGCTTGCTGATCAGGCTAGGCTGACTGGCCACTGAGCTCGAGGTGTCTGCCTGTCTCCACCATGATACCGCTGCAGCCACCACACCCATCCCTTTGCATGGACACTGGGGACTATTGTCCATAAAGCATGGCAGGTACTTTACAAACTGAGCCTTTCTTCAGCCCCCTCGGGTGGTATTCTCCTTCCATGTCCCCTGGCAATGGCCCAAGTGGCATCTCAGCACACGACCGTCTTGACCGTCTAACTCACAGGATGGAGCCCAGGTCATTGTGGAAAGGGACTTAACCAGAGCACAAATCCCAGGAGATATAGTAGGTTAGGGACAAATACTGTCGGCCTGTCACAGTTCGGAAGAAAGGAGAGTGAACATAAGGTGTGTAATTCATGTTTGCTACAGAGCTGATGCAAATGCCAAAACCAGGGGAGCAGAAGGAACGTGGGCTATTAGTGTGTCCTGCATATTAACCTATATTAACATCCACTGAAAATGGATTTTATGTTCCTGGCTTAAGCACATCTGAGTTTTAACGTTTTCATTCTATGGCAGCATTGAGAGGTGAATGTCCGGCTGACCCTCTTCCATGTCAGGAGCTGTGTACCGGAGACGAATCCTGTCCCCAGGGGCACAAATGCTGCAGCACAGGGTGTGGCCATGCCTGCCGCGGAGACATCGAGGGAGGTATGTTGGTTCTGTGGGAGGAGAGTCAAAAGTGCCCCCCCCCTGGGTCCCCGTCAGTTTGGAGGAGCTTTCTCAGGACACCTTCCTGGGAGAGCCAGCTGCCATCTTTACCATGCCCTGGCTTCCAACTGAATGCATTCCTTCCTTCTAGGGACAAAGGGTCACTGTTGGCATGAAAAGAGCTAGCAGAGGGAGGTGTGGTGCCGAAGGTTCTGGTCTGAGCTCTGCTGTGGGTTTGCTTTGTGACTGGGGTGTAAATAATCCCAGTGCTCTGAGCTGCTTTCCTCTGTCCAGGAAAGAAGTTGCCCAGGATCACTGGTTTCTCGGATCTTTCTTTGTTTTGACGTAGGGTCTCATTTTATAAGCCCAGGCTGGTCTACTCATAATCCTGACTTAGTCTCCCATGTGCTGGCTCTGTAGGTCTCAAATAACTATTCTTGGCCTCAGATGTCTTACACATACACACACACACACACACACACACACACACACACACACTTACTTTCCCTCTCCTTTTCTGTCTTCCTCCCATGACACCCCCCTCAGTCTTTTTTTTTTTTTTTTTTGAGGGGGGCAGAGTCTCACACACTGGCCTGACTGATCTTCCTATGCAGCTCAAGATGACCTTGAACTTCTGGTCTTCCTGCTTCTACTTCTTGAGTGCAGGATTCCAGGCATATCTCCCCCCCGCCCCCAGTTTATACACTCCTAGGGACTGAACCCAGGGCTTCATAGATCTTGGGCAAACACTCCACCAGCTGAGCAGTTTCTAGCCCCTTAGTCTGTTTACATTCCCATGCAATGGGAATTTGTCCTTGTGTGCATTCTCTTCCCTGGTAGGGAAGAGAACTGAGGAATTACCAATGCATCGTGATTATAACAGGTCCACTGCAAATGGCAGGTCTTGTAAGCTGGAAGTACCTTTAATACTCTTGCCCTAGGAAGGTATTGCTGTGATGAAACACCATGGCCAAAACCAAATTGGGGAGGAAAGGGTTTCCTTGGGCCACCCCTGAAGGAAGTCAGGGCAGGGACCCAACAAGGTGGGAACCTGGAAGCAGGAGCTGATGCAGAGGCCATAGAGGGATACTGCTTACTGGCTTGCTCCCCATGGCTTCTCCCCTCCTCTTTTTTGTTTGTTTGACTTTTGAGACAGGGCTTTTCAGTGTAACTACCCTGGCTGTCCTGGAACTTGATTTGTAGACCAGGATAGCCTCTAACCCACAGATATCTGTTGTCTCTGCCTCTAGAGTTTTGGGATTAAAGGTGTGCACTGCCATACCTTGCTCAGCCTGTTTTCTTATAGAATCCAGGACCACCAGCCCAGGGATGGGACCACCAAGAATGAGCTGGGTCCTCCCTCATCAATTACTAATTAGGAAAATGTCCCACAGCCAGATCTTATGGGAGGCAGTTTCTTAATTAAGGTTCCCTCCTTTCAAATGACTTTAGCTTGGGTCAAGTTGACATAAAACTAGCTGTCACAACTCTCAATCCACTTCTTTAAATCTGCCAGCTTTGCAACACATAAAGCCCACTGTGGAGTATCAGTTATATGCATGGCAGACCTATGGCTGACTGGGAGTTGTGGCTGCTGTTGCCCAACATTGAATGAGTATTGTGCTGTATCTTGCTGATCTGGGGAATGATAGGACTGGCACATTAAGGGACTGTCCCTCCTGAGCCTGTGCCAATCTTGTACCATTGAGAAATGATTCCATGACAAGCATGCACACACACACACACACACACATGCACACACATGCATGCACCACATACACCCTATACATATACTATACACTACTCACATACACACATAAATACCACATCACACATTACACATATACCATATATACAACATGCATACACATACCATATATACAACACACACACACACACACACACACACATCTAAGTTGTAGGTGAGAACTTGGGAAGAGAGGATCCAACTCCCTGTGCCTTTCCCTGTCCTGGTCTTCACCACAGGGCGGGATGGTCAATGTCCCAGAATCCTGGTAGGCCTGTGTATTGTCCAGTGCATGATGGATGAGAACTGTCAATCCGGGGAAAGGTGCTGTAAGTCAGGCTGCGGCCGCTTCTGCATCCCAGGACTCCAGCCCCTCCAACAGCTCAAAGACTCCAACCTGACTGATGGCTTTAATTCTAAACTGGGTGAGTATTGCCCTTTGACCAGGTATGAAGTTAACAGGCTTCACTGCTGTGTGGGAAGGCTTAGCTACCATAAAGAGTGTTGTTAGAAAGATCCCAAGACACAGAGCACACCCTCAAATGGACTCTGTGGGATTACAGTGTTTACAGTGGGTGCGGCTCTCTGTGGGGAGGTCTTTCTGGGAGAGATGGGATTTGATCCAGGCCCTATAGCCTAGGCAGATGTGACAGATAATGACGGTAGCACAAGCCACAGAGGGTGAGAAGATATCTGATTTGTTTGGGCCATGAGGACTGGGGGCAGGGCAAGAAAACAGAACAGATCTGTTTCAATTTGGTAACAGATATGAGGCTAACTTCTAAATGACAAGAGTCGTTAGAACCAGTTAGGAGGCCCAGAACCATTTAAAGTTTTTAAGAGTGATGCACATCAAGGCTCCCCAGGGTCAAAGGGAAACAGCTGGGTAGCTGGAGCCAGCAAGGCACAGCTGTGACCTGACCTTCAGTTTCTTCTCCTTACAGAGGCTCAAGCGCCCTAGCTGACCCGATTTGCTTGGAGCTCCAGGAAGCCAGGAAGGGGTGACATCCTGGGGCTTGTGACACTCCCTGGAGTATCAGGCCTTTTCCTCGTATCTACTGCTACTTGCATGTAGCATGGAACTGCCCTGGTGCTGGGCGCTTCTCTTTCCCAATAAAATGCTGGCATGGACCCTCTTGTCTGTACTGTGTAGGCATCACTGAGGCAGGAGACCCAGTGAGTCTTCCTGTGCATGGATTTGGCAGTGTGAAATCTATGGACTAAATAAAGATGGCACGTTCTTTTTTAAAAAATGCAACATATATAAGGGAGAGTGTTAATGACCAACATAAGAGGACTAGTTAAATAAACTAGCTAGCCATTGTCTGGAGAAGTAGGAAAAGCGTTATATGTTAAAACCTTTGGCAGTTGGGACTGAAGAGATGGTTCAAAAAAAAAAAAAAAAAAAAAAAGAGATGGTTCAGTGGTTAAGCGCAGCACTGGCTGTTCTTCTAGAAGACCTGGTTTCAATTCCCAGCACCCACATGGCAGCTCACGACTGTCTGTGACTCCTGTTACAGGGGACCTGACACCCCCTCACACAGGCGTACATGCAGCCAAATCACCAATGTATATAAAATAAAATAAAATAAAATAAAAAACCTTAGGCAGTCTTGGATGAGTTTAGTCATCTTGGAAGTAATACATCCAGACTTGTTTGGTGAATAACAAGGTAAGTTTTTTTTTCTTTTAAATGTTAAAAATAATAATGTGTGTGTGGGTGGGTGCATGTAAGTTATGTGTTCACAGTGTGCATGTAGCTTTTTTTTTTGTTGTTTTTTGTTTTTTTTTAGATATTTTATTTATTTACATTTCAAATGTTATCCCATTTCCTAGTTTTCCCTCCGAAAATCCCCTATCCCCTCCCCACTCCCCCTACTCCCCAACCCACCCACTCCCATTCCTGGTCCTGGCATTCCCCTATACTGGGGCATAGAGCCTTCACAGGATCAAGGGCCTCTCCTCCCATTGATGACCGACTAGGCCATCCTCTGCTACATACACAGCTAGAGTCACAAGTTCCACCTTGTGTTTTCTTTGATTGGTGGTAGAGTTCCAAGGAGCTCTGGGGGTACTGGTTAGTTCATATTGATGTTCCTCCTATGGGGCTTCAGTCAGTCCCCTTCAGCTCCCTGGGTACTTTCTCTAGCTCCTTCATTGGGGACCTTGTGCTTTGTCCACTGCATGACTGTGAGCATCCACTTCTATATTTGCCAGGCACTGGCAGAGCCTCCCAGGAGACAGCTATATCAGGCTCTTGTCAGCTAGCTCTTGTTGGCATCTGCCTAGAGTCTGGGTTTGGTGGTGGTTTATGGGATGGATCCCCAAGTGAGGCAGTCTCTGGATGGTCATTCCTTCAGACTCTGCTCCAAACTTTGTCTTTTTTGTCTTATTGACAGTGTCTTTTGCCTTAGGGAAGCTTTGCAGTTTTATGAGATCCCATTTGTAGATTCTCGATCTTATAGCACAAGCCATTGGTGTTCTGTTTAGGAATCTTCCTGCTGTGCCCATATCTTCAAAGCTCTTCCCTACTTTCTCCTCTATAAGTTTCAGTGTCTCTGTTTTTTTTTTAATACATTTTTTATTAGATATTTTCTTTATATACATTTCAAATGCTATCCCACATGTAGCTTTCAAATGACAACTTTGAGGAATTGTTTCTGTCTTTCCACTGTGTGGGTGCTGGGATTGAACTCAAGCCATTAGGCTTGTACTCATCCCCTGCCTGTGCCCACTAGTCACCACACACTCTAGAAAGCCTTTCCACTTTCCTCTTCTGTCTTCTGCCAGAGAGTAAAAATGTCATTGTCTTACATCAATTGTCTTACACGTCCTTCCTTCCCTTCCTTCCTTCCTTCCTTCCTTCCTTCCTTCCCTTCCTTCCCTTCCTTCCCTTCCTTCCCTTCCTTCCCTTCCTTCCTTCCCTTCCTTCCCTTCCTTCCTTCCTTCCCTTCCCTTCCCTTCCCTTCCCTTCCCTTTCCTTCCTTCCTTCCTTCCTTCCTTCCTTCCTTCCTTCCTTCCTTCCTTCCTTCCTTCTTTCTCTTTGTTTCTTTTTCTTCCTTCCTTTTAAAACTTTTTTTTTTAGACAGGTTTCTCTGTGTAGCCAAAGTTGTCCTCAAACTTAGAGATCCCCTGCCTCTGCTTCCTAGGCTAGGGTTACAGGCATGACAGCCATCTTTCTTACAAGATTGTTTTCTGTTTGCTTTTTTGACTTTTTTTTTTTTTTTTTTTTTGAGACAGGGTTTCTACAGAGAACTGTAGAACTGGCTGTCCTGGAGCTCACTTTGTAGACCAGGCTGGCCTAGAACTCAGAAATCCGCCTGCCTCTGCCTCCTGAGTGCTGGGATTAAAGGCGTGCGCCACCACGCCCGGCCTTTTTTGACTTTTGAAGTTTCACATAGCCTAGATTTAGCCTCAAATTTCCATGCAGCCGAGGCTGGCCTTGAACTCCTTCCTGATCTTATGCCTGCTTCCTGAGTGCTGGGATTACAGGTGTGCACCACCCTCTCCTGCTCGGTGTGCACCACCCTCTCCTGCTCGGTGTACATCACCCTCTCCTGCTCGGTGTGCACCACCCTCTCCTGCTTGGCTTTTCGTTGGTTATACTCAAGGTGTGTTCCCACTGCACAGCTCGACTGAGGATGGAACTTGGGCATGGTTTCTGATTCTTTCCCCTTATCATCCACCCAACAAATCAGGAAGTGTTTCACCACTTCCAAGATGGCTAGATCTACTCTAAGATTGTTTCCGGTGTCACATATAACTTTTTACTAGACCACCACGCAATGTCTAATTTATTTGATCAGTCATCTCATGGTTGGACCTTGATACCCTTTTATACCCTACCTCCACAGCACCCTACTCCACATCCCCCCAACACCCATACACACCCACATCCCCCCATACACACACACACACCTTACCCCACATTTTATATGTATATATCTTGGTCTATAATTTTCCCCAAGGAAATGGGACAGATTCTTAGCAGTAGAATTCTGGTTTCTTTTTTAAAATTTTATTTATTTCATGTGTGAGTGCTCTACTGCATATACATCTGCATGCCAGATCAGATCCCCTTATAGATGCTTGTGAGCCACCATGTGGTTGCTTGGAGTTGAACTCAGGACCTCTGGAAGAGCAACCAGTGCTCTTAACCGCTGGGCCATCTCACCAGCCTCTGAATTCTAGTTTCTTAAACAGCTCCCCTTCATAGCTCTCAATACATCTATGAATCAATAAAAGAATGAATGGAATTTTTTAGTACATCAATTGAAAAATTTTGGACTGTAAGCAACAAAACATTCAACAAGCCAGGAGCTTTGGTCAAAAAAGACAGAGCGAGAGGTAGCGCCTCAAAGCCTCAGTTTTGTCTTGTGTTGCCTGCGCATTGCTTCTCAGGTAGAGTAGGGTCAACTGGGACTCTAGTTGGCACAGCAGGAAGAAGCCATGTATGATGGCAATGGAGGGACATCTCCAACTCACAGGACCCTCTTCCTGTGACAGCTTCCTGAGAAGTTGTCACAGCAGGGCCTGGAAAGCAGATATCTGCAGAGGGAATGGTTTTAGATTGGTTATGCTTCGTACCTGGGATGAGAGACAGAAAAGCCAAGCTTCTGCCGGCGGAGAAGGAAAGAATGCTGTCTGGCTAGCTAGGAAATGCAGATGCTGCACGGGCTCAGGGGCTCATGCAATTAAATCAGGATTCAAGTTGCTAGGTATGGGCTGCTGAGATGGCTCAATGGGTAAAGGTGCTCGTCCTCAGGTCTGATGGCCCAAGTGTGATCCCCAAGACTCACACGACAGGAGGAAAGAATCTACTTGGGCAAATTGTTGTCTGACCATTTTACATGTACATTGTGGCATGCATATCCACATACACACACCCACAGCGTAATAAATATAAAAAAATGCTAAGTGTGATGCTGGATATTAGTGGGTCTAGAACACTCATTTTTTTTTAAGTAGATGTGTTGGACTTGCCTGATCTGCTGACAGGTAGCCCAACTGTACCACAAGCTGTGTAGTGGCAGGCCCAGGACTCTGGGAGGAGCCGATAGGAGGCTGCTGGGCTGCTGACCACTATTTTGTTTATCATTTTATTGTTTACTTAAATTTTATTGTTTATTGTTTGGAGTGTTGCTTGTGTTGCTCAGACTGGCCTTGAACTCATGGGCTCAAGAGACTCTTGTCTCCCGAGGTCTCCAGTGCATGGCTTCTTGAGTAGTTTTATGTACATAATTAAAAAATCAGTGTGATAAAGACTTCCATGGGAGCAGTTGATGCTGTCTGTCCCTAGGAGCCCTCAGAGCCTGTAAGGTGATTTTCTGCCAGGTGAGAATGGGACTGGCAGTTGGGACCTGTGAGCCAGGCTTTCCTTCCATCAGGTGGGGGCCACCCTGTACAGCCTATGCCTGTAGCAATAGCATGGGAGGAGGGAGGGATGGAGGAAGGATGAAATGGGAGACACACACACACACACACACAGACCCATAGAGAAATACACAGAGAGAGACAGAGGCAGGCATAGATGCACACACATGGGTGGGCACACTCACACGGGGAAGGGAGAGACAGACATATCTATAGAGAAATATGCACACACACACACACACACACACACACACAGACATAAAGAGAGAAGGAGATAGAGACAGAGAAAGGCATAGACACTCACACATGGAGGGAAACACAGGGTGAGAGAGAGTGGGAGAGAGAGACAGACAGAGACAGACAGAGACAGACAAGCACGCACACACACACACACACACACAGAGTTAAATGTCAGGTCTTGGTGTACGTTCTAGGCTGTTCTCTCTCCTGCTGTGCCCTAAACCACAAAACCCATGCAAAGCTCTCCTTCCTCGAGGTGCAAGTTCCTTTCAGCCTGAATTATGCAGTCCCTATGAATCCCAATACTACTTGCTGCTTCCAGACTTTGTACCTCAAATTAACCTTTGACCAGACTGAAAAGCCACCCTGGCTCCCATCCTCAGCTTCTGACCTCCCCTGTGGGGGCTGCGAATGACCCATGCCCTGTACCCCTTTCCTTGACCATCTGAGTCCTCTGTGTCCCTCTCCCAGCAACACCAAGGGGGCACGAGCTCTTGTCTCTCTGCTGTGCTGAGTCTCATTCTTTTATCCCTTAGGGCATGCCATCAATAGTAAGTGGGGTGTAGGGTGAGGAGGGCGGGGAGTTGCTATTGAGTTGAGTCAAGATCTGTTATGGAGGGAATAGTGTAGACAGACCAGCTTCATGCAGGTTGATGAACTCAAGAGTGAAGAAGCCCCTGGGGACAGGGTTTGTGTAGAGAAACTCTTTGCTGGGTGCTTCTGTCTCTGAGCCACCAGGGGGCAGCAGAAACCTAGTCCATTAAAGGCCACAGTATATACCTAAAGGCAAAGCTCACTGTGGCCAGAGTTTTCCAACTGACCCACACCCAGTGAATGATGACAGCAGGTCACATTCTCTCTTTTCGTGATGTGACATGTTTCTTCAGATGGGGAATATTTATCTGGGGAATGTTATTCACGTTTCAGTGCTTCTTATACAAAGCATACAGGGTCAAATTGTTGAGATCAAGAACAGAAAAACATTTTTTCTCCCTATGAGGGAAGGTGAGGAGGGCAGGGAGCTCGTTGGAGGCTCCACCAATCCTGCCAGGCTCTCTCGTCGGTGCTCTCCGTCTGCCAGCTCTGCCTTGGCACTTGCGCCAGCGCCTGCTTGTCAGTAAACATTGTTCCTCAGCTTGTCTTTCCGTTGCTTTCCTTTCCTTAGTTTTCTTGTAACTTCATAGCTTTTTATGTTTAGGATCGTGACTCTTTGTTTTCTCTTTCTTTCTCCTCTTCAGTTTTTGAAAAAGGACACGTGGTTATTGAAGGGACAATCAAGATGCAAAAATTCAAAGGGGACCTTTTAACCACAGACATCTGTCATCAACATGCTAGTGAATGTCCGTCTAGACTTGAGTGGGGATTTATAGGCATAATTTATTTGCAACCTACTTTTAATAAGGGTTCAACCTCTCCTCTAGCCTGTCACCCAGCAGAGGCAGTGGAAGAGAAAAGTTGTTAGGATCTAGGGTAGGTGAACCTGTTCAGCAATAGTTCCTTGGGGGTGAGCTTGATCTTTGGCAGCAGCCCAGTCCTATAGCAGCTGCAGACCAGTCCTCTAGGCAGGCAGACACCATCCGCGAACCAGCAGCTACAGCAGCTACAGTTCAATCCTGAAGGCACTGTTAGGTTTGCTAACCAGCCCGAGGTGAGGCCATGGAAGCACCAAACGGCGGAAGGAACCTCACGAGCAGTTCTTGAGAGAGCTTCTCTCAATGGCAGTTGTAGGGAAGAATAGCAAGGTAAAAAAAAAAAAAAAAAAAAAACCAAACCGATGCTCAGTGCTCCTCTCTCACTGTCCGTGGGGTCGCATTTATACTCCTTCATCAAGCGTCCTTTCACCTGTCTGCTATATGCAAACATCCTTTCACCTGTGTCTGCTTCAGGAAAACATCATTTGGCATAACTAGCTTCCAGAGAAACTAGAAGTGTCCATGTCAGGGATTAGTGCATCTGTCACTGCTGCAGTCACACACCTGGAACAAGTTTACTGTGGCTCTTGGTTCTTGACGTTTATGATCAAGGGGCCACATCTTCCGGTTGTTTTGCTGGTAGAGTGCTGATGTGTCATCAAACATCAGCAAGGGACAAAGCATGCACTTGCGTTTGTATGTCTGGTCATTCCCTTTTCTTCTTCTTCTTGTACTCTTTCGACACAGGGTTTCTCTGTGTAGCCCTAGTTGTCCTGGAATTCATTTTGGAGACCAGGCTGGGCTTGAACTCAGAGATCTGCCTGCCCCTGCCTCTTAAGGGCTCAGATTAGAAGGCACCACCTCCTGGCTAAATTTCTTCCTTTCTTTCTTTCTTTCTTTCTTTCTTTCTTTCTTTCTTTCTTTCTTTCTTTCTTTCTTTCTTTCTTTAAGACAAGAGTTTCTCTGTGCAGCCCTGGCTGTCTTGCAATTCACTCTGTAGACCAGGCTGGCTTCAAACTAAGAGATTCACTTGTCTCTGCCTCCTGAGTGCTGACACTAAAAGTGTGCGACCCTGTGCCTGCTTTATTCCCTTTCCTTACAAAAGCACAAGAATTTGATGAAGGGAACTCTGCTCTTCTCCAAATCCTATTCACCTTCCGAGAGCTTAAGCACTGTAGTCAAATGAACTTTCAAGTTTGTCTTAATGGGGGTAAAACTTCAGCATGAGAGGCCTTTGTGGTCATGCAAACTATTTTCAAACCACAATAGCATATCTGCAAATTTTGGCCTGGGTAGCAAACCTAGGGGCATGAGGTGTTCTCTCATAGACTTTTGTCATTTGACATTGTCATAGCTGGTCCTGCGTTTTAACTGTAAAGGGATTTTACTCCTTACAAATGTAATTGTTATTTTCTTTTGTTTATTTCATGTATATGGGTATACTGTTGCTCTCTTCAGACACACCAGAAGAGGGCATCGGATCCTCATTACAGATGGTTGTGAGCTACCATGTGGTTGCTGGGATTTGAACTCAGGACCTCTTGAAGAGCAGCCAGTGCTCTTAACCACTGAGCCATCTCTCCAGCCTCCCATTTAACTGTTTATATTTAACAAGAACCTGCAACTCTGTGGCTACTGCCTGTCCCGGGTCTTAGTTACTTTCCTATTACCATGACCAAATACTTGTAAAAGACAGGATTTAATTTGTGAGCACATGGTTCTAGACAGTTAGAGTTTGTTGTCATCATGGTGGGGAGCATGGCACCGGGCAGCATACAGGGCCCTTGAGCAGCAGCTGAGAGCTCATGTCTGATCACAAGCACTGGGCAGAGAGAGCAGGCTAAATGGGGAACACCAAAGCCCACCCCCAGCAGCACACCTCCTCCAACAAAGCCACACCTCCTAATCCTGCCCAAACACTCCCACCAACTGGGGGCGGAGCATTCAGACACGTGAGCTTATGTGTGGGCTGGTGGACCATGAGAAGAAGTCTGGTAAGGTCAAGCAGTGCTTGTAGCCCTGGGGACCCAGAAGAGACAATGGTAAGAGCTTCACCTGCTCCTGAAACCAGGTCCCTGTCACACAGTCACAGCCCCCCCCCCGCCCCCATAGAGAAAATTGTGGCCTTCAGTCACATAGGGGCAGGGCTTTCTCTGCCCCTTTCTTTCTCATCGAGACAGGGTTTCTCTGTATAGCCCTGGCTGTCCTGGAACTCACTTTGTAGACCAGGCTGGCCTCGAACTCAGAAATCCATCTGTCTCTGCCTCCCAAGATTAAAGGCGTGCGCCACCACCGCCCGGGGCAGATGAGGCGTTTCTAACATCTCAGACCAAGCCAATAGAAAGCGCCTGCTGTCCGACCCCAACCCAAACAGTTTATAAGATCCTATCCAGAAGAAATAAAGGTGTGTGTGAGAATGACTCCATCATCTGAGAGCATCTGTCACAAGAGCTGTAACACTGCCTGGGAAGAGAGGCTTGCCACCAAAAACTCCCCTGCACTTCAGGAGCCAGCCAGCTCTCCACTGGCTCCGCTCCCACAGCAGCACTTCCCCCACCCGTTCGTGCACTTTCCCCTTCACCTGAGATCTCCGTGGGTAGCCCCCCCCCCCCCCCCGTGCAGACCAGCACTTATGGGGATAATTCTCACTCAAACCACCACACCCTGGTTTGCTAAGATCTTTACCAAACGGTTCAAAGACTTCTATCACATTTCAGTGAAGTCAATTGGCACATTAGACAACAAAACCTACATTCTTTCTGCAATAATTTTTGGATTACGAATAAGTTATTATTGATATTTCTTGATACATAGTACTTTCAATCGTACAGAATTAAATTCTTCTGTTCTACTGAGGCCATATTGCAGGTTGCATCTTTCCACTTTTAACTTTAGTATTCTCTGTGTTTTACTATTTTCCTTCAAAGAGGCTTTTCAAGCAGAGGCAGGACATACAGAGCAACTGATCTCCTCTCTCTCCTCTGTTTCTTCTGTTTTTTTTTTTTCACTGAAATTCAAAATCAAAGCAAGAGGCTCGGCACATGGCTTAGTTGGTTGGCACAGTGCTGGTCTAGCATGCACAGGCACACACTGGGTGTGGTGTAACACATGCTTGTAATAATGGCACTTGGGAGGTGGAGGCAGAAAGGATACAAGTCCCTTTGCTAACCTTGGCTATAGAGTGTTGAGGCCCGCCCCACTCCAGCATAGCGGTTGCCATTTTGTTTCATAGCTATTCCATATTGCTGCTGTAATATGCCTGCCAGTCATTGACACAGAAAAGCAATTTGACTCACAGGAGGGCCATGCTGACCACGTACCCAGTTATGTTCTGTATGTTATGAGTTTTGTTCTTAATCTTAAGAAATTCCACAACTATAAAGTTTATACAGCACCCATCAAATTAAAGGTCAGTATGAACTGTTGTGTCTAAAATGGCTTGAGTCAGAGCTGACCACCAGGCAGTACTTCCAGCTCCTGCATATGAGCTCATTGGAGTTTTTGAGGTTTTAGCCTTTATAAGCTGACATAGAAAAATGTTTTGGACCATAGCCTCAGCTCCTGACTTCTAAGCTATGGCCCTGATCAATCAATCTGAAGGTATGTGTTCAATAAACCATCCCTGGCTGAGATCAGTGTTCGTGTGGTTTGTGGGGCGACTCCTGGACCCCAGCATAGAGGAAGTTTAAGGCAGGGACTCTGTCTCAACAATGAAAACAAGTTAAAAAAAATACAGAAACAGCAAAAAATCAAACAGGAGTGGATTGTGGTGGTTTGAACAAGAATGGCTCCCATAGGCTCGTATATTTGAATGCTTGATCCAAAGTTAGTGGAACTGTTTAGGAAAGACTGGGAGGTGTGGCCTTGTTGGAGGAGGTGGGTCACTGGGGATGGGCTTCGAGGTTTCAAAAGCTCCTATCATTCCTGGTTAGCTCTCTGCCTGCCTCATGCTTGTGGATCAGGATGTGAGCTCTCGGCTCCTTCTCCAGAGCCATGCCTGCCTGCCTGCTGCCATGCTCTCTGCCATGATGGTCATGGACTCAACCTCTGAAATTGTAAGTAGTCTGAAATTAAATGCATTTTTAAATAAATTGCCTTGGTCATGGTGTCTCTTTACAGCAGAAGTAATCCTAATTAGCCTTAACAACAAATGAAGCAAATGAACCAAGTACATTGGGGCTGCCATGATTCATGGAGAGACGTGGCCCCACAGCTGGGAACAATGATACTGTGCAGGGTTTAGAGGTGGGAAGCGTGTCACCTAAGCTGGGAACTCCTTCTCTCAAGATTAGGATTTCCCGAGAGAGGGAAAAATATATGACTGATGGAGGGTTTCTCAACCTTGGTCTTATTAATATGTTTTAAGATTTTATTATTCACATGTGTGTGTGTGCGCACACATGCATGTGTTATATGTGTTATATATGTTCAGGTGCCTGAAGAGGTCAGAGGAAGGTTATCCCTTGCAGCTGTGAGTCACCTGATGTGGATGCCAGCAACAGAACTGGTGTCCTCTGGAACAGCACCAGACCCTTGTATGCACTGACTCAGCTCTCCAGTCTCACAACTGTTTTGTTTTGGGTAATTGCTCCTGTGTGTCTGCTCTTTATGTTATGTGACATTAAGCTGCACGTATGGCCTCATCATTAGATGCCAGTGGTTCTTCCGTTTGTGACCAAAGATTCCAGATGTCTGGTGGAGGTGGGAGCAAACTGGCAGCTACTGGTGAGCCTTGGTCTTTAAGAATCCAGTGTCCTCCTACTGTGGTGTCTGGAAGGTGCTCACCACCAGAAATGTTGCTTCTTCGACTTCTGTTGCGATAAAAAGGTAGATGCAACCCCCACCACAAGGCACCATAAAAAGGGAAACCGGCTGCTACCAGGAGTGAAAGACGCATACCTCTATGCACACCTATGCGTATATAGAATACATTTTCAAAAGATTTTATATGTGTGAATGTCTTGCCCGCATGGATGCCTGTGTACCACATGTGCTCTGGGTGACCTCAGAAGGCAGAGGATGGTGTCTGGTTCCCTGAAACAGCTGTGAGCCTGTTTTATGTGAAACATGTGGATCCTGGGGATCAAATGTAGGTCCTCTGGAAGAGCAGCAATTGCTCTTAACCACAGAGCCATCTCTTCAGACCGTGTGTAGAGCCTTTTGAGAATATGTATATAGGTATGTATTTTGTGAATAGACATGCATCTGTAGGCATGTATTCATGCTCCTGTGTGGGTTTGTGTGTGCATGCACACACATGCCCATATGTATGTAGAGGCTAGAATCAACCTTGGGTGTTTTCCGCAGGAGCAGTCCACCTGGTTGTTGTGGTAGTTGTTCTCCTCTTCCTCCTCCTCTTCCTCCTTCTTTCCCTCTTCCTCCTCTTCTTCTTCTTGTTCCTCTTCCTCCTTGTCCTCTTGAGAAAGGTTCTTTCTATACAGCCCTGGCTATCCTGGGCTATATAGATACCAGACTGGCCTTGAACTCACAGATATCCCCTTGCCTCTGTCTCCCCAGAACCAGGATTAAAAGCATGTGCCGCCATGCCCAGTGCGGTGGTTAGAATATGCTTGGTCTAGAGAGTAGCACTATTAGGAGGTGAGCCCTTGTTGTGGTAGGTGTGTCACCATGGGCGTGGGCTTTAAGACCCTCATCCTAGCTGCCTGGAAGAGAGTCTACTCCTAGCGGCCATCAGATGAAGATGTAGAACTCTCAGTTCCTCCTGCACCATGCCTGCCTGGATGCTGCCATGCTCCTGTCTTGATGATAATGGACCGAACTTCTGAAGCTGTAAGGTGTCTCTTCACAGTAACGCAAACCCTAAGACACTCAGCTACCTTGTTTTAGGGGCTTTCCCTGGTCTCTGGAGCTCATTGACTAAGCCAGACTGCCTGATCTACCTGTCTCTGCTTCCCCACACCCATGTGCCCATGTGCCACCATGCCCAGATTTTTATGTGAATTATTGGGCTAGAACTCAGGCCCTGTGAGTCAACTTCCATCCGAGTCCTCAGCAGTTAATTTTAAGTCGTTACTGCATCTATTAATTATTAGTGTATGTGGGGGGGGGGCAGAGGCTGATGTGAGTGCCTTTCTTGATCTTGCTCTATCTTATCTTTTGAGATAGAGCCTCTAGGAGAACCTGACACTTGCTGGTTGGCTAGGCTGTCTGGCTAGCAAGCTCTGGGGAGCCCACACATCTTAAGGCCTTCCTTGTATTAACTAGGCTTACAGACACGAAGTCTGTTTACATGTATGCTGGGTATTGAACTTCATGCGATGCAATGGGCTCTTTACTGACCGAGCCATCTGCCCAGTACCTACATTTGCCTTTTTTTTTTTTAAGAAGCATAATTAGGATCTATTGAAACCTAAGAGGAAATTGGGTCATGAATTCCTTGTCTCTACCAAACATGTTACTTAATAGTTAGTTATTCTTTGAACTAGAACATAGCTCTCAAAAACTTTTTAAAGAAGTTGCACTTGAGCTATCCTTATAAAACACCAAGTCTTCATATAACCAGAGGGAGAAAACCACTCCAGACTGCCGGGAATGGTACCGGGTCCATCACCTCTATGGCGTCAGGCCCGGGAACAAAGTTATATTTGACACAGCATGGTATGGGATGCTGGACTTGGTGACCCAATACTTAGAGGCTGCTGGAATCTTCTTGTTCCTTTGCCCTCAGCATCCTGCATCACAGTAATCCTTTGGGAGAGGGAGTAAGAATGCTAAGGCCTCTAATATATGTGCCCCTTCCCAAGGGATTCCCCAAGCTGCGCCCATAACCCAGGGTCTGCGGTTGCTAGTGTTTGGATTGAGCTGACTCATGAGGGGCCACATACAGGTCCTGTCAGGGTGAAGAAACACTAGGGCACTGGCTCCTGTGGATAGAGCCCTTTGTGAGACTCTACTGTTGATAAGAATTTGAATAATCAGAACTCCCAGATGCAATGCCATGGCTTTCACAGTTCTGCCAACTGGGATGCCAGAGACACATGTCCCCAGAACACGGACATGCTTGAGGGCTGGCTGACAGTTGATTTGTGGCAGGAATGAGAACTGAGTGACAGTTACTTTGGTGGAAACAATGGCAGTGCGATAGCAAAGACGAAGGACACCACAGGGATTGGATCCGAAGGAAGAGGCTGGTGCCCATGAAGGGGCCTTCTATGTAGCTTCTGTCGGAAGCATCTTGGATGGTTGGATGGGAGTGATGGATGGATTCATACTGGGGCTGAAGTTCAGGAAAATATCAATTAAAATTGCAGACAGCTAACCAGTGGAAAAGGCAAACCCCAGGCAAGGAAATGAACAAGAATTTTGAATTCTAAATGTTGTCAGAAGTTTCGACTTTATTCCCTCTGCATATGAGCCTGGCGCTGCTCCTTGCATCCTTCGCTTACTGCTTTCCTGGGTTTGGATTAGTCCTTCTGTTAATAGATAAAATTTGCGATTGTTATGGTCATCGGTATAGTTAAAAGGACCCAATCAACTAGTTCTTAAGATTATCACCCAAATTTCACAGCTGTCTATAGATAATATTCTCCTATCAGTAAATGGGTGTGATGCTGTACTGTGGGACTATGCAGACTGGATGCTCTGTTTAGAGAGCTCTGGCAGGCGCTGTATTATGACTGCCGTCATCTCCATTCTCTGGACGCCTCTGGAGATTTTCTTGTAACCACCAAACAGCAACCTGTGAGGCTCTCAGAGAGCCAGCCCATTGTCAGAGTACTTAGGTGCTGGGTGAAGAGTCCTAGGGCCTGCACCTCCATGTCCTTCCAAGCAATCAAACACCCACACCCACCCACACCTATGAGTTTTTTGAAGGTTTCATATGACATGTTTGATCATGCTTAACCACTCCCCCAGCCTGTTTATCCCCTCCCCCAGCCTTCTCCACATCCCTTCCCCACTTTTCCTTTCTAACTAACTAACTAACTAACTAACTAACTAACTAACTATGTAACCCAAGTTGACCTGGTACTCACTACATAGCCCAGGTTAGCCTCAGACTCCTGCCTCAGATTCCTGAATGCTGGGATGACACGAGAAGGCCACCATGGTTGGCTAGGATTTGCTTTTCAGCTTGAAAAACAACAGGGGACAGTGAGACTGAAGGCTCACCTATCTGTAGGAGGTAATTTATTTATTCCTTGCTCATTTCCCGCTAGTCTCTTTCTAGATGTTGCCTGTAAAACAGTATCCTTAAAGGTGGGGCGAGGCACCTAGAGGCTTACCTCTACGTGAATGCAACGGACTTCACAGAGGTATTTAGTTTTAAAGTTGTTTCTGTTGCCCCCGCAGCCAGTGAAGATGAAGGACTCACATAGGGCCGATTCTGGGTTGAAGTAGTATCTGTAGAAAGTGAAGCTGCAGAAGCCCTTCTTTACCGGTTGGTTGCATATTACTGTCAATAAGAAGCCCAGGTTTAGCTCTCTTACTAAAAGAATTATCACTCTTTTCTCTACAGACTCAGACTACTAATGCTCTCCTCTGCCCCCATATAAATCTGATTTTATCCTTGAGGAGCAAGTTATAATCCCTTTGCTCCGTCTGTGATACAGGACAGTAAACCTGGGCTATAGCCTGGGTTTATGTTACAGAGGATACTTAGAGGAGGACCACACCCTCCATCTTCCCCAATATTCCTTATTCACATTAAGCATCCCACTTCCAGAGTCTCTCTGTACTTTCCTCGGCTCTGCAAGCGAGCATCTAACTCAGTGCCTGTAGGTCCTCATTCATTGGAAATGGAAGTGAGCGTCTAACTCGGTACCTGTAGGTCCTCACCCACTGGGAACCCAAGCGAGCATCTAACTCGGTGCCTGTAGGTCCTCACCCATTGGAACCCAAGCGAGCGTCTAACTCGGTGCCTGTAGGTCCTCACCCATTGGAACCCAAGCGAGCGTCTAACTCGGTGCCTGTAGGTCCTCACCCATTGGAACCCAAGCGAGCGTCTAACTCGGTGCCTGTAGGTCCTCACCCATTGGAACCCAAGCGAGCCTCTAACTCGGTGCCTGTAGGTCCTCACCCACTGGAACCCAAGCGAGCCTCTAACTCGGTGCCTGTAGGTCCTCACCCATTGGAACCCAAGCGAGCCTCTAACTTGGTGCCTGTAGGTCCTCACCCATTGGAACCCAAGCGAGCCTCTAACTCGGTGCCTGTAGGTCCTCACCCATTGGAATCCTTTAGTCCCGTTCCTCCTCACCAGAGCACATATGTTAAAAAGCCTTCCCACCTTGCATATCTACTCCCGAAGGCTAGGCTTCCGCTGCCAGGTCTGGCAGTCTCCTTTCTCTACTATCCTCCCCACTCCTGCTTCTCTTAATTCACACCCCTAGACTCACTTCTTTTCGCTGTCCGCATACACGTGGGTTCCAGCAGGAGCCATGGTGACCATGTTGGAGACAAAGAGAGTTAATGTCATGATGCCCAGCTATAGCCCCTTCCATGATTGGGATTTTTCCCATCTCCACTCTGAGTTTTCCCAAAGTGCCCATTAGAATACAAATTTTAAAAGTAGCACAGGGGTGTTGAGGATGGCCGTGAACCTTCTAAATCCAAGAAAGGTAGCATAGTGCTCCTAGGATTATGTACTGAATAGAAATGAAACTCATCACACACACACACACACACACACACACACACACACACACACACACACACACACACACACAAGAGGGGGGCATTTCTCGAATATCCCTAATATCACTCTCAGTCTCTTTTTGTAACTTAAGTTGATTCTACTTCCCCACCCCGCTCTTTCTTTAACCTACACTGGGAACTCAATATAATCAGAAGCCCCAACCCATGGGGTTTGATAGAAAAGGAGGGGTTGGAGTTGGTCGTCAGCCATACCATCCTGATTCTCTGGATTTCCTTCCCCTTCACCATTTTCCTCCAGGCCATGTTTCCAGTTTTGCTTACCTCCAAGGTGCCCGCTTTCGCAGAGTTGACTTCGGACTCCTGCAGGATATAGCAAACTACTAGATAGCATTGACAGGGACATGGCAAACGTTAGAAGCCACAGGGCAAGGCGAATCCCTGGACCCGCCATGGCGCTCCTGACAGCAGACAGGAGAGACTCAAGCTACACTGAAGTGCCCTGCCTTGGAGGAGGAGCTTCAGGTTCTCTGAGAAGTTGAACCTATATTTGAATTTAATTTCCTCAGGGCCTGGACACGGCTCTGGTGGAGCCAGAATCAGTGCAGTGAGCAGGACAATAAGTGCTTGGGTATCCAGCCATGGAGTTTGAAAGACCATGTTTGACAGAGCCCTGAGGAGGAACCCCCCACCTCTTTCTCTCTCTTCAACTATGGGTTAGAGCTTCTTAGAACTTAAACTGTCAATTCATTTCTTCTCATGGTTTTAAGAACGAGTACAGAAAGCAATGGGTAGTTCCATCATAGAATTTTCATACTTGCTTTTGTTCCCCCCATCCCCTCTCCTGCCCACTCCCTCTTCCCTCCGCCTCTTTCTGCCTCCATTAACCCCTCTGTCTTCATGCCACACCCGTCCCACGGTACTTCTTTCTTCAATGTCATCTTTCCCCTCTCAGGTTTTATGGTCCATTTCTCCTCACACATGGATCCACATATCTAGAACGTGAATCTGTTCTAAGAACAGCTATGTACTATTTGTATTTATGAGTCTTGAGTCTGAGTCTGGAATATGTTGCTTGAGATGGTAACTTCCACTTCTATCCACTTCCTGCAAATGCCATGACCTCATTTTTTAAAAAAGATTTATTTATTATTATACATAAGTACACTGTAGCTGACTTCAGACACACCAGAAGAGGGCGTCAGATCTCATTACCGGTGGTTGTGAGCCACCATGTGGTTGCTGGGATTTGAACTCAAGACCTTCGGAAGAGCAGTCAGTGTTCTTACCTGCTGAGCCATCTCACCAGCCCCCATGACCTCATTTTTGAACTTGCACATGAAATTCTGCTGTGTACACATATTATCTTTTCTTTCTTTCTCTCTTTCTTTCCTTCTCCCTTTCTTTCTTTCTTTCTTTCTTTCTTTCTTTCTTTCTTTCTTTCTTTCTTTCTCTCTCTTTCTTTCTTCCTTTATTTTTTCCTTCCTTTCTTTCTTCCTTTCTTTCTTCCTTCCTTCCTTCCTTTCTTTCTTTCTTTCTTTCTTTCTTTCTTTCTTTCTTTCTTTCTTTCTTTCTTTCTTTCCCTTCCTCTCCCTCTCTCTCTCCCTCCCTCTCTCTCTCCTTCCTTCCTTCCTTCTTTTTTCTTTCTCTTCTTTTCTTTTGAGACAAGGTCTCTTTATATAGCCTAGACTGTCCTGGAACTCCCTGTGTAGACTAGGGTGGCCTTGACTTCACAGAGATCTGCCTGCCAATGCCTCCCCAGGGCTGGGATTAAAGCCATTCCTCACCATCCCGTGTATTACATTTTCTTCATCTGCCTGCCTGTTTGCAGACATATGGGCAGTTCCATTTCCTAGTCTTGTGACTGACAAACAATGGACATGACCGTGCAAATGTCTCTATGGTGATAGACAGGACCTTCGGGAGTGTGTGGAGGGGCACACAGATTGGGTATCTGGTACTTTTTTTCAGGTTTTTTTTTTTCTTTTGAGGAAATTCTTTAAGGATTTCCATAGCGGGTACATAAGTTTGCATTTCCAGCAGCAGTGAGTAATCATCCTCTTCCCTTGCTCCGTTAGATTCTTTGTTGTTTCTACTTTCTTGATGACAGACAGGTCTTCTGGATGGATGAGACTGAATTGAAAAGAAAACAGTTTTAAGGGGGCTGGAGAGCTGGCTCAGCAGTTAAGAGTACATACTGGTCTTGCAGAGAACCTGCGTTCCGTTCCCAGCACACACATGAGATGGCTTAGAACTGCCTGTAACTCCAGATTCCTGGAGCATCCAGTGTCTCAGGCACCTGCACTCACCTGTACACACCACCACTCATACATATTAATTCTACATGTGTATATAGAATTAATGTAAAAGAAATCTTTAAAATATTCTATTTTATATGTATGGGTGTTTTGCTTGCATGTATGTCCATACTGCTTGTATGCCTGGTGCCTGCAAAGGCCAGGAGATGGCATTGGATGCCCTGGGATTGGAGTTGCAAATAGTTGTGAACTGCCATGTGATTCTGGGAATCAACTTTGGTCTTCTGGAAGAGGGTTAGAATATGTCTATTTGGGTAGTCTTTCTTGTGTGTAGTTTAGGGTTACTTCCACTAAGAAAGGCCAAAATGACTCCACTGAATTGAGAGAAGAGAGTGAGACCTGATCATATGGTTAAACGAAAAAAGGAGGTCATGGCTTTGCCTGCCATGACTGACTTTGTTCAACAGAAAAGGATAAAGGATGTGATAAGGCTCCTTAAAGCACTCAATGAGGCCTTTATAGCAAGTAGCAATTAACAGAAGAAAGGAAGGCAGGGATATAAGAGAGTGAAATGATTGTTCCAGACCACTTTCTGTCTTTGTCAGGGTTTCTATTCTTGCACAAACATCATGACCAAGAAGCAAGTTGGGGAGGAAAGGGTTTATTCAGCTTACACTTCCACATTGCTGTTCATCACCAAAGGAAGTCACTGGAACTCAAGCAGGTCAGGAAGCAGGAGCTGATGCAGAGGCCATTGAGGGATGTTCCTTACTGGCTTGCTTCCCCTGGCTTTCTCAGCTTGCTTTCTTATAGAAGCCAGGACTACCAGCCCAGGGATGATACCACCCACAAAGGACCCTCTCACCTTTGATCGCTAATTGAGAAAATGCCTTACAGCTGGATCTCATGGACACACACAACCAGCCAGTGCACTTTTCCACATTAGAAACTGGTTCACTCCAGGGCAAAAACCTTCAGATTATCCAAAGAACCAGCTGGAGGGTTTTTATCTTGTAGAGCATGCCTAAAATCAAATCAGAGTGGCTGATTACTCCCTTGACATCTGTACCACTACTGTTCTCATAGGCATGTCTTGTCAGGCTGTTGATTGTTGTAGCTTGTAGGGTTCACAGCTGTAGGGTTCACAGCTGTAGGGTTCATAGCTGTAGGGTTCACAGCTGGGTGAGACCAATGATTACTTTTCTCTCACATTAATGTGCACAGCACTCTCTAGTGTTATGAAAGCTAGCCAATAGGGATGAATCTTCCAGGTGAGTACAAGCCTGATTTCTCCAGGTCTATGACTAAAGTTGTGTGGTGGTCTCATCAGTGATAGAGTCTTACCACCAAGTTCTGGAGGATTAACAAAAATACTGGAAATAGTCTGTGATTTTTGGGGATCTCACTTATCAACAACTCTGTATGAGGTAATACACTCGTGGCACGGGGCCTTTTATTTGTTAGTTTGTAGTGTCTAGTAGGGACATTGTCACTATGTTATAGTGTGATTCCATTTAAACTCTTTGTATGTGCATGCTCATACTTAGGAGACTTCTACAATAGTAAGTTTCCACAGGACTTAAAAAAAAAGTCTTTGTGTTATTTATTTCTGTTTATATTTCCTCTTCTACTATGACCTCCCGTTTCCTGCCCCATTTAACTCCCCTGCCCCATTGTTTTCCTTAAACCCTTTAGACCACTACATTCTATCTCCCCTCTCCTGAAAGCTCCCCTCACCATGACCCCTTAGCAATCTCCTGACCTCAGTGGGTATCCCGAATGAAGCACACATGTCTGGAAGTTCAAAGCTAACATCCACAAGTGAAAGAAAACAAGCCACTTTTATCTTTTTTTTTTTACACATATTGTATAATCTTTTAATAATAATATAAACATTGTAAGCTCTATATTTCTTTTTTTATTTTTTCCATATTTTATTAGGTATTTAGCTCATTTACATTTCCAATGCTATACCAAAAATCCCCCATACCCCCCCCCACCCCCCTACCCCCCCACTCCCCCTTTTTGGCCCTGGCATTCCCCTGTACTGGGGCATATAAAGTTTGCAAGTCCAATGGGCCTCTCTTTGCAGTGATGGCCAACTAGGCCATCTTTTGATACATATGCAGCTAGAGACAAGAGCTCCGGGGTACTGCTTAGTTCATATTGTTGTTCCACCTATAGGGTTGCAGTTCCCTTTAGTTCCTTGGGTGCTTTCTCTAGTTCCTCCATTGGGGGCCCTGTGGTCCATTCAATAGCTGACTGTGAGCATCCACTTCTGTGTTTGCTAGGCCCTGGCATAGTCTCACAAGAGACAGCTATATCTGGGTCCTTTCAGCAAAATCTTGCTAGTGTATGCAATGGTGTCAGTGTTTGGAAGCTGATCATGGGATGGATCTCTGGATATGGCAATCACTAGATGGTCCATCCTTTCGTCACACTTCCAAATTTTGTCTCTGTAACTCCTTCCATGGGTGTTTTGTTACATATTCTAAGAAGGGGCAAAGTGTCCACACTTTGGTCTTCGTTCTCTTGAGTTTAATGTGTTTAGCAAATTGTATCTTATATCTTGGGTATCCTAAGTTTCTGGGCTAATATCCACTTATCAGTGAGTACATATTGTGAGAGTTCCTTTGTGATTGGGCTACCTCACTCAGGATGATGCCCTCCAGGTCCATCCATTTGCCTAGGAATTTCATAAATTCATTCTTTTTAATAGCTGAGTAGTACTCCATTGTGTAAATGTACCACATTTTCCGTATCCATTCCTCTGTTGAGGGGCATCTGGGTTCTTTCCAGCTTCTGGCTATTATAAATAAGGCTGCTATGAACATAGTGGAGCATGTGTCCTTCTTACCGGTTGGGGCATCTTCTGGATATATGCCCAGAAGAGGTATTGCTGGATCTTCCGGTAGTACTATGTCCAATTTTCTGAGGAACCGCCAGACTGATTTCCAGAGTGGTTGTACAAGCTTGCAATCCCACCAACAATGGAGGAGTGTTCTTCTTTCTCCACATCCTCGCCAGCATCTGCTGTCAACCTGAATTTTTCATCTTAGCCATTCTGACTGGTGTGAGGTAGAATCTCAGGGTTGTTTTGATTTGCATTTCCCTGATGATTAAGGATGTTGAACATTTTTTCAGGTGCTTCTCTGCCATTCGATATTCCTCGGGTGAGAAATCTTTGTTCAGTTCTGAGCCCCATTTTTTAATGGGGTTATTTGATTTTCTGAAGTCTTTTTGAGCCTGAGTTACCTCACCTAGAATGATAGTTTCCAGCTCTATCCATTTACCTAAAACTCTCACAATTTTGTTTTTTTCTTTTTAAGCAACCGAATAATGTTCTATTGCGTAAATGTGAAAATGTGTATTTTCTTCCACTTACTCATTGATTGACACCTAAAGCTGCTTTTATTTCCTGGCTAATTGTGACCAGAGCAGCAGTGATCTGTGTAGTAGGATATAGAATCTTTTCATGCATTTGTGTGAAGGGAATTGTGAGCACCTGTGCAGAGCTAAGCTTATCTGGAGAGAAAGCAGTAGCAAGGAAAAAGATGGTTGCACAGACACTAGTGTGGAGGCCATTGGTGTATGACCAGCTGTGTGTGTGTACATACGTGTGTGCATGTGCATTTAAGCGCACACAGATCAGAGGAGAATGTGGGGTGTGCATGGGGCTCCTCTTAATCTCTGCCTCATTTTCTTGAGACTCAAAGATTAATGTTTCCACTAAGCTGGCTGGCCAGTGCGCTCCTAGGCTCTGTCTTCCTTTGCTCCCAAAGCTGGGTTTACAGGCGTGTGGCCATGCCTGGCTTTCTCCACATGATTGTTGTGCACTTGAACGCAGGTCTTCATGACTGATCAGCAAGCACTCTTACTCACTGAGCCATAGTCCCTACACACCTCCTTTGATGCACAGCTCCCCAGATCACTCTCAGAAATAGTAATGATAGGATAGAATCAGAGAAGAAATGATAAGGCCAAAAGGGGTAGGGAATCTAAAGTCTGAGAATTCTAGAGTGAGTTACTTTATCCTGGAAAAGCGATATTTAAACATTTCTGCAAAATTTAGGAAGATTTAGGAAGAATCTATTTAGGAAGTCTAAGGGCTTAAATCTTTTATAGAAAGGATTATATTTAAAAGTCTGTGTTTTACTGCCTTAGTTTTGTTTGGATTTTGGTTTTATTTTTATTTTAATATTTATTTATTTATTTTTATTTCATATGCATTGGGGTTTTGCCTGTATGTATGTCTGTTTGAAGGTGTTGGATTCCCCAGGACATAGAGTTACAGACAGTAACTTTCATGCCACACTTTGAACTGGGTTCTGGGTATAGTGAAATGGAGAGGGTATAGTTTGTAGTTTTAAGGTTTGTGTGTGGGATGTGTGTGTGTGTGTGTGTGTGTGTGTGTGTGCATTCACGCACGTGTGTTGAATTTAAAACAAAGGCATTTCACCCTGACCCTACAGATAGAGAATAGAGGCTAACATCTTGCTGTTCACATCTTGTTGAGAGGTCAGTTGGAAAGGAGTTTGGAGGTGCCTCGCTCCCTGCTTCCAATAGAGTAAATATCTGACTCTTCTACTAACCAGCTCAGCTTTCAGTGAAGAGAAGGCAGGGTAATGGGGGGACGGGGGTGTGTGTGGACTCCTCATTGCTCCTCTTTTGAAGACCTGGGATTGACCCCGAGGCAAGTGCTCTACTACTATGGATCTATAACCCCAGTGTTCCTTTTATCTGTAGAGATTTATTTTTATTATTTTAAAGTGTGTGTGTGTTTGTGTGTGTTTGTGTGTGTGTGTAGGGTGGTATGTCTGAGTGCAGGAGGCCAGACATGGGATCTCCTTGGAGCTGGAGTTATAGGAGATGGTGTATGGGTGCTGGGAGCAGACCAGGAGCAGCGAGTCCTCTTAATCACCCAGCCTCCTCTCCAGCACCCTATTTTAAAATTTGAGACAAGTTATTACTAAGTATCCCAGGCTGGCCTTGACCTCACTCTGTAGCTCAGGCTAGTCTTGAGCTTGAGCGCCTCCTGCCTCAGTTTCCCAGGTTGCTGAAATTGCAAGCCTGTGCCACCCTGTCTGGCTTGCTGAGTTGGGCAGATTAACTCTCAGAATTCAGGACACCTTGATATTTTGCATTAAACTCCTTTTTGTGGTTCCATGCAAACATGGGAAAGGAAGGCTGGGGCTGCAGGTCTCCAGGTAGAGGAAGTGACAGGTTCCATCTCAGAGCACAGCACTTCAGATGGAAGTCACAGAGCAGGGTCATTAACTCTCTCTATTTTTTATATTTTTATATATTTCTTACCATTGTGTTTTCTGCTCTGCCTGCTGGAAAACCAATAACCAACGGTTTGTGACTAAGGCTTGGGGCACTGGAGTGAGCGGGTCAGACTAAGTAATTCAACCGTGATGTGTTTCTCCCTCTCAGTTCTATGTTTAGCTCTGTGGCAGCGGTTGCCTTATCCCCCCATTCAGCCTCACTGCTAACTCTCACTCATTTGACAGGGATGGAAAAGGAAGGCTACATCTTTATCCAAATGAGTGAGCCTGAGGGCTGGAGAGGGGACTCAGTAGAGGACTTGGGCTTGGTCCCCATGGTGGCTCACTGTCTACCCTGTAAACTCCAGTTCTAGGGAAATCGTTGCTGTCTTCTGTGGGCACTGCAGGCACAACATGCACATACATACATGTAGCGTGTACTATTTATTGTCTTAGTTAGGGTTGCTGTGGATATGAAGAAACACCATGACCAAAACCAAGTTGGAGAGGAAAGGGTTGTTTCTTCAGCTTAACTTCCACATCACGAAGGGTTGTTTCTTCAGCTTAACTTCCATATCACCTTCCATATCATGCAAGGAAATCAGGACAGGAACTCAAATAGGGCAGGAACCTGAAGGCAGGAGCTGATGCAGAGGCCAAAAAATGTGAGCCCCAGGTCTCAGTCTTAAAAAAAGACTGTTTCAAAAAAGTAAGGTGGGAAGACTCCAGACACATACACATGCACGCGCACACGCACATACTAAATATGGACTCCTAACGATGTCTTAACACAAATCAAACACAACCCGGGTGGGGCTGTAAACAGTTGGTAATCCAAATTACAATGTGAGGTTTAAAAATACACCTCCCGGCCCCACCCCCACCCCCCAGAAGCCCAGGGGTCAAGCAGATGAGAACTCAACACAATACAGAAAAATGGATGTCACATACAGAATGTATGCACATACAGAAAATAAATACCAGATAACATCTAGTTGTAGTGATGGATATCTGTACCTCCAGCACTTGGGGAGGTGGAGGCAGGGGGATGAGGAGTTGATCAACTTGGCTGTACTGGCTAGTTCTGATATCAACTTGACAGGAGCTAGAGTCATTCGAGAAGAGGGAACCTTAGTTGAGAAAGTGCTCCATTGGCCTGTGGCCAAGCCTGGGGGGAATTTTCTTGATTGATGATTGACATAGGAGGACCCAGGTGCCACCTGTGGGTGGTGCCACCTTGGGTTGGTGGTCCTGGGTAGTATAAGAAAGCAGGCAGAGCAAGCCGCAAAGAACTAGCCAGAAAGCAGTGTTTTTCCATGGCGTCTACTTCAGCTCCTGTCTCCAGATTCCAGCCTTATTGGAATTCCTGCTCTGACTTCCTTCAGTGATGGAGTACACTGTGGGAGTGTAGGCTGAAATAAACTCTACTCCCCAACTTGTTTTTGGTCATGGTATTTCGTCATAGTAATGGAAACATTATTAAGACACTGGGCTTAACAACGATACCCTGTCTCAAACAAACAAAAAGCAATGTTTCCTCACACTTCCGGGTAACCCGTCATGGAGGCCACGTGGGAGTCAAAGAACCCCTTTTGTAGAGTCTGTTCTCTCTTTCTGTCTACATGGGATCCATTGTGGTCAGGCCATAGGCTTGCTGGCTTTTGCTGGATGCCCGGCCCCCACGGCCCCACGGCCCCACGGCCCCACGGCCCCACGGCCCCACGGCCCCACGGCCCCACGGCCCCACGGCCCCACGGCCCCACGGCCCCACGGCCCCACGGCCCCACGGCCCCACGGCTCCACAACGGGAGGGCTTGAGTGTTATCTTTTTCTGCACCATTTAACACCACCTAACAGGTGAGAGGCCTTGAGAGCTGACACCCTCTCACATGCCTTCTCCCAGGAGATATTAAACCATCTGCTCCTTTGGAGTGCAGTACAAGTTTTCCTCCTTGCCTTTGCTGAAGTCAGTCCCGCCCGAGTCAAAGGATGAGGAACATCAGGAGTCTCTTCCTTCTGTTCTGCTTTCAGTTTGACCTTCCGGCCGAATGGATTTATTTGTGGTCAGCCTTCTTGTGTATTTTCACCCGAGTGTCTCTTACATGTGTAACTGATTTCTCAGTGACTCGCCCGAGTTTCATGCGAGCCTTTTGGACGTCATATAGATGTAGGTCCTGCGTGGTTTTGAGTGTACATGCAGTTCTGGTCTAACACTCGAGTATGTTCAATGGATTGTGTTTTTAACTTATTTTATGTGTACGGGTGTTTCGCCTGCATGGACGCCTGGGCGCCACATGCACGCCTGGTGCTGAAGGACGCTGGAAGAGGGCATCAGGTCCCTGGAACTGGAGTTGTAGACAACTGTAAGCTATCTTTCTATCCTCTGTTCTTATAATTTTTATTCCTTTTATAAACTTTAAGGTTCATATAAAAAAGTATTCAAGACCAGAAGTGCTTTCTTAGAGACAATAGCAACAGTGTGTGCACTGGTCTGGATGGTTCTCCATTTTCTTACATAAGATTTTTTTTTCTACAAGAATCTCAAATCTTGTTAGATTTTTTTTTTTACATTTAAGTTTTATATCTTCCTTCTCTCCTTCCTTTATTTTCATTCTTGACCTCATAATGTTCTTCCAGCAAGTCTTGAAGTCTTGGACTTCGGTCTGGAAAGGTGGCTCATTAGATAAGAGTTTGTATTGCTCTTGCAGAGGTCCAGAGTACTCTCTTCTGGCCTCTATGGCACAGGCCCAGGCGCAGGCCCAGGTGCAGGCCCAGGTGCAGGCCCAGGCGCAGGCCCAGGCGCAGGCCCAGGCGCAGGCCCAGGCCCAGGCCCAGGCCCAGACGCAGACACAGGCCCAGACAGACACAGGCACAGGCACAGGCACAGGCACAGGCACAGGCACAGGCACAGGCACAGGCACAGGCACAGGCACAGGAACAGACAGACACAGGCACAGGCACAGGCACAGGCACAGGCACAGACAGACACAGGCCCAGACAGACACAGACAGACACAGACACAGGCACAGGCACAGGCACAGGCACAGAGACAGGCACAGGCACAGGCACAGGCACAGGCACAGGCACAGGCACAGGCACAGGCACAGGCACAGGCACAGGCACAGGCTCAGGCACAGGCACAGGCACAGGCACAGGCACAGGCACAGGCACAGGCACAGGCTCAGGCACAGGCACAGGCACAGACAGGCACAGGCACAGGCACAGACAGACACAGGCCCAGACAGACACAGACAGACACAGACACAGGCACAGGCACAGGCACATAATTAAACATAAAATCTAAAAGAAAAAAAAAAGAAAAATTGAACTTATAGTATCCCCTGTGTCAGCCTCCAGAGTAGTTTGGACTAGAGGTGTGTATCACTACACCCAGATTTATTTATTTAATTTGGGACAAGGCCTCACTTATGTAGCCCTGGTTGGCTTGAAACTGCCTGTATAGACTAGGCTGGCCTTACACTCACAGAGCCCTGTCTTCTTTTGTCTCCTGATTGCCGTGATTAAAGGTGTTCACTGCTGCTCGCAGATCAGCTTTAGTATGGTTATTTTAAAATCCGTTCTTTAAATTTCTCATGCAGGGTCACAGGTGGCTTAGAGTTCACTCTGTAGCGCAGGCTGCCCTTGAATCCTCTAGCTTTACCTTATCTAGAAGGATTACAGATGTGTGCCATGACACTTGGGCTTCTATTCTCTTATATAATACGTTTGACCTTACCTATTGGTTGAAAGTATTTATTATTTTGACTTTTGAAAGCTTTTTGGGTTTTAACAATTAGGAGTATGTCTGTGCTTATGAGTGTAGGTACTCGAGGAAGCCAGAAGAGGGCGCTTGGTTTCCCGAAGCTGCAGTTACAGTGGGTTGGGAGCTGCCAGACCAGTCCTCTGTGAGAGCAGAAAGCGTTTTTAACTGATAGGCCTGCTCTCCCTCTGTATCTTGACTTTTACAAAGGTTTGATGACTCTTGCTTTTGAACATTTTTCTTCTCAGAACACAGTCCTAATGTTTATCCAGCTTGTTTGTACCTCAGTTCATATGCTAACATGTATCCAGTTTGTGGGTGATGCTCTGGTTCATTTGCTAAGTGTATCCAGCTTGCTTGTGAAGTTCCTGTTCATATGTTTTCACTCTTGCATCTTTGTTTTGTGATTTGACACAAAGTGCCTTTATCCATCCTCCTGCCTTTGTCTTAACTGGTTGTTTTAGTCAGGGTTTCTATCTCTGCACAAACATCATGACCAAGAAGCAAGTTGGGGAGGAAAGAATTTATTCAGCTTACACTTCCACATTGCTGTTCATCACCAAAGGAAGTCAGGACTGGAACTCAAGCAACACAGGGATCAGGAGCTGATGCAGAGGACATGGGTTCCTTACTGGCTTGCTTCCCCTGGCTTGCTCAGCTTGCTTTCTTATAGAACCCAAGACTACTAGCCCAGGGATGGCACCACTCACAAGGGGCCCTCTTCCCTTGATCATCATCTGAGAAAATGCCTCACAACTGGATCTCATGGAGGCACTTCTCCAACTGAAACTCCTTTCTCTGTGATAACTCCAGCTTGTGTCAAGTTGACACACAAAATCAGCCAGTACATTGGTTTTTCTGATGTTTTAGCTCTTCTGGTCTCAAACCATTTGTTCTATTTTTTTTTCTTTTTGTCCCCTGTAGGCACCAGGAACACATGTGGAGCACAGATGTACATGTAGGCAAAGAGCGTGCACATACTCATAAAATAACATACCCTCACCCTCTTTTGAGACAAGGTCTCACTGTAAAGACTTTTGTAGACCAGGCTGGCCTTGAACTTACAGAGACCCACTTACCTCCCCCTGACTCTCAAGTAGTGGGATTAAAGAGAGAGATGGCTCGGTGGGTAAGAGCCCTTGCTGCTCTTTGAGAAAAGCACCCAAGTCAGACAGTGCCCAGATGTCTCTAACTCCAGCTCCAGGGGATTGGATGCCCTTTTCTGACCTGCACCACCATCACCACCACCACCAACAAGAACAACACACACACACACACACACACACACACACACACACACACACACACAGGTTTCAGTGACTTGTAGTGTGTCTGAGGCTGGTGATTTCACAAGTGATTTCCAGATGAGGAGTCAGACTTTGTAAGTTAGATAGGATAGGTCTATAGAGGACAACTGTACTTCAGTGAAGACTCATCTGGGACACCCAAGACATTTTAGAGTTTTATGGTCAACCTGAGGATGCCAGAGCTGGCCAGATCATGGCCAGACTCCTCCTGGTCACATCTTATTCAGGCTTGAGAGTCTGTATGTGGCTGAGCATTCGTTTGATAGGAGAAACAAAGCTTTGAGAGAGGTTAAGGTTTTCTTTTCCAGGGAGGCTGAGAGTGGCCAAGTTCAAGTCTCAACCACCAAGCTCTTAAGGCCGCCTAGTAAACAAGGAACAACTTCAGAGATCAGTTTGGCTAACTGGCCTTTGAGGATTGGGAGACATGAACCGAGGATGTCTGACAAAGAAAAATTTGTTTTAGTGGAGAAACATTTCAGGAAAGTGTGAGGTTCGGTGCTGTATTTGATTTCAAGATTAACATCGAACATAGGTTTGCTGCTCTTGGGGGCACTGGTCAGTCGGATTTTATAAAGGAGGATTCCAATCTGTGCAATTTGGTCAGCTGTCCTGACATCAGTATAGTCTGGATGTATGAGGAGTTATTGCTCATGAGTGAAGAGAGACCTGTAGGATAGAACCTGTTGACATCCTCTGGGTAAGGCCATAGGATAAAGATACAGGGAAGAAGGACTCATAGGAAGATGCTCTCACTTTCAGTGATGGTAGTAATTTTTATTTCAGGAAAGACAAAATTAGGAACAGGAAAATAGTGAATAGAAGTGTCAAAGATTATGGACACGATCCAAAAACCTAAACATTGGTCTGAATCTTCTTGAATCTTTATTTCAGATGGCCCATCCGAGAACCTCCACGAACACACCGTGCTTTTCAGTTCAGGTTCAGATTCAGGTTCGGATTTTCTGTTTAAATAGAAAAATCAGATTCATGTTGCAGGTTACAAAAAGTCTCCCTGGATTAGTGTAAGTCATTTCTTGGGACAATCCTAGAGGATGGCTCCTCTATCAATGATCCCTCTGTCCTATTAATATGTTTCATGTGCCCAAAAGATAGCCACTACCCACCCATGTTCTAGTCACTACAAAGATTCATTAAGAATGATCAAAACCAGAATTGGTGCCTGTGAGTCACTTCCTAGGCTACTGCACTTCTCACTGTATGGATATTAGTCACAGCTCTCCCTGGATAGGATCCATTGACCGTCTTGTTCTAACAACTTGGAAATCGCCGGTTGTGGGCAGCAACTTCAGCTGTATGAAGTAGCATGCCCCTACAGAGATTTAGGAGGCTTGGAAATGCAAGGCTTTGATTTGGGAGTGTGTGAGCAGGGCAAGAACCTTGCGATGGTCAGATCTAATTTTAAAAAGTATCAAAAACCGAAACTAACTTGTTACACCCCACCCCACCCCACCCCCGTGCCCCACCAAGATGGGTTTCTCTGTGTAGTCCTGGCTGTCCTAGAGATCACTGTAGACCAGGCTAGCCTCGAACTCACAGAGATCCACCTGTCTCTGCCTTTCAGTTGCTGGGATTAAACAAGTTCTCCATCACTACCAGACTTCAAGTGGGTACTTCTAGTGGACTTGTTTTCCTCCTCTATTAGGTAAAAATAATACTATAAATCTGCTGTACAGCTCCTTTAGTTTAATCTTACTTTTTCAGATCTTTTAGTGATTTATTCTGTTTCATACATACACCTATACAATGTGTTCTGCCTATTTTTATCTCACTTACTCTAGCTCTTTCTGACCACCCCCCCCAAAGGTTGCTTGCTTAAGAGGATTTATGTCGTTTCGTTTGTGACCCATGGATTTTGGTTAGAGCTATGCATATGACCACAGCTGTGGACTTACTAGTGGATCTACAACTGAAGACTGTCTTCATCCATCAGTAGCCAGCTGTTCCTCAGGGAGAGGAATCCTGAAGCCCTCTCCCGTTTGTGCCTGACTGTTTACAAGCTTAGGTTCATGAAGGCATAGCATATGCAGCTGCAGCTGCTCTGAGCTCAGAAGTGCGGTGTCTGCACTATGTCCAGAGGACAGTGTTTTGCAGCTCTGCTTCTTAACATTCAGCTCTAACACTAGTTAGAGGAGATTATCTTAATCTCTTAGTACCTTGAACAGGAAACTGAACTCATTGGAGCTGATCCATAGACCCCGTACTGACCTTTGCAGCTGCCTAGGTGTGATGCCTGGCCAGGGGTTGCCTTCTGGACTCTCTCCGTGCTCTCTGTAGCAAGGTCTCTTTTCTTTCCGTCTGCCTCAGTCTACCAGGCTGTAAAGTGGTCAATCTCCAATCCGTAGCAAGGTTCTTGGTTGCCAATGCTCTTAGAGAACGCTTCCTCTTATCGCCGCTATTGTAATGTAAAATTGTATCATTATATGGTAATTGCTCAGCACAATACCTGGCATTGTGGCAAATAATCAATTGTTAAGTGAGTATTTTCTTCCTGAACTTTTGATTCTTTTTTCTAATTGCAATGTCAACAATTTGTTGTTTTATTTTGTTTATTTTTCAAGACAAGATTTCTCTGTGTAGCTCTGGCTGTCCTGGAACTCACTTTGTAGACCAGGCTGGCCTCGAACTCAGAGATCCATCTTCCTTGCCCTTCCAAATGCTGGGATTAAAGGCGTGCACCACCACCCCTTGGGCAAAGTCTACAATTTATTCTGAGATCCAGCCTAACTATTAGATTGTTATGGAACAATTATCCTCTTTACATCCTAAAACAGGGGAAGGCCCTGACTAATTTTCTCAAAGCTTTCTCTTACCGTCCATCTAAAAGACCAAAGATGAGATTGCATTCCTTACCTCGGCAGCGGAGGGTTTTTGTATGTTTCGTGACAAGTTACATCACAGTCTATTTTCAGCTTGAAGTTATTAAGGTTGCCATTGCAGCCAGTGAACAGAAAAATCTGACACTGTTTGGCAGTTTGGTTGTAGAAAAATCTAAAATGTACTTCATAGCAGCTGCCAGGCTCCACATCCAACAGACAGGGATCTGCATGAGAAGTTACCATGGAGTTAGAGGAAGATGACTACGATGCAACAGGAAGTTTCTTCCTGTTCAGAAGCTTTGAAAAATTCCTTCTTGGGATGGTGAGAAGGCTGTGGGAGTTAATGTACTGACAACTGGAGCTTTATCTCTGGAGCCCATAGAGTGGGAAGAGAGAAGCAACTTCCTCTAGCAATCCTCCTATCTCCACATGAATGCACAAGTGCGCATGCCTATATATGTGCGCGCGCGCACGCACACACACACACACACACACACACACACACACACACACATACAATGTACAAACTAAAAGAGAAAAATCTCTGTCTTCCGTGTGGAAACATTTTTGCTCAGGGACTCTGAAAAAAGTTTCTCCTTTTTCTCTTACAGAGTCACATGGTGAAGCCATCTTGGTCCAACACAAACAGCTTACCTCTCCAGGTTGTGGTCCTGGGCAGTGATTTTGGAAAGGACTGTGTTGTGCATGGCTTAGCTTGCACAAAGTGACAAGGTTTCTTGTACTGTGCACCTTCCAGGCTACCCCAGCTCTCTGCTCCTTGCTCTCATTGCCTAGCCTTTCAATTGCCTGCTGAACACACACCCCCTACTTCTTACACACTCACTATACAACTTATGTTTCAAAATTCGGGTGACTGTTTTTTGTTGTTCTAAAGCTAGATGAAGAACCAGGGGCAGGAGCTTCTGTCGCTTCGTTCCTCGTTGTTCTCCATTCCTCCTCTTGTCTTCAGGGAGCAGCTGCCTCACTTTTAGTGGCTAAGTAGTAGGTACGAATGACTGAAACAGCCACACTGGGGGTTATATTGATAGCCAAGTGCTCGTTGCTCACCATTCTGCAGTCTCTAATTTATTCTCTGATAAAGACTACTTGTCTACGCCTAGTAACACACATGATTTTGTTTGATACTTACAATACTCTCTGACTTTCTAATTTTTGTTTTACACATGGGCAAAGTGGGGTTGTAGGGAGGAGATGGTAATTGGCTCAGAGCACACATCTGCTGAGTGACAGGACCAGAGTTTGGAACGTGACTCCAAGTGTAGACTGTACTACTTAGGCCTGGAGAAAGTCTCCCTCTGGGCTACAGCGACACTGTAAACTCTATAGAGGTGCAGTGTGCTCAGAGCCTCAATAATCCCTGTCTGAAAGTTCCTCTCTCTCTCCTTCCAATGCAAGCTCTTGGAAGATCTGACCTGCTTGTCCTATGTCACAAAGCCCCTATCTCAAAACTCATCCAGTCTTTGACCTCCTACAAAAAAATACTCTCTCTGGAAAGGTCTTACTTGTGCCATATATTGTTTCAGCCTCGTTGAACACCCACGAGTCCCTCAAAGTAAGTGACACCCCGAGTTAAGGTGCTGAAGGTTGAGCCTTCTGACCCACCCAGGGGAGTTGCTTACATTTCTTTCTCCCCCATTCACGATTGACCCTGGAATTTCCCTTCTGTTTTAACTGTCCTCATACCGTTGTAGTCTTTGCAGAGATAGTTAGCTAGCCTCTCAACACCGCTCAGTACTGGAGGACTGAGTGAGCAGAGGAGGGAGAGTCCCAGGAGAAATCCCAGCTTAGTGGGCTTCATGGTGGAGCAAGCAGCAGAGAGGAGAGTCTGTTGCCAACTGCTCTTATACTTCGGGTTTGGTTTGGAGGGAGGGCTTAATGCCGAGGGCCAGGGTTCAGCATTACTGGGTTGAGTTGAACCCTGAGTGCATGAGTACCCAGCTGTGAAGCTAAAGGTCCCAGACTGATTCAACTCCTGATAGTGAGCTCCATATTCATGTGGAAACAAAGCAAGCTTAGGGACCAGGGCATCTGCACATGTGTAACCATGGAGGGTTGGACCATTGGAGCAAGGAATTTCAAAAGAATCGCTTCTTTCCCGTGTTCTGAAAAGCAGAGAAAAAAAATGGCCTGGTGCATTAGAAAGGACAAAAGAGTGACATTTAAAGCGTCTTCCTTCATGCCTTATTCTATATGACATAAGACCTATGGGCTAAGTCATTAAATTATTACACCGAATCCATGAGGTAGGCATATTCATCACCACTGGCGGATGCTGTTAAACAGACAGAGGTTATCTGCACAAGATCCCTTATCTGTTGTATAGTGGACACCTGGTCTGAAGCTGGCTTCAGTGTTTAGGAGTGTTTTGTTATTGTTGTAGTACTGCTCGAGTTTTGGAGACAAGATCTGGGTGTTTACTCTGATTTTTATAGAAACTTGTGTAACCCATGCTGACCTTGAACTTCTGACCTTCCCACCTGAGCCTCCCAAGTCCTGGGATTACAGCCCCAGGTTTTCCCACTCTGTTGATCATTTCAGTCTGTTACTTTGTTTTGCACAATGCTATGCTACTCCAAAGTATGAAGCCACCTTGAGCTAGACTTGTTTTATAAGTTTAGAAAAAACAATTCCCACTTAGAGCCTGGAATGACTTGTCATTGATTTCTTTTGGTGAACTATGAAATCAAGCCTCTCTTTAATTTTCCAGTGGCTTCAGGTTCCTCTCAGGGATTTTTGCATTTACTCAGCCACTACCAAGAGCTGCAGTCATATAATAATAATAATAATCTGATATTATTATATGATATAATAATTTTGCTAATATATTTGGACTTGTGTGTTTTAGTACATTATATAATCTTGAATCAAAAGCCATGCTTAATTTCTTAAATTTTATATTAGGAGTTTTCCTTTTCCATATCAAATTCAGAGCCAGCTTGGTAAATTTCTGAGAAAACCTACTCTGGACATTGCTTTGTGTTGCACTGAATCTATAGGCCAATTTTCTGTGTATTTTGGTCTTTGATGATCTTTTTTCAAGACATTTCTTACAGAAATGAAAAAATAGTACAAAAACTGGCATAATCCACAAAAGACCCCAAATATGTATATATTTATATGTATGTATATTGTGTGTATGTATGTATGCATGTATGTATGTATGTCAGTTCTGTTTCCCTAGAAAATGCTAATTCACATGGCCATGAGCATAAACACACACACACACACACACACACACACACACACACACACTGAATTGGTCTTGAATTTTTCAAAATTATTGGCTTTACATCTTTTGGATAACCACAGTCCACTCCCCTCACTTTTACATATTGGGGAAGCTTCTTAGGAGCTGTAATCTTTTTGTACACTACTGAAGTTTGTGCTGGTGTGCTCCATAACACTTGTGCATATTGAAGAATTCAATCGGCTGGTTATTAGATCACTATCTTTATTGAACTTGAACATATAACTTTCTATTGGTTATATGTCGACTGGATTGAAAACTAGTCACTCAAAGCCTCTGGCATATTTTATATAAAGTTGATATAGTTTGTTCCTTGTGGAATTGATCACACATGTCTGTGGATCACGATGTCTCTGTTTTGATAGATTTCCACTAACTTACTGTTTTAATTTTCAATTGTTTTAAATTTTAGTTTACTTTCCAAGTTTCCTAGCTCCTCTTCTATTTTAAAATTTTATGTTACTGTAGGAAGAGTCCTTAGTATCAGGCTTGGAGATACAGCTCAGTGTTTGGAATGGATGCTGTGCAAGCTTGCGAGCTTGAGTTTTGGTACCCAGCACTACATAAAAGTTAAGCATAGGAGCATTTGCTTATAACTCCTGCTCTGAGGGAAAGACAGGCGCTGCGAGGACTCACTGATAGCCACTCTGCCTGAAATGACACATTTCAGGCCCAATGAGAGTCTCTGACTCAGAGAGAGAGAGAGAGAGAGAGAGAGAGAGAGAGAGAGAGAGAGAGAGAGAGAGAGAGAGAGAGAGAGATTGAAAAGGACACCAGATGTTGCCCTGTGGCCTCCACAGGCACATATATAGGTTTGTGCATTTGCGCATATACACTAAACACACACCTATCTACACACATGCATGAGCTTTTAAAGATCTATCCTGCCTTGTTGTTGAAAATTAATACATTACATACCAAATACTTACATCTTCTTTATCTTATTTGGCTGAAACTTGATGCATTTTATATAACTTCTCATTTTTCTTTCACCAGACCTCGCCACACTTCATCCCACTGGGAATTCTGTGACTTTGACTATTTTGAATACTTCCTCTTAGCAGAGGTATGATATGTTCCTGTGTGCAGTTTATTTCCACCCAGTGTAACATCCTTCAGGCACATTAATATTACTGCAAATGGTAGGATTTAATTATTTTTTAATGGCCCCATAGTATTCAGGTTCATATATAAGTCAAAATCTGTTTGTCCTTTCACCATCGACAGATGATGGTTCTTGGTTTCATGAATGCTTCTACAAGAAACCCTGAGACGTTCTACCAGCACCCGATCAATACAGATACAGATACTTATAGACAACCATTGGACTGAGCCTGGGGGACCCCAGTGAAAGAGCTAGGGGGAGAACTGAAGGAGCTGAAGGGGTTTGCAACCCCATAAGAAGAACAACTAACTGGACCATCCAAAGCTCCCAGGGACTGAACCACTAACCAAAGAGTGTATACATGGAGGGATTCAGGACTCCAGATACATATGTAGCAGAGGATAGCCTTATTTGACAGCAATAGGAGGGGAGGAAGGCTTGGGAAGAGGGATATCACTTGAAATGTAAACAAATAAAATGATTAATAAAAAAGAAAGAGAGTGAGATATAAAAAGAAAAAGAAATATGGAAGAGCTGGCATCCCTTCAACATACTGATTTAGTTCACTTTGACTATATGACTAGGGTTATTAGAATTACTGGGTCATTGCTGCTTGTAAAATTTTGAGGAGTCCTCACATTTTTCTATAATGGCTATATTATTTATGCTTTTTTCAAAAGTATATGACCCCCCCCCCCTTTCTATATGTTGGCCAGAATTTCTCCCAAGATAAGGTGGTATCACATTGTAATTTGGTTTGCATTTTCTCTTGTGATGAGTGGCCATGGTCATCTCTCATATGCTTCTTGGTCAGATGGAGGTCTCTTCTTGAGACTGCCTATTTAAAAATATTTGTGGTTTTTACCATTGTTTGAGTTCCTTACATATTTTGGGTACTAAACTCTTGCTAGAGATATAGCTTGATCACATTTTTCTCCCATCCTATCACCTTTCTCCTCATCCTGTTGGTTATTTTTCTCTTTGTGTGTGTGTTGATGTGTTGACATGTGCGTGTGGGTTAGAGGGAAACCTTGGGTGTGTTCTTCAAGTGTTGTGCACCCCCACCCCTTTTTAGAATTCTGAGATTGGGGGGGGGTGTCTCTCATTGGCTTGGAAGTTGCCAGGTTGACATGCTAGCTGGTCAATGAGTCTCAGGGAGTCACATCTAACTCTGCACCTGAGTGCTGAGAACCCAGGTGTGCACACTATCTCATGTCCCCCCTCTTTTTCTAATGTGGATTCTAGATCAAAGTCAAGTGCTTCCTCTGCACGTGAGCATGCACTTCATGTAAGCATGTGATTTGCACACTGCATGATCTCCTCAGCTCCTCTCACATTCTTGGCTGTGAAGAAGCTTTGGAGTCTGAGGTAAGCCTGCCTTTGGAGTCTGACATTTTTGAGCACTCCCCCAGGGTAGTATCATGGCATGCCCGCCTTTTATATTCTTCCAGTGTTTCCGCTGTTTTGTCTCTCACACCTTTGGTTTATTTTTGTACATGGTAAAAAATGCTTCATTTATTTTTTTTTCCTGCGTGTGGGTCTACGTGTTCCTCAGCATGGCTTACTAAGGAGATTGTCCATGGGTCAGGGTGCATGCTTGGTACCATTGTCAAAAAACCCAGTGGATTGTGGGCTGGTGAGCTGGCTCCGTGGACAAAGTGCTTGCTGTCAAATCTTATGACTTCCATTTGGGTTCCCAAGCCATAGAAAAAGAACTGCCTCCCGCATGTCATCTTCTGACCTCTGCACATATGTGTACACACACACAACACAACACAGGGAACGAACGAATGAATGAAATCAGGTACTGTAAATGGATGGCTTTAAGTCTGGGTTCTCTATTCTGTATGACCCAGTGTTTACTCATGCCTGTTCCTTGCTACATTAGTTGCTACCTACAGCTTTGTGGAATAGTTTATCATCAGCCTCTGGCTTTTTTTTTCTTTCCTCTCAAGATTGCCTTGGCTATTTGGGGGTTCTTTTGTGAATCTTACCAGTTTTTGTGCTGTTTCTCATTTCAGTAAGGAATGCCATTGGTATTTTGATCAGGGTTGTGCTGAGTCTGTAGATCATGTTGGAAGTAGGGAAATTTGAACAATGTTAGTTTCAGTTTGTGATCTTTTGATTTGTTGGCATCTTCTCCAACTTATTTCATCAATGTATTCTAGTTCTTACTGAAGGATGTCCAACTCTGGCTAAATTTATTCCCTGGTATTTTATTTTCTGTTGCCATTCATTGTGAAAATGATTGCTTTCTTCTTCTTCTTCTTCTTCTTCTTCTTCTTCTTCTTCTTCTTCTTCTTCTTCTTCTTCTTCCTCTTCCTCCTCCTCCTCTTCCTCCTCCTCCTCCTCTTCCTCCTCCTCTTTCTCCTCCTCCTCCTCCTCCTCCTCCTCCTCTTCTTCTTCTTCTTCTTCTTCTTCTTCTTCTTCTTCCTCTTCCTCCTCCTCCTCTTCCTCCTCCTCCTCCTCTTCCTCCTCCTCTTTCTCCTCCTCCTCCTCCTCCTCCTCCTCCTCCTCTTCTTCTTCTTCTTCTTCTTCTTCTTCTTCTTCTTCTTCTTCTTCTTCCTCTTCCTCCTCCTCCTCTTCCTCCTCCTCCTCCTCTTCCTCCTCCTCTTTCTCCTCCTCCTCCTCCTCCTCCTCCTCCTCCTCCTCCTCCTCCTCTTCTTCTTCTTCTTCTTCTTCTTCTTCCTCTTCCTCCTCCTCCTCTTCCTCCTCCTCTTCCTCTTTCTCCTCCTCCTCCTCCTCCTCCTCCTCCTCCTCCTCCTCCTCCTCCTCCTCCTCCTCCTCCTCCTCCTCCTCCTCCTCTTCTTCTTCTTCTTCTTCTTCTTCTTCTTCTTCTTCTTCTTCTTCTTCTTTCTAGTAGCTTACTACTGGCGTGTTGTTATGATTTGTGGGTGTGTGTGTTCAATTCATATTGTGCAACTTTGCTGAATTTGTTTATTAGATATAGTTTGATGGAACCTTTAGACTCTCTATGTATGTGTTCATACTGTCTGCAGATAAGGCGAATTAGTCTTTCTTGTTTTCCAACTCGACTGCCCACTATTTTTTTCTCTTGCTTAATTGTCTTGGCCAAGACTTCTAGTGTCATACTGCATAAAGACAATGGCAGTGGGATTCCTCGGGGCTGTGCAGATGGCTCCGTGGGTAAAACTCTTGCCAGGCAAACATGAGGGCTTGAATCCAGATCCACAGCACCCAGGTAAAAGCTAGGCACAGCAGTGCACGTCTGCAAGTTTAGTTGCAGAGATAGAAGGGAGGAAGAGGTGGATTTGGGGGGCTTGCTCGCCAGCCATGGTGGCCAAAGCAAACAAACTTCCTGTTCTCAGAGATACCATGTTTAAGAGAGTAAGGTGACGAGTGAGTGATAGAGGAAGGTAGCCAGTGTGGACTTGTGGCCTCTGTATGGGTGAGCACACATGCACACACACAGGTGCACACACACTTGTGCACACATATATAACCTCCTACTCCCTCTGTGGGTATCCTAATCTTGTTCTAGATAGTAGAGAAAACATTTTCTAAATCCAGCAAGCTACTACTTGCCTGCTTTTTTTTTTTTTTAAATCTACAGTCGTTATCACCTCTTCTATACCTCATCTATTGCCAGTTTCAAGCTTCAGTCCTCAGTTCTCCAGGCTGAAATTGAAAGAAGTTGGGCACAGCTCTATACACCTCTGGAAATGCTTTTCCATGCTTATAGCATCAGCTTCTGCCTGACATTCCCATAAATAAGATAAAGAGGTTGTAAGAGTAGCTTTATGGCCAAGAAGACGTTTGAGGATATCTGTCTCGGTAGTGTCAAACCTCATAGAGTGCACAAGTCCGGAGGTTGAGAAGTGCCCACACCCCAGTTATAAGAGGCATGGGTGAGGATGACAAAGATAAAAGCCTGTTGTGATGGCCCAGGAAGGAGGGTTTGAGTCCAGTGTTTCCCATGGGCTCTCTCTCTCTCTCGGCCTCCATTTCCTTTCTCTACCACCAAGCCACTGCCCCAAGTCTTGGTCTCTAGTTCCTTTTGTATGTTCTTGTCCTTGTGCTTCTCAGCAGAGAACACTCACTTGAACTCCTATAGTATTTAAACATATGGTGCCCAAAGTGAAGCCTTCGTAGCTCCCTGCTCCAGTCTCCTTCTTTGTTCTTTGTTTCTAGTGTAGCCATAGGCTCCACTTGTACATCATAATCTTCTAAAAGTGAAGCTCTGTTCAGAGGGAGCAGTTTTTTCCTCTCTGGAAACACTTTAGGTCCATTATTATTCTTTTGTAATACTAAAGTTCAGCTCCCTTGTCTCATAAACCCTTATTCAATCTGTACCACTGTGCATATGGTTTCCAAATGGCCAGGTTGCCCTTCTTTTGTATTCTTTAGATTTCTCACTTGCCCTTGCTTCTTGCTTTCTTTGGTCAAGGGATGTTTCCAAGCTTGAAGTACACGGCTGGTCAAAGAAAACTGAGGGACACAAACATCAAAAGAAGACAAGAGGACTGGAGATGGAGCTCAGTGGTAGGACACTTGCTTAGCATGTGTGAGAGCCTGGGTTTGATCCCTTGAAAGAAACAAAACCAGAACAAACCCTTAGCTTGCTTTCAAGTGCAGCTAGAGTCAGTCTACATTAGCTCACTTCCTGCTTTCTTGATGATGTTCAAGAAGCAAATAATTATTGTTTGCTATCCAGATTTTGTTGTATAGGCATCAAAATACCCACACAATACATTGTAACTGGGGCTTTGGGCTGTGTATCTCAATGGTAGAGCACTTACCCAACATGTGTGAGACCCTGGGTTCATTCCCAACTATTAAGAAAGAATCTATTAAGCCGGGCGTGGTGGACACGACTTTAATCCCAGCACTTGGGAGGCAGAGGCAGGCGGATTTCTGAGTCCGAGGCCAGCCTGGTCTACAAAGTGAGCTCCAGGACAGACAGGGCTATACAGAGAAACCCTGTCTCGAAAACCCAAAAAAAAAAAAAAAAAAAAAAAAAAGAAAAAAAAAAAAGAAAGAATCTATTAAAAACAATGTCTTAAAAATCACCTATGGGCTGGAGAGATGGTTAAGAGCACTGACTGTTCTTCCAAAGGTCCCGAGTTCAAACCCCAGCAACCACATGGTGGCCAACAACCACCCTATAATGAGATTTGACGCCCTCTTCAGGTGTGTCTGAAGACAGCTACAGTATACATACATATACAAATAAATAAATCTTTTTAAAAAATCACCTACATTTACAATAATAAGAGATAAGAAAGAGTGGAATAAACATTATTATGCACATGAGGGTGAATGACATAATGACATATTTCTAACTGTGTATATTACAATAAAGAGAATATTATGGTCTTGTCAGAAAGTTGTGTCTAGTGCTAATCAACTTCTTACACAACCCATCCATATTTCTTCTTTTTTTCCCTTTTTTTTTTTTTGGGTTTTTTTTTTGTTTTGTTTTGTTTTGTTTTTCGAGACAGAGTTTCTCTGTATAGCCCTGGCTGTCCTGGAACTCACTCTGTAGACCAGGCTGGCCTTGAACTCAGAAATCCACCTGCTTCTTCTGCCTCCCGAGTGCTGGGATTAAAGGCGTGCGCCACCACGCCCGGCTCCCTTTCTATTCTTAACCTGACAGAATATTCCAAAACTCTCATTTCTCAGGCATGTAAATTACATGAAACCTTACTGGCATGGGTTGCTGTGATGCTACACCAGAACGAGTGCCCTCGGAAGTTCATTGCTCTATGTGTAATTCTTGTCTGATTACTTGACAACAGTCCCATGTCGCCTTTACAATGATCAGTCACCACTGCCAATAGGTCATTCCATTTTCATGATTCCATCTTTTCATTGAAATTAGTCACCTTGGTATAGAGTCATAAAGGCATCAAGTCTGAGATGGAAGAAATATCCACGGTTTGAGAGAGGAGGCTAGAAATTCTAGCTTGATGAACCTTTGGAAAGAAATCTGATCTATTACTCTTCAAGGAATATCAATATTTACCCATCTTCATCGGAGGGGTCTTTTCCCATCTGGGCTACAGAAATCCTGATCCTAAAATCACTCTGCAGTTCATTCCTTGAGTGACAGTTGTTGGCTGCACACTTGCAGCACCAGAGTCTTCTGGGTGAGCTCCTGTCTGTTTTTCTTTTCTTTTCTTTTCTTTTCTTTTTTTTTTTTTTTTGAGACAGGGTTTTTCTGTGTAGCCCTGGCTGTCCTGGAACTCACTCTGTAGACCAGGCTGGCCTTGAACTCAGAAATCTGCCTACCTCTGCCTCCCAAGTCTGGGATTAAAGGCATGCGCCACCACTGCCCGGACTGTCTGATTTTCTTGACTCTGAAGAAGATTTGTGTGTCTGTACGTACAAATTATGATTAAAATAAGATGCACTCAAAGAAAAAAATGGATTCTATAGCTATAACATGCCTGTGTGTTATACCATGGGTCTGGTATTATTTATCCAATTCCTCTCCTATTGTTTTGAATAATAAAGCTATTTGAAATATTTTGCATGTATAAGTGCTAGTAAATGTTTTAGCCATATCATAATTTAATCAGTTTGTCATTTTGTGTGTGTGTGTGTGTGTGTGTGTGTGTGTGTATATATATATATATATATATATATATATATATATATGGCTTATAAGTACATATGTCCATGCTCAGTTTCCACATTTGTGTTGAGGATCCAAACTCAGATCTTCCTGGTTGCATAGCATTGTCTTCCATCCATCTAGCCAGCTGCCCATCTCCTTACCAGCCTATCTTCCTAGGCATAGCATTGTCTCCCATCCAGCCAGCCAGCTGCCCATCTCCTTACCAGCCTATCTTCCTAGGCATAGCATTGTCTCCCATCCAGCCAGCTAGCTGCCCATCTCCTTACCAGCCTATCTTCCTAGGCATGGACTTTACTTACTTTGACCACTGTGGGTCTCCAGTCTTCACACTCACCAAAAGGCAATCATGCATCCACAGCCTTTCAAACTGATTAGGATAAAATACTGGAATTTTATATTTTGCACAAATTAGAATTAAATGCTAATATACTAAAAAAATCCTTCTACACTACCAAACCCTGTGGCGTCTCTGTCCTTAAGCTTGAGTAACTAAGACAGGGGTTGCTGTGTTTTGAAAGGGCTACAGGGAATGTGAGAGACCCGCCTGGCTCACTGAGGGCCACTTGAACCACATCTGTTGGAGTGGTGGTGGTATAAAGAGCCTGCAGGTTTTTCTGAACAGCCCTTCTTGCTCTGGGTCAGGGGGATCCAGGAAGTCAGCTAGATTGGAAAGGTTTCTCAGATGAGAGGTTCAGAGTTGAAGGTGGGTTAAAGTTCACGTAAAGTCAACAGACAGAAAAGACGACCTGTGGACTAGGTGAGCGGATCTTCTCAGACTGATGTTGGTCATGGGGGCTCTTCACTGTGAGCTTAAATTACTTTATCTTTCAAGGATGTAAGGAATGTCCATGACTCCATCCAGCTCTCTTTCAAGCTTCGAGAGCACTTATCTTGCTTTCACCAGTTTGAGCTAATTCCGACAGAGACTAGAGAAATAGGCAATGAACAAGCATTTAGTTATATATATATATATTTTGTAATCTCAGTGAAATTATAGAGGTGACCCCCTGCTCTCCACCCAGAGCAAAGACCCAGAGCCTGGAAAGAGTGACATCCGTACATTCTCACCTTGGGGAGTCTCCTCAGGGAGGATATTCTCATCCATGCAGCCTTGTGCTATCCCCACAACATTCCGAGGCATGGATGACCTCTCTGTCTTTTCACATGAGCGGCTTAACTGTCTCAGAGAGGTACAGTGAGTTAACCCGTGACCGACTCCCAGAGTGTGAAGGAAGGGCCCAGTCCGAACCCCTGTTCCTGGTGCCTGCCCAGTGGAGGATGGAACAGACTGTTCCTTAGCAGGACCTCAGGGCCGAGTCTCCTGCACTCCCTTAGGACCCGACTCTGCTTCTCTCTCTTGCAGACCATATTCTGCCCTCCCTAGGTAATGAGTTCAAAGACTGACTGGTGGAGTGAAAAAAAAAAAAAAAAAGAAGAACCAGGCAATCTGGCCATGAAGAAGGCCATTCGGGATTTGGGAGAACGTCATTGCTATTGGAGGAGGCTGGAAGAGGAAGAGGAGGTCTCTTCTCTTGGTGCTGCCACTGTCAGCTTCTTGTGCCTCTGTGTTCTATCTAACACCGCACAGTCAAAGGTGCCATGTCTAATCGCATGGACTAGTCTTTTCAGACAGAACTGGTCGAGGGGCCAGTTAAATGCATGGAAATTAACCATGAGGCAAGAGACTGCTTCAGCTCATTTGTGATATTTATTTTAGTCTCATGTTTATTCTTGTCTTAATGATGAGCAAGCTGATCCAGAGAGAGAGAGAGAGAGGGAGAGAGAGAGAGAGAGAGAGAGAGAGATTGAGAGTCCAGATGTACACCATCACTCTGAACATAGTCTACACAGCTGGACATTTGCTCAGGGCACGGGACTTAGCAAAGAACGAGGCATTTCAATCTTTCCTCAAGACACTCAGCTGTTGAACGCCCTGCTGCTGATCTTTGGTCTAGACTTCATTTGGATATTGTGAGACATGGACAAGCAGAATCATCATCTATTCAAACAGAGAAAAAGAAAAAAGAAAGAAAAAGAGGGACTGTCGTATTAAAGGCAACAGACATGCCGTGTGAGAGGAGCGGCAGTGTCTCATCAGTGTCCTCGGTTCTTCTGGGACCAGGAAGGCCCCAGAATAGAGTCAGAGGCAACTATGAGTACGTTCAGAGAGACAGGGGCAGAGATTCACAGCTTCAGTGGTGGAGGGATGATGAGATTTGAAGATGCTTTTTTAATTAGGAGTTCTGTGGAAATCATCCTTGGTAAAGAGAGAGACAAGGATGGCAATATGGCAGAACCAGCAAGAAGAAAGAAAAAGGAAAGGACACTCATCACAGTCGTGGGCAACAGCCTCTGCTGTTGGCCTCTGCCAGCAGCTCTGGTGCCAGGGCTGGGAGAGGGGAGCCTTAGGAGAGCCCTAGTACTGGGGCTTGGTTTGAGGTACACACTATCCCACAGTAGGCGGAACAGCACTGAAGCGGTTCAGGGCATTCCTCCTGCTGCGTACAGAACATGTTGCACGCTCCGGGCTCCGATCTGCACGGTGGAGGTTCCAGGATGTACTCTGGAATGAAGTGGTAAGAGAGTGGTTGAAAGAACAGGCAGCAGCAACCTCATCTCCCCTTGCTGCTTTCCAGGGATGGGAATTGGTTTCGCCCCTAGCGCCCATGTTCCTCTGGGTTCTGGTTAGTGAACTAGGGCTGGATGTCAGATCTGAGACTATTAGGTGGAACCTTGGACTCACGTCTATGCATAATCCTTATGGATCAGATATTGAGACCCTATCGACCCTGGTAGGGTCTGTTTCAAGGGTAGGAATGTGTGTGTGTGTGTGTGTGTGTGTGTGTGTGAAGTTTAAAAAAAGGTATTAGTCACCTAATTTATAGTAATTTAAATTTGTTCTAGAGTCAACTGAACATCAGTTATTTGTGTGGAATATATATATTAAGAAGCCTAAATGGACTGGAGAGATGGCTCAGTGGTTAAGAGCACTGACTGTTCTTCCAGAGGTCCTGAGTTCAATTCCCAGTAACCATATGGTGGCTCACAACCATCTGCAATGGGATCTGATCTGATGCCCTCTTCTGGTGCGTCTGAAGACAGCTACAGTGTACTCATATATATTAAACAAATAATATTCTTAAAAAAGAGGAAACATAAACAGAAGTATAGCACAACAATGAACCAACAAACTGTAAGAGCTGGGCTAGAAGGTGGGCTCCAATTCACAGTTCAGGGTGGATTTTTTTTTTTCATGGTAAGGAGGGTGGGAATTTCAGAATGGGATGCCAATATCCAGCTTTTCCTTTCCGAAGCTCTGCAAACAGAACTGAGCCTCCACAGGAACATGAGCCATCAATCATATCCTCTGACTGAGCCCCAAATATAGAAGAATGCACACAAAACAGCTCTTGTCCTACTGCATATTGGCCCAGGATAGGCATTCCTGCCCCTGTCGGGCTAAGGGGCATTCGTAGCCAATGAGACAGACTCTAGTGGATGCTAGTCACTGGTAATTGTGCAGTGCCTCTAGATTTTTACCAAGCATAAAATAAAATGTGCAGTCCCTTCCCTTCCTCCCCATGTATCCTCCAAGGCCAACCTTGGTGCAGGTTGAATCATGATTTCTACCAATTTCATTTTCCTGTCTGTCTTCATGCTTGAAGAGTGGGGCCAGGGTTTCCTCCATGATGGAATTGGGGACAGCAAACTTAACCAGGAAGACGAGGCTTACGACGTTGACTGTAACTAATATTTAGTGGGATGCGCCTCATGGTCTAGTAAGACAGCTCCTAGCCTGAATGCACCAGCTTGTTTCTCTTTTCTTCTTGTCTCAATATCGTTATTTACATTATAACGTCACATTTGAAAACAAAGCAAAGCCCCCTGTCCTCAGAGAGTTTGGAGCCCTGTGATATAAGCACACAGAACAAGAATTCTGACCTAGAGTTTTCTGACCACACCCTTCGGATCCTTGGATGTTGTACTGTTCTATTCACTGTGAAATTCTCTAGCGGTGTCCCCCGAGATAGTCCCTTCTCCACAGGCGCTAACCCCGTCCCTCCCCTGGAGCACAGACCCAGCACCTACTCAGAAAGTATTGCTTGGGACTTCCAAGCACTGGCTGTGGTGCTAGGCTGAGCACCAGCAGGAGCTGCAAAGGTGACACAGGTCTCATGATGCTGGCTCGATGTGTGGTGAATCCTGGCCGAGGGTGGTTAGGTTGGTCCAAACTCTGCCGGGAGAAGAGAGGGAAAGAGGCTCAGAGATGGCTGTAAGGAGATGGCTGTAAGGAAAGCCTGGCTGAAAACCCAACCAACTCCTAGCCCTGCCCTACAGGGGCAGGTCCTGTTTCTGGATTTGCTGTCCTTTCATCCTCTCATGTGGAACTTAAAGAGCTCTCCCCCAATCCCCTCTCTCCTTTCTTTCCCTCCTCCCTCTCCCTCTCTTCTCCTCTTCTCTCTTTCTCTCTCTCCTCTCTCCCCTCCCTCTCGCCTCTTCTCTCCCTCTCTTCCTTCCTCTTCTCTCCCTCTCCCTCTCCCTCTCTCTCCCTCTCCCTCTCTCTCCCTCTCCCTCTCCCCTCTCTCTGTCTCCCCTCCCCATCCCCGATTGTGTGTGCATGTGCGTATTGCTAGGAATGGAAATCAGCACATTGCATATACCAGGCCTGATCTACATCCCCAGTCTTTGTTTTTTTTCAAGAATTAAAAAAATATCCCTCTAAAGGTTTTCTCTATCTTTGTTATATTTATCCTAGAGGCATGCATTCTTAAAGTGACTCTCTGGGTAGCATTGGAGATAATAACAGGAGAAATGGTCTTTATGTTTTAATCCATAACAAATTAATACATCCTCCATTGCCTATAATTTTTCTCATAGTTTAACCTTGTGGCTCGACTCTTCAGACTCAATTCCCTTAACTCCCGTGGTGCTGACCAGGCCCCCAGTCCACTGCCAGATGATGGTGTGTGTTCTTGGCTGCTGTCTGATTTGGGCTGGAAGCTTAAGTTTCCTGGTTAGGCTTAGAGAATTAGCTTTCATTCCTAACACAAAATCACATTTTCATCAGTTTATGTCGAATGATCTATTAGTATTGCTTTTTATTCCGTATAAACTGAGAGTGTTATATTCCTCCTTCAGCCCTTTGGTGTCGTAAACGTCACTCCAGGGTTGCTCATGTAAAACCATTCTTCAGTTTCCACAAGCATGTAGTCGCATTGATCACATTTGCTGCAGTCTGAGACAGGGTCTCACTGTATAGCTGCCCTGGAACTCACTCTGTAGACCAGGCTAGCCTTGAACTCACAGAGATCTGCCTGCCTCTGCTTCCCGAGTGCTAGGACTGAGGGGATGCACCACCACACCACAGCTTTCCACTATTGTTTTTCCAGGCGTGTAGTAAACTACTCTGGCCTTGTAGACTTTGCTGACCAGCACCCTTTCTTTATCTTGTTCCTGGGAAGTCTTGTGGACCACAATTAGTTTCTTGAATTCAAAAACCTCCCTCTCTCCTCTTTTTTTGGAGTCAGGGTCTTGCTATGTAGCCGAGGCTGCCCCAGAGCATGTGGTGCTCCTACCTCTGTCCTGAATGCTGAGATGACAGGTGAGCCTCTGGCTTCTTACTTTTTTTTTCTCTTGAGCAAATGTATATATTTTAATTGTGTTGTTTTGACTTAACTGCACAGCCTGGAAATGAGTTTGGAGAAGTTGCAGAAAGTCCCACTTTTCAACTGTGTTCCCTACTGCATGCTGGTACCTGGCTACCCAGCAAGGCCCCAGTTTACAGGCACTTGTGTCGCTACCAAGACCCAAGGTGTCAAGGCCTGGATAACTGCTGCCTGTCCGGCCAGCTATTTTAAGCTGTTACTACTGTTACAAGGAAACTTTCTCACACCAGAGTTGATTGCACACATGGTTACATTCTGTGCTTTGGTGTTCTTGGAAACCAATCACAATAGAGGGCAGTTAGAACTATTTTGTATAGTTAGCCGCAATAAACTTGGACCTGAACCAACTGCCCAGTGGCACTTCCTGCACCCATGTATGAGCTTCTATGGTATTTACTTTTCTAAGCTGCCCCTAGGATGGACCTCAACATAACAGAGACATCTGTATCTATTTAGAATAAGACTTCCATTTTGAGTAGGGAAGGAGTAAAGTTTAAGTTTCCATGACCTCCCTGGGACCTGACATCTTACCTGGCAGAAAGAGTCACATATATGGGTAACTGACATCCTGGTTAGCCAGTGAAAACATGGACGTCAGACAAGACAAGTGTCCCACCACAGTGGAACACCCAAACCAATGAGACCAGGACAAATGTACAACAAAGACATGTCCCTAAGGAAGTCCCCTAGCCCTACATCCTCATCGGTGGAATAACGTGGCACAGATGTTTGTGGATTTCAGGCTTAACAATTCTGTAGGCTACTGACTCAGTGTCAAAGTCAGCTCCTGAGCCTGTTCCGTGCCTCTGACTAATCAGTCCTTGAGCAAATGCTTAAGAAACTCTCCCTGTCTGACCGAGATCCGTGTGGTTTGTGGGGGCTACTCCTGGACCCCAACACAAAACCTCTCGCAATTCTGTATGAATCTGAAAAACCGGCTTTTCCATTTTTCAAAAAAAAAAAAAAAGGAATTACATGGTATCTCGCCACCTTAATATTTTTAACCTTTCACTTCAACATGTTGGGTGTGTCTACACATATTGAAAGGTGGTTTTTGTTTTTGTTTTTTATTTATTTAATTTTTTACAGTTTCAAGGCTCCCCCTCTTAGAGGGCCACCAACTGGCCAGCAGCTCCTGTGCACGTACTTTTAGAGTTACATAACTACTTGGCAAAATGATCTCCTTATAACATCCAATCATCTTTTGGTCTCCTAATTGGCTTGAAGCTTATTTCATCTGATATGAGTACAGCTACTTTAATTTCTTGTTATTATTTTCATGAAACACACGTTTCCTATTCTTTTTTTTTTTAAGATTTATTTATTTATTATATGTAAGTACACTGTAGCTGTCTTCAGACACTCCAGAAGAGGGCGTCAGATCTTGTTACAGATGGTTGTAAGCCACCATGTGGTTGCTGGGATTTGAACTCCGGACCTTTGGAAGAGCAGTCGGGTGCTCTTACCCACTGAGCCATCTCACCAGCCCACGTTTCCTATTCTTTTGAATTTCAGTCTTTGGAGCTAAAGTAGATGTATTTATTTATGCAAAAGATTTATTTTACTATTTGTGTATGAGTGTTTGGCTGCACCTGTGCACTGTGCCCATGCAATACCTGTGGATGTCAGAAGAGGTCATAGGACGCCCTGGACGTTGCAGATGGCTGTGAGCTCTGTATGGGTGCTAGGTGCTAGGAATAAACCCTGAGTCCTCTGCAAGAGCAGCCAGTTCTCTTAACCACTGAGCCATCTCTCCAGCCCCCAAAGTGGTTTCTTTTATATAAGAGAGAGTTGTCTTTCTCTTTTTTTTTGAGACAACATCTCACTGTGTAGCCCTGGCTGACCTTAACCTCATAGCCTTCTCTTCTCTGTCTTCCAAGTGCTAAATTGCTGACAGCTTGTAACTCAATCTTCCTTTGTGGAGGGGCTACTAAAGGAAGGGCTTCGGCTACTTTCATCTTTTTGTTGCTTGATGATTCAAACACTAACTTCTTTGGTGTTTGTTTCATAGTTTCTAGTGTGTCACTGTGGTCCCCTCCTTCCCTTTTTTGCACATTTTAAAGTTATTTTCTCAGTGGTTACCACTTGGGTTACAGTGAGCACGTCAGATGATCTAGTCCCAAAGGTTCCTGAGTGACATATGACCTCACAGAATGGGGAAAAGCTGGAGACACTGAACTCACTTCCTTATTCTAAAAAATCAAATCAAAACAAAAAACCCGAACAACAATAACAACAACAACACCCCAAAACAAAAAACAAGCAAACAAAACAACAACAACAACAGCCCCCCCCAAAACAACAACAACAAAACAGGCTGCAGAGATGGCTCAGTCTGTAAAGCAATTGTCATACAAGCCTGAGGACCTGAGTTCATGCCTCTAGCACAGATGTGAGAGAGAAGCTGTGTCACAGCACATGTCTGCAATGCCAGTCCTGGAGGGGCAGAGGAAGACATCTCCCTGGTGGTCATCCACCTAGCCAAACCAGAGCACACCAGGCTTAGCTGAGAGGCCTAGATCAGAAAATAAGAGAGAATCATTGGGGAAGACCTCTGACGTCCATATGCACACAGCCACACGGGCATGTACACACACACACACACACACACCACACACACACACACACACACACACACACACACACACACACACACACTACACACACCCCAAAATATTTGTGGGAGGCTGTGGAGATGGTCATGGCCGATGCCTGGATTGTTGCCTGGATTCTGATTTTTACCTCTGGCTCCTCCATCAATCCCCCAGTTCACCCAATTTACACAGAGCCCAGGGCTTCACTTAGATGAACAGACAAGTCCTTTAACTCATGATCCTCCCAGTTATGGAAATTAACACTCAACATAAACTAAATGGTAAAAGGACTGTTCTGAACCACCAGGTTGCTAAAATGCTAAAATTTGGCTGGAAAACAGGATCGAGGAGACACAGACAGACAGACAGACATACAGACAGACCATGCATCTGCTGCGCGCAGACATTGTGGAAGGCCTGACCTATTTCTACCTTTACAGTTAAAGTGATGAGAAAATACACACAAACTAAGTCTACAGAACTACTAGAACCTTCCTAGTGTTGCAAAGCTGGTGGATTTTAGAGTCAAGATTCAACCTCACAGCTTCCTGAGGACAAAGCCTATGAACATGACTTTGCTACCCAAATGTGTATTGACAGAGCATCTTGGTGTTTCCATGTGGTAATTCTCATTTTTACCTCAGTATCCTCAGGATTTGAGGACGGAGACATAATTTGTTGAGTTAAATGTATTGTTTGAAAAATTAAATGACTTTTTTTACATTATGTTCTCTCTCCATACAGATGTTACATATGAAACATTGACTTGTTTTTTTTAATCTATGAATGTAATACTTCTGTTTATAGTTATTCTTCATCTTGCTATGTCCAGACACTTGGCAAGGAGCAATTTGAGGGAGGAAGGGTTTCATTCTGACTTTTAGTTCAAGGGGCTCAATCCACCACAGTGAGGAGCAGATGGTAGAGTGTGGAGAAGGCATGGGTGACATGAATAGAAGGCCAGGTGTCACATCCATCTGGGCACAGGAAGTAGAGTGTGAAAAGGAAGTGGGATGGGGCAATGAGGCCTCAAGGCTGGGCACCTTTGACCCACGTCCTCTAAGAGGAACTGCCTTCTGAGTTTACACAGCCTTTCAAACAGCACCGCCAGCCTGGGGCCAAGTGTTGGAACACAGGAGCCCTTGGGGAACAATCTACGTGCAAACTACAACATTTTGCTACTTTGATCAAGGAACTACATGTAAAAAAATTGTTCATAAGTGACTCAGGACAATAATAGTCTCAGACACATGAAAAATCATGCGTTTCTTTTCAAATAGTGACACCATAAATGTTTAAATGGATAAGAAAGGACGGCAGAAGACAGAAAACAGAGGTGATTAAAAAAGTGGGGAAAAGATTCTTCTAATTAAATATACACAGAAATTTAAGGATGATACAGCTAATTCAGGATAACTACACACAACGAGGTTTTATTTATTTGGTTTATTTATTTATTTATTTACTTATTTATGTAGGTTTATCTGTCAGTGTGGGGGCCAGGCTACCCAGAGCTGGAGTTACAGGAAGTTGTGAATTACTCGTGACTGTCACTGTGGCACACCATGGGGCTCTGCTATCACCCAGCTGCTGGCTTCTGCTGTAGCTGCCATTACAGCTCCGCTGCCCCTGCCTCTAGTCAGCCCCACACTTTTGTGGTGCTGCCGCGTCTGTAACTTCTATGTCAGCTTGGTCTGCTCTGATAGAAGGTATCAAAGTAAATGAGAAAAGGCGAGAAAAGGCCACTAGGGGCTCAAGAGATGGCTCAGTGGTCAAGAGCACCAGCTGTTCTCACAAAAGGGCGGGGCTTTGGTGTCCCCGTACACCCCCCTCCCCCACCGTGGCTGCTCACGCCCATAACTCCAGCTCTAAGGAATCTGATGCCCTCTTCTGGCCTGCAAAGGCACTGCATGCACGTGATACAAAGACACCTGTGCAGACGAAAATCCAGACACATAAAATTAATTAGTTAAAAATTTAAAAGACACTGAAGATTAGCCTAACTGGGTCTAGTGTTGCAACGCCCGAGGGAACAGCACAGGAAGACAGCACATGGAGTTTAAGCCTGTGTAAACACCCTGAAAAAGATGCTTTCTCACAGCAGGTCTTGTGACTATGAAGATGTGTTTACAATTTTGGCACTGTTCATTGGCATTGCCCTGATAGGCCACCGGGACCAGCTCCCTTCCCTTGGCCTACGTGGAAACCGTTACAGAGGAATTTCAGCATAAAAACTCTTTCACGGAGTTCTGTCTGGGTGACAGTTTCCGGAGCGGGAGCTGTACTAAGACAGCAATCAGCTACGGTTATTGTACGGCTTTCCTAAGGTGTGCACAGTGCTTAAAACGGTTGGCGCTGATCAAAGCCGGTCCAGGTGGATGCTTAATTGGCAGTGGAAGCCAACGCCAGGAGTCTAAGCGGCTCTCAATTATGGAGTCCAAACATTCCGTCCCTAGCCACTTGGCTTTCCGTGAAAAGTTGTCGTTGACATTTATAGTGATAGTGACAGTGTTTGACAGTGTTTCTGTGATGTTAGCACCTGTCCATCACCCCAGGCGAGTGGGGCTCTCTTGTCTAAGAACACACATGGAGGAAAGTATCTCCAAAAATTGGTGTGTGCAAACAGAACATCTCCAAACAGAAAGGACTCTTATATCATCATTCAGGCAAGGATCAATGCACAATGATTGGCAGGTTCTGGGTAATATAAACGCAAACTTCCTGTCTTTTTGTTTATTTGTTAACTTTTGAGATGGAGTTTTCCCTGTGTAGTCCTGGAACTCATTATGAAGACCAGGCTGGCCTAGAATTCACAGAGATCCCCCTGCCTCTGCCTCCCGAGTGCTGGGATTAAAGGTGAGCACCACCACTGCCTGGCATTACAAACTTCCTAGAAGAAAACAGACAGCATCCTGACATTGATCTGGGTATGTGTCATATTGTTCTCGTAATAGTCAGAAACTGGAAACATCCTACATATACCTGAGTGAGGTAACCCAGACCCAGAAAGCCACACATGTTATGCACTCACTGATAAGTGGATATCAGACATAAAGTCCAGGATAACCCACAGACCCAAATAAGCTAAGTTACAGTGCAGGGGATGGACCTCTGACACCCACACACATTTGTAAAAGATGTGCCGCTTGTCTGCATATGAGTCCCCTAAAAATTGAAAAGCCGACTGTGTCTGACTCTATTGCTTGTCCTTGGACCCCCTGCCCCCCTAGCTGTGCTGCCTTGTCTGGCTTCAGTGGGAGAGGATGCCCTTAGTCCTGCTGCGACTTGATGAGCCGGGGAGAGTTGGCACCCATGTTGGGGCTTCCCCTTCTCTGGGGAGGAACCGAGGGGGTAGTGCAGAAGGGATGTGTGAGGGTCAAACTGGACGGAGAGAAGGAAGGGGATGGGATGTGAATGAATAGATAAATAAAACTATATCCTAAAATTATGGGGGAAAACCCCAAAACGAAAGCTTTGTTTTCTAAGTGTTCAGGGAGGCGGTGGCCAGTTTGGGATCTGAAGGGAGGTTGTACAACATTTTTAAAGGATGGGAACACAAATCGAGGGAGGAACTCGGGGGAGCTGCAGTGTTACCCAATTGTATTTTGACATCATGGGATCAGCAAGGGAGTACCCGTTGGAGACTGGGCGATATCCAGGGCACCTGGCTTCAAGGTCATTAATTCATTCTCCTAGACATTAGGTCTAGAGCTCAGGGTCATATAGGGATAAAGGAGCCAGTCAGCTGCATGTAGTTAATTAGGGCATAGCGGGCAATGGTTATGTATTTTTACAATTTATGCACCTTGGTTTAGATAACAGTAACTTCTGTACTCCTTATCGGTTAACAGACAATTAAGAAAACATTGGAGAAGTGAGATAGGCGTTTGTTCCTAGGCCTGGGAACATGAACTTGATTGACCCTGTCAGCAAGATGGAGAAGTTGTCCTTGGGACATCTGGACTCCTACAACTGTTTACAACAGACGCTGTTCAGCTGTGGGACGTCTCCTGCTCCCCTAGGGCCTGGGACCTTGAATTTAGTTTCTCCCTTGGAATCCAGTCTGAAAACGAAATGGTAGTACTTAGACCAAGTTTCTTTTGCTGGGTCCCAACAAACGCAACAAAGTATCTAGACGGGCAAATTCAAAAGCTTCTGTCCAGCAAACGAAGCAGCGGGGTAGAGAAGCAGCCCACAGAGGGCAAACACTTGACAATACTGACCCTGCCGGGAGCCATGGTCAGAGTGTAAAGAATGACGCCATAAGCCCTGTTAAGATGTGCAGAGAGCAGAGGCAGGCTGGAGAGATGTCTCAGTGGTGCGGAGCACTGGTTCTCTCCCAGGGAATCCTTGTTTGATTCTCAGCTCCCATATGGTGGCTCACAATCATATGCAACTCCAGCCCTAGGGGATGCCCTCTTTTGGTCTCTACAGTCATCAGGCATGCAAACCAGGCACTAACATACATATAGGCAAAACACCCAGACACATAAAATAAACAAATAAATAAGATTTAAGAGATATTCAGAGAAAGCTTTATTTGGTGACACACACCTATAATCCCAGTATTTAGGTGGACTGTGAGCTTGAGACCAGCCTGGATTACATTAATAAGACCTTGTCTAAAACAAACAACCCCAACAGTAAAATGTATTTAGAGCTAGAGAAAGAATTTACCATATTCATTACATTAAAAATATTTATAGATTTAGAGGCTGGAGAGATCTCTTAGAGTATATGTGTTGCACTTCCAGAGGACCTGAGTTCGGTTCAGGTGACTCCCAGTTGATTTTAACTCCAGCTCCAGGGGATCAGACGCCCCCTTCTGGCCTCCAGAGGCACTGCATGCATGTGGTGCACATACACACGATTCCCTGAACTCAAGTTACAGGTAGTTGTGAGTTGCATTGTGGGTGCTGGGAACAAAGCCCAGGTCCTCAGCAAGAGCAACGTGATGGTTGGAATGAGGATGGACTGTCGCAGGCCACACAGGAGGAAAACAAATGACTTCCGAACTCATGGAACACGGCCCCCTGGATAGAACCACGGTGGGTGTGCCTCAGAGAGTCACAGCCCAGCGTCTACGCCTGTGAGAACTTCATGCTGCTGTGGAGTTCTGTTCTGCTTGCTGCCCCCACCTCCCTCTTCATGTAAGCGTTGTATGAAAGCTCTAAGGGGGCTTCTAGCCCCTTGCTGGCACAGTACTAATGTTTTTCAGGCATTGCTGCTGGAGCAGATTAACAATTCAATCACCACCCTAGGAAAGAACTTAGAAATATAGATCGTCAGCTAAGACCACCATCCTTAGAAAGCGTTTAGAAGAATAAACTGCCAGTCCAGTCAGGTTAAGATGTTTTTGCTAGTGGCTCTGATGTAGGAAATCGCAGGGAGCAATGCGAAGTTCAGAAAGGCACACGTTTATTAGTTAAGCTAGGGATTTTTTTTTAAGTCAGGGAACAAGAACAATGGCAGCGTTGGCTGACTTGACTCTTTTGCTGAAGCTGAGCCGGTGATCAGGTTAATGGATTTCTTGTGCCCATTTTTTTTGCCTTCAGCTTCCTGGTATGATTTCATAAAATTTGTTGATGAGGAGACGTGCATTCTGAGGATGTAAATTAGAAATGGTTTTGAAATAAAAGTTTAGATTTGTGATGTAAATTAGAAATGGTTTTGAAATAAAAGTTTAGATTTGTGATTCTTTTAGGTTTTGATAAGATTACTTTTGAAGATAAATAATAAAATAATCGATCCCTTGTAACTGCGAATTGCTGCCTGCCAGCAAGAAAAACATGTTGAGAAAAATTTCTTTGCTCGCTCACACTTTGTTAATCTATAACGAGTTGCTTAGTTATGAATGAATATGGGCTCTTGGGAATAATGTGTTTTCTTTACCTGTACTATGTAATGTTTGTTCCTGTGAAGGTTTTGGGGAACATACTGTTTTCTCATCGTCATTCACTAGAAAAAAAATAGACCTAATCACATTGTAATTCTATACTACTTGAAAGATTTTGCTGGGATAGATAAACTGTGGGAGAAAAAAAAATAGAGTTGTCGGAGCCTGCTTGTTGACTCTTTGCTCCACCCCCCAAACATACAGAGAAGTCTGCTGAGTGGTCAATTGCTGACTCTACTCTGGGCCTCTCCTCCATGCACCCTGTGGTGTCGAAGCTGGCCTTCGACCGTGTCCTCAATGAGCTCATGTATTTGAACACTCCCCCCCCCCCCCCCCCCGCCGAGTTGTTGGTGTTGTTTGGTGATGTTTTTGGGGTGATGTGGCCTTGCTGGAGGGAGTGTGGCACTGCTCAGAGCAGTGGATGCTCTGAGTTTTTAGCCTCCGCCCACTTCTGGTTGTCCCTCTCTAGTTAATGCGTAGTTAGATCATGACTTACGTCGTGATTGTTCAGCTTCTTGGTCCTCCCTGCATGCCTGCTGCTTGCTGCCCTGCCCTCCTGCCCTGGATTCCTACTTCTCGGGAACCAAAATAAACTATTTCTCCCATAAGTTGCCTTTGGTCATGGTGTTTTATCACAGCAAAAGAAAAGCAAGAACAGTAAATACAAAACTAAAGATGATAAATGCTCTTCATCCCTGACCTGTCTGTCCAGCCTCCAAGTCTAGATTTTACATTGATATATATATATGGCACATACTGATTTCTAATCTCTCCTGGATGAGTCATTCCTCCCCACTGGCATAAAACCCGTAAGAGACATGTTAGGATGATGCTCTCAATAGAGACATCAGAAGAAAGGCAGATGGGACTTTACAAAGGCATCCCACGCTGCTTCAGAGAAACAGGGTTATAGACCTTTCTCTCACACCCACATGACCCAGGCTTCTGCATGTGATAGGGAAGGGAGTCGGGTGGGTGCATCTTGTTCTGGCTTGACCTACTCTGCCTGCAGCGAGGAGAAAAGCAGGAAACAGACACGAGGTCCTGTATGTACCCACCTTAAGATCTGAGGTAGATCTGACTCACTTCAAAGTTGCATGATCAAAGCCTAAATGAACGACATTTATTCCTGTCATTACTTGCTCTGTGAGCAGAGGTTCCACTGTCCTGGAACTGAGGAGAGAGCGCCACTAGCCAAGTGGTTATCAGCGCCTCTGGCTGAGAGGTAGGTAGAGAGGGAGGCCCTGGGTTGTGACTGGCTCTGTAGAGACTGTGATTTGGGGCTTGCTTACCAGAGGTTCTAATGCGAGACCTTTTAACACAGTTCCTCCTCAAGCTGTGGTGACCCCCCCAACCATAAAATTATACTCATTGCTACTTCATAACTGTAATCTTGCTGCTGTGATGAATCATAATGTAAATACCTGTGTTTTCTGATGGTCTTAGGCAACCCTTGTGATAGGGTCATTTGACCCACAAAGGGCTTGAGACCTGCAGATTAAGAACACCTGGTTTAAACATTTTTCTTTGCCACAGAGTGATGGTGCATGCCTTTTAATCTGAGCACTCAGAGGCAGAGGCAGAGGCAGGTGGATCTCTGTGAGTTCAAGGCCAGCCTGGTGAATTCCAGGATAGCCAGAGCTATACAGAGAAACATTGTCTCAAAAAAAGAAAAAAAGAGTTGACTCTTTAAGATGTCAAGGTCATAAGAGATGAGAGGTTTCTGGCTGTCCGGAGAAGGTGGATTACTGAAGGTAGATGCCATCGTAGTCTGTTTTATCAATGTCCGACCCAATGAAGTTGGTAAATATGTCATGTCCATGTAAGAGAATGACCTTTTGGTAAAAGACACTCACTGAAGTATTTGGAAATGAGGGCAACAAATCAAATCAAGTCTCTGTCTTTCTCCGTGACACTTCCATACATACATAAAATTGCACCTCACCCTCTTTATTTTCAAGACAGGGTCTCACTATGTAGCCCTGGCTGACCTGGAACTCCATTCATAGATCAGACTAGCTTCAAACTCACAGAGGTTGGCCTGCCTCTGCTTCCTGAGTGCTGGGATTAAAGGTGTGTGCCACCAAGCCGAGCACGTACCTTGCTCTTTTAATTTATTTTTTTTGAGATTTATTTATTTATTTTTATTTTCATGCCTGTGAGTGGTCAGCCTGCCTGTCTGACTATGCACCATGTGCATGCAGTACCTATGGAGGTCAGAAGAGGGAGCAAGATTCCTCCTAGAACTGGAGTTTTCAAAGGTTGTGAGCTGCCATGTGGGTGCTGGGAATCCAACCTGAGTCCTCTGGAAGAGCAGCCTGTGTTCTTACCCACGGAGCCATCTCTCCCTGGGCCTTGCTGATAATGTCCTCCAGGTCCTCTCCATCCCTCCTCCCTTTGCTTGTCTGGTCCTCCCTCTAAGGAGATATTTCATCTTCTCTCTCTCTCTCTCTCTCTCTCTCTCACACACACACACACACACAGGAGAGAGTGTATATAGTGTAATCTATAGTCTGTGTATAAGAGGTGATATTTAGTCTTCCTGTCCTCCATTACTCCCTTGTGTTCCCCTCCCTTCCATTAGATCTTTCCCGCCCACTCATTAATGCCTTCTGCTTTTATGCCATATATAAGCTATACATTTATCTATTACATATTATCATATTTCTTATATTATACATTATATTATAATATGTAACACATATAATAACAGTATTAAACTTACATAATATTTTATATAAATATATAATTTATAAGTCATAATGTATAATTTATATATTTTATATTTATGTGTACATAAATTAATAACCATAGTTTATAAATTTGTATCCACAATAAATATTTTATATAAATTACATACACACATATATATTTATTGCTAAATATATACATTTATCTAGAGAGCACCCATACGAGACCAAGTTTAATATTCCTGAGCCAGCTTACTTCACAATGGTCTCCAGCTCTGTCCCTTTTCCTTTAAGGACAGACTTTCATTCTTTCAGCTGAATAGAATTGTGCTGTGTCTGCATCACATCTGCTACCTCCAGCCATTTGCTGGGTACCTAGGTTTTCCAATATCTTGGTTTGTGCATCAGGCAAACACAGAGACTACAGTCCCTCTGCAGTAGGCTGACCTTGATTGTTTTCAGGTGTATTCCCAGGAGTGATGCGCCTTGCTCATACAATACTGCTGATGTAATTGCTGTGGAACTCCTCGCTGACCCCCACAGTGGCTGGACTACTTTATTCTCCCACCAAGACTGGCTAAGGACTTCTCTGTCCCCACATCATCAGCATTTGTCCTCCATTTCCTTGGTGACAGCCATTCTGACTGGGATGGGCAATCTTAATTTGCATTTCTTGGGTGACTATGCCTTGTTTGTCAGTCTCAGTGGCAGGCTGGATTGACTTTTGGATCACCCAGGAGCTACACCTCTAGGCCTACCTTTGAGGGACTCTCCACAGAGGCCGCACAGAGGAGGGAAGACTTACTCTGAGTGTGAGTGGCACCAGGCCATGGGATGGGGACCTTCATTGACTAAAAAGGGGGAGAGGAGAAAAGGACCTGAGCGCCAGCATTTATCTGCTTTCTGACTGCAGATGGCCAACTACATCATACTCCTGTAACCATAGCTACCGCAGCACACCACCCCTAACATGGTGGCCTGTACCTGTCCCTCTTACTGTGAGGCAAAATAAGGCCATCTTTTCTTGAGTTGCTTCTGTCTGGCATTTTTGTGACTTTAATGAGAAAAGTAACAAACACAAATGTGGAACGTTTCTCCAACTATTTACAGATAGTGTATATTTTGATTTTGAGAAATGTCCACTCAATCCATTCAATTGTCTATTGATTGTGATGTTTTAGGAGCCATTCCATCGTCAGATGCTTTAGTTGGCAAAGACTTGCCTCCCATTCTGCAGGTTCCCCTTTGCCCTAATGATTTCCCCCTCATCACCTGTGCAGAGGTTCTTGATTTCATTAGTCAGTTCTTGAAATTATTTCCTGTGATACCAGAGCCTTTTACAGAAAGCTCCTGCCTGTGCCTGCAGCTGTGCCTGCAGCTGCCTGTGCCTACAGCTGTGCCTGCAGCTGCCTGTGCCTGCAGCTGTGCCTGCAGCTGTGTCTGCACGTGCCCTGCTTGCAACTGCACCTGTTCTGTTTGTACTTGACTATACCCCTGCCTGTGTCTCACCTGTACCTGCACCAGGCACCTGCTTGTGCCTACATCTTGAAATAATGTTTCTCTATTACTCTCTAGAGCTTTCAGAGTCTCAAATCTTTTTGTTAAAGATATTTTTCTTGCTTATTTTTTAAGTTGGAATATAAAGTAGTGATCTTAATTATGCTGCTTTCCTGCATTATACTTTATTCTAATTTCCTCTCTTCCTCTCAGCAATGCCCCTCCTCTGTGTTTCCCTTCCTTCTTTACTTCTTCTTCATGAATTCTCTCCTCTTCTGTTGCCATGTTACATTAACCCTTTCCCCCTTCTCCTTAAGATTTCATCCTCCCTCTCATGATTCCCTAACTAGTTTCAATACACACACACACACACACACACACACACACACACACAAAAGAGGTTTTAAAATCTAGAATCCACTCATGAGAGAAATCACACAGAACAGATTTTTCTCAGTCTAGTTTATTTCGCTGAACACGATGACTTGCGGTTGTTCCCCTTTCCCTGTGGACATCATGGTTCATTTTTATAGCTGAATAAGACCTCACTCTGCATATGCACGGCCTCTTCTTTATTTCTTTATCTGATCACATGCTGTAGGACTTCACGGCTGTAGCTTCCCTGATATTTCTAGAAGACACACTCTCTCAGCAAACTTCCTGCCCCTCTGTCTCTTACAGTCTTTCTGAGCCCTCTTCTGAGATATTCCCCCAGCCTTAGCTGTGTTGTAGATGTATCAGCTGGGACTGAGGTCCTGAGCTTTGCATTTTGATAGGTTATAGTTTTCAACAATGTTCTCAGTTTGTTGCAAGGAAAGTTTCCCTTATAAGAGGTGAGAACTACACTTATTAAAGAGAAACATCTGGAGTGTAGTTAGGGATTATCCGAGTTTGTAGCAGTCATAGGTTCTCCTCCGAATTCATGAGCATTGGGTAATCAGCTAGGCATGATTTCCCTTTTGTTAGGTGGGTCTTAAGTCCAATTAGAAATATTTTGGCTATCACCAAAGTATATGTACCACGCTGGCATCCTTAGAGCCATTGTGTCATGCTGGTCATTGTGGTTCATAGTCGTCAAAAGTGGGTAGGATTACAGATGCTTTGAGAGCTTGCACAGTGCCATCTGGTACTTGAAAGCTAGTCCTTAGTGAGGGGTGTTTTCTTTCTTTCTTCCTTCCTTCCTTCCTTCCTTTCTTTCTTTCTTTCTCTCTCTCTCTCTTTCTTTCTTTCTTTCTTTCTTTCTTTCTTCCTTTCTTTCTTTCTCTCCTTCCTTTTTTCCTTCCTTCCTTCCTTCCTTCCTTCCTTCCTTCCTTCCTTCCTTCCTTTCTGATTTATTTATAATTATATCTAAGTACACTATAGTTGTCTTCAGATGCACCAGAAGAGGGCATCAGATCTCATTATGGATGGTTGTGAGCCACCATGTGGTTGCTGGGATTTGAATTCAGGACCTTCAGAAGAGCAGTCGGTGCTCTTAACAGCTGAGCCATCTCTCCAGCCCAGGTGTTTCTGTTTCTTGTTGGTTGCAGTTAGAGTAGTACTGTATATGGATTCCCAGGCTTCTATGATACCTTGATGTAGTATCCTTCTACTACATAGCCAAGGGTGATATCGATGGTGGTTCTATTGTTGTTTTTGTGGAACACCCCACAGAGTGATTTCCAAAGCAGCTACAAAAGATGAAATCCCCACCAGTCGTGTATAACTTTCCCCTCCGCATTTGGTGTTGCTTTTTTTCTTTTTTTCTTGGAAAGTATTTTTGGCCTCTATGTGCATTTGTGCATGAGTGTATACCAGTGTGAGCATTGTGTGCGTGATGTTTGCATGTGTTGTGTGCGCATGGGTACAGAGGCTGGAGGCTGAAGTTTGGTATATATATATTTTTCATTGTTTTCCATCTTTATGTCTGGAAACAGTCCCTTAACCTGAAGCTCATGGCTTTGGTGAGGCTGGCTAGCCAGTGAGCTTCAAGGATGGGCCTGTCTCCACCCCACTCCAGGTATCAGCCCAGATGCCCACCAACAGCTGAACAGACAATGAAAATGTGGTACACCGTGGAATTTTATCAGCTCTAAAAATAAGAAATTGTAAAAATTTCAGGTAATTCTCTAGAAAACACACACAGCCATTAATCAATTAAAAGAGGGACTGATGATCCTATTTAAACTCTGAATTGCTGCTGGTTTTGGTGGCACACACCTTTAATCCCAGCATACGAGAGGCCCAGTCAGATGGATTTCTGGGTTGAAGGCTGCCTGACTTTTGTTTAGGCAACAATACTGTTGAGATCTCGTGGTGCAGTTTCTCTGTCTACTCAAGAGAGTGAGTTCCAGGCCAGCCAGAGATACACAGTGGATCCTGTCTTTTGTTGTTGTTGTTTTAATCCAAGTTGCAGAAATTGCTAGAGGAAAACCCAGTGATGTCTCTTTGACATGTAGGCACAGGAAAAAAACTTTCTGATTAGAACTCCAACAGCACAGAAAATCACCCAGTGATTAAATCACCCAGTGATATAAATGGGATGCCATGAAGATGGAATGGCTTCTGAAAGTCAAAGAAAACTGCTAGCAAGGCAAATAGACAGCTGATAGAAGGAAGGATGGGCTAATAATAATAATAATAATAATAATAGAATATGTACGTAACTATTACATTAAATAGCAAAAATTCCTTGGCCATCAATAAATAGGACAATGAACTAAACTGGTAATGTGAGACCCCCGACTTAGAACATTTCTCCCTTAGAAGGTAAAGCCCCTGGACGTTCCCCAAGCTTGTTTTCCCTGATCTCTAAAAATACAGCCAGAAAGAAGCTCTTTGTTCTCTATAGCCAGCAAAAAGCCTTTTTGTTTCTGAGCCTTAAGCCAGAGATTCGATAATTGTGATTTTACCAAGAACATCCGGGCAGAGAAGAACACTCCTCCCAACTCCTCCCAACTCCTCCCAACTCTTCCCAACTCCTCCCAACTCTTCCCAACTCCACCCAACTCTCCTCCCAACTCCTCCCAATTCCTCAGCTAGCTGTTAAAAGCCCCCTACTGTCACCACTCGGGGTTGAACTCCCCTGCCCTGCACTGTGGAAGGAGTTCGCCCTCAGCTAGCTGATAATAAAAACACTTGCAGTTTGCATCAGGTGTGGTTTTCTCTCGAGTCATTGGGGTGCTGGCCAGCTCATCCCGGGACTTGAGCGGAGGCCCAGCTTTGGGGGTCTTACAGTAATTCCCAGGACAACAAATGTAAACAGCCAATAAGTATTTTAAACTGTTCAATGTCCTTGTTAGGGAAATGCAAACTAAAGCTGCTTCAAGTGTTCATCTCACCCCGGTCAGAAAAGCTAAGATAAAGAAACAAAGGCTGGCTCGAACTGAGGAGAACATGGGAAAGAGGAAGACACTTTCACTGCCACTGGGACGCACACCTGTGCAGCTGCTGTGGAAATCAGTGCGGCAATTTCTCAAAAGACTAAAAATAGAACACCATGTGACTGAGTCATACCACCCACGCCGTGACCCAAAGGACTACGGATCCCACCAGAGATGCCTGAATGTACATGCCTGTTGGCCTGTTCTCAATAACAAGAGAGTGAGAGTTAGTCTAGATGCCGATCAACAGATGAGGGGGTAAGGTGAACGTGGCACAGATGAGATGCACAGTGAGATTTTATTCAGCCACACAGCTGCAAAACTGTATGCATTTCAGGAAATGGGTGGATCTGGAAATTTTTAGCTCCAGCCATGTATCCCAGACTCAAAAAAGGCAACTACCATATCTTCTTTCCCTTTTTTTTTTTTGTTTTTTGTTTTCAGAGACAGGGTTTCTCTGTATATCCCTGGCTGTCCTGGAACTCACTCTGTAGATCAGGCTGTCCTCAAACTCAGAAATCCGCCTGCCTCTGCCTCCTGAGTGCTGGGATTAAAGGTGTGCACCACCACGCCCTGCTCTTCCTTTCATTTTGTGGATCTCTTCTTCCCTTTGTGTGTGTGCATGTGTGTCTGTGTATTTGTGTGTTTATGTGTGTGCATGTGCGTCTTTGTGTATTTGTCTGTTTATGTGTATGCGTGTGCATCTTTGTGTATTTGGCCTATGGTTGCAGGTGCCCACAGATGACAGAAGAGGGCTTTGGATCCTGTAGTGCTGGAGTTATAGGTGGTTGTCAGCCACCTATTGTGGGTGCTGGGAATGGAACTTATGTCCCCTGGAAGAGCAGGAGGGACTTTTAAACTACTAAGTCATCTCTCTGACCCAGATCCTAATTTTATTTATGTGTATGTATGTGGGAATAAATGTGGGCAGGTCAGAAAAATAGAAAGGCAGCCGAGAGCAGGGAAAGGATGTTCTAGAGAAAAGGAGGCCAATAGAATCCTTGAGCCACAGTAACTCAGAGGAGAACACTGCAGGGGCGGGATACAAGTGAGATGGGGGAGATGAGAGAGGAGTGTGTGTGGGATCAACTCAAACAAACTGTAAGAGCCAGAGGCCACGATGTCCACTGCAAGATAGTGTCTTCTGTATGTGACGGGGAGGTACACCCAAGAAATCTCAGCAGTATGGCTGCCTAAATAAAATCTGTACAGTGACAGCATCAACTGGCATGCCAGTGTGGACAGGGGACCCTCACAAGACCCTACCCCTAGAAAAGAGCTATCAGCAGTTAATGGCTACTGAGAGAGAAAATCAGTCTTCTTTAAGGATGAGGCCCCACCCCCTAGGTGACCCATCCTCAAGTGGCCATTCCTAGACACACACACACACACACACACACACACGTGAACACCACCAACATGAACCTAGCAGGTTGTTTTTTTATATATTAATGCGTTTACACAGGTGTGTAACAAGAATAATTAAAGAAAAGGAAGCCATGAATCTGAGAGTGAGGTGAGGTAACATGGGATGGGTTGGAACGAGGAAAGAAAAGAGAGCCGTAAATACAACACTCATATACGACATCTAACAATAAATGTAATAGAGAGTATTTTCTAAAGAAAGAAACTTGTTATTTTGTATCCTCACTAAAAATAAGATGTAAAACTAAAAAAAAAAAAATCAAAAGAATGCCACATAATTTTAGTTTTATCAAAGCAGTTAACATACATTTGTCCATACAAGCGATGATAGCATACCAGTCTAATGGAATCAGTAGATAGATTTTATTTCTCTCTTTGGTGATTTTCTTAAAAAATATTTAATTGAAAAATTTTTATATTTAGATTTTTGTAAATCTCAAGTGTCAGTTTGACTTATCCTTTAATCAAGGGGAGGAAGAATGTATGAAAAATATTTTCTTCAGCAGGGGGGAAAGACAAGGCACTCGATCGATCATCTGGCAAAGCCGGAGGTCAGATCTGTCCGCCATCGGCGGGCTGAGGGCAGGTGTTATAGGTAGAAGGTGGGATGATTAAAAACCGATAGGTGCTCCCCCTTGGCTCACACCTTTGTTCCCCAACTTATATATTTGCTCTCTAGCAACAGCTGGGAAGGCAAAAAGAACATCTGTAGACACTCGAGGTCAACGTCATGAAGCCCTCGTGGTTCCCGTGTCTGGTGTTCCTCTGCATGCTGCTCCTGTCTGCCCTGGGAGGGAGGAAGAACAAGTATTATCGTAGGTGGCGAGGATGCCTGTGATCCTGGGGCAAGGGCTGTGCTTATTTCTGGACAAGGGAGTGGGTGTCGTGTCTGGCATTTAGATTCAGGTTCCGCCTCCCCAGGTCAGCCTCCAATGGGGAAACTTCCCGAACAGCAGCATTTGTACAATTACCATGAGCAGTGAAGACTGGACAGTTTCCGTTGCCTCTGAGGATCTAGAGCCAAGAGAGAGAGAGAGCCCCTTCTTCCACACTTCGGGAAGCTCTGTGATTCCTTTCACGAGAACCAAATCGGTATTTAGCAACAAAACTTTAAAGTTATAGACATCTTTTAGAATGTGACAAGGCACCAGAGTCCTTAGCTCCCAGGAAAACTGACTCTGCAAAGCTGTCCTTTGACCTCCACGCCTGTGCCAGGAACAGTCAGCAAGAAGGCAGTGTAGAGAAAACTTGGTTTAAGCCAGGCATGGTTGAACATGGCGGCAATCCCAGTGCTTGGGAGGTGGATGGATGCAAGCAGGGATTCAGGGGTTTCTACAGCTTCGTGTGAATTCATGGATAGCCTAGGAAACGTGAGATCTCTCAAAAACAAGAACAAAACCAGAAAGCTTATTCATACTCTCCCTGTCTCCCCGAGGCAGGTATTGTATGAGGCCAGTGGACATCTTGGACTTTCACACTTCTTGTCTTTTATAGATGGACTCATATATGCTGGGGCTCTAGAGTTTGGTAAGGCCTTTGAGAGCCGAGGTAATGAGTTCAGTGGAGAATCTGTGAGGTCAGGGTCAGTGCAATGACTTCGCCATGTGGAAACACAGAAGTTTCCACCTTGAAACACCTTGGCAGGGATATGGGGCTCAGACTCTAAGAGGAGGCCTTGAGCTCAGCGAGGGCTTGCTTCATGGACTCTGCTTCATTCCCATCTCAGCTGGAGAACTATTACTCGAGGAATGCTGGGGCCAGCCCAAAACCAATGACTGCGTCAAGAAGTGTTCTAGAACTTTCAAATGTGTATACAGAAACCACACATGCTGCTGGACCTACTGTGGTAACATCTGTGCAGAAAATGGGGTGAGCTGCAGATGTGGACTGTGGGGCACTGTTTTCACTGCCTTCATCCTCTGCCTCAGACCAAAGTTGCCCAAATCAGAGGCACACAGACACAGGCCCCCACACAGACACAGGCCTCCACACAGACAAAGGCCCACACACATACACAGGTCCACACACAGACACAGGACCCCACACAGACACAGGTCCACACACAGACACAGTCCCACACACAGACACAGGATTCCACACAGACATAGGCCTCCACACAGACACAGGATCCCACACAGACACAGGCCCCCACACAGACACAGGCCTCCACACAGGCACAGGCCCACACACAGACACAGGCCCACACACAGACACAGGCCCCCACACAGACACAGACCCACACCAGACACAGGCCCACACACAGACACAGGCCCACACACAGACACAGGCCCACACACAGACACAGGCCCACACACAGACACAGGCCCACACACAGACACAGACCCACACACAGACACAGGCACACACACACAGACAGGCACTCATGCACACACATGTATGTACTCATACTCACAGATATACATACACACATCCACAAGCACTCCCAACAGATATGTATAGACATGCACAGACAGGCAGACAGACAGACATGACATATACACATGTAGATACATTTCTCCACACACAGAAGTACATCCAGAGACACCCACAAACATACACAAGACACACAGATCTAGACACACAGACCAACATTCAAACAGGCAGACACAGAGACACATATACAGACACATACACATGCCCGCATGCGCACACACACACACTCACAGATAGAGAATGGAAAGAGAGACAGAGACAGACAGAGAGAGAGAGAGAGAGAGAGAGAGAGAGAGAGAGAGATTGAGAAACCAAGGTCCCTCACACCAGAAAAGTAATTCACTGGTACATGAAATGAAACACCAGTTTAGAGCCCTCGGCCTTTTGGGTTGCTTTGTTTTGTTTTGTTTTTTTGATACAGGGTCTCCCACTATAGCCCTGGCTGTTCTGGAACTTGCTATGTAGACCAGACTGGCCTCAAATTCACAGAAACCCACCTGCCTGAGTGCTGGGATTAAAAGCCTTCCTTTTTAAAATGCCTGTTTCCTAGTTTGTCTGCATTTGTAACCATGAACTCCATAGCTGGACCTTCCTGGGGACCCTTGGAGCCCAGTGATCTCTCAGTGACCCCAGCCTCATACCCAGAAGTGGTCAGGTCCTGGCGTCTGCCATAGCGGGTGTCAGCCAGTGGGAACTGGGCTGCAGCTCGAGGATGAAGGTTGGTTTCCAAGGGACTGCAGATCGCTGAGAATCTAAACGTTCTTCTTGTTTACAGAAATTTTTTGAAAGAAAATGACCCTGACTTCCCGCTGGCCCGACCTCACAGGAGCTAGTGGGTGCTTAAGAGACTTCAGAACAGGGCTGGGTGGTTACTTTCAGAAATGCTGTTTATTGGGGGTACAAAGGCAAGCATACTTGAAAAATAAAACACGAAAGACTGGCCTCAGTGTCTCCTTCCCCCCCCCCCATATCACTCTGTGATTCCTCCTGAATATCTTCTTTTAAAAATTGTTTATTCTTTAATAGTTTCACTTTCAATCATGTTATTTGATCAAAGTCATATTATCATCTTAGATCTCTTCTCCAATCCCACCTAGTCCCTTCTTCTTTCAAAGTCTTTCAAATCTGTTTTTTAATTAATTATTTATTATTTTATATCCCAATTGCAGCTTCCTCTCTTCCCAGTCCCTCTCTCTCACCTCCTTCCCCCCATCAACCCCTACTCGGTTGGTTCTCAGAAGATGGCCGGCCTCTCATGGATATCAAACAGCCTTGCATTTCAAGCTGCAGTAAGACTAGGCACATCTTCTTCTGTTGAGGTTAGCCTAGGCAGCCCAGTTAGGGTAAAGGGATCCAAAGACAGGTACTGTGGTCAGAGACAGCCCTTGCTCTTTCTGCTTTAAGAGTCTTACATGAAGACCCCAGCTGCACAATGGTCTTAGTTTTGGTTTTATTGCTCTGAAGAGACACCTTGGTCAAGGCAACTCAGTCTTATAAAGGACAACATTTAATTGGGGCTGGTTTACAGGTTCAGAGGTCCAGTCCATTATCATCATGGTGGCATCCAGGCAGACATGGTGCTGGAGGAGCTGGGGGTCTACATCTTGATCCAAAGCCAGGAAGAGACTCTCTTCTGCAGGCAGCCATTGGAGACTCTGATTCCACACTGGGTGGAGCTTGAGCACAGAGACCTTAAGGTCCACCCCTACAGTGACACCCTTCATCCAACAGAGCCACACCCACTCCCACCTTTCTCTGCCTCCAAGTGCTAGGATAAGTGTGCCACCACACCAGGTTCCTCTCCTACTCTTTCTTAATGGTACTTTTTTTTTTTTTCAATTCCTCATTGTAGGGATTTTCACCTTATGTGGCTTAGAATTTATTCTTATGAACTTTCTCAGGTACCACTTCAATGTGAGAAGTTGTCAAATGACCCCTTTTATTTTTTTTAAAGAATTATTTGTTTATAATATGTGAGTATACTGTAGCTCTCTTCAGACACACCAGAAGAGGGCATCAGGTTACCATTACCGATGCTTTTGAGCCTCCATGTGGTTGCTGAGAATTGAACTCAGGACCTCTGGAAGAACAGTCAGCACTCTTAACCACTGAGCCATCTCTCCAGCCATCATACATTTTTTTTTTTTAGTAACTCTTTATGTTTCATTAAACAGTAGATGAATGAGTTACTGGCAGGTGGCAGGAGCCAGGTTTCTAACTATGGGGGGTGGGACATTTACAAGGAAGCCTTCATCCAAGGCGGAAAGACTTCTCTCCATGCTAGTTATCTCCCATGGCAACAGCCCCAGATGGCTCTCAGGACCAGGCTGAGCTGTATGGGCCTGTGGATCCAGGCTTTATGGATACAGTTTCTGTTTTTAGTCTCCCAGCATGCTATGTTAGACCCTTCACCTCAAGGCCAGCAACTTCAGATTGAGACTAGACACCAGAGAGATACCATATCTCAAGGATCCAGGACACCCTGGATGACTCTCATTGGGTTTGCTGTAGGACCAGGCTAATCCCAAAGGTCCCTAGCTTCAGGCTTGTGTTAGGCTAGCCCTCAGTCCTTTATATGGCTAAGCTGGCCTCTAAACTCTAGGTTTTAGACCACTGTCAATAGCATATTTTTTCCCCTAACCATAAGACCCACACCAGCATGAGGCTGACATCACACCCCTATGTACCAGGATAGCACCTCAGGCTCCACTGTCTAGGCTTGTCTCCACAGATTAAAGGATGCAGGCCCACCCAGTTCTAAGGTCCTTCCTCTGGCTGTTGGTTTCAGGCATATCTTATGAAGAGTCAGTGGCCCTGGCCTTAAATACCAGTCGGGCACCTGCACACACATAGCTTCCAAGCCATATAATCCCCGATTCCAGCAGACTCAAGTCCCAAGCCTGGCTCTAGACTTCAGAGCTGAAGCCAGACTCCACAACTACACTTATGTATCTTAGTTCCAGAATGGCTCCAGAGATCCCAGTATCCAGGTGGGTTTAGATCTTCATCTGAGTACGCAGTCATTGGGTCAGCACCAGGGGACAGAGCTACAAGCCGATACCCATGGTTTTGGGCTAAATTTGAATGCTTCTAGGTTGCAGCCAGGCTGAATCTGAGCCTACCCGACCCTGCCTTGAGTAGGTGCAAAACACTAAAAAAAAAACCAAGTCTCACATGGAGAAAAGATCATTCATCATGAGGGTGACACAGGCCATACATGGAGATCTATAAATGTCTCATGGGACCAAACTTATATGATCATATTTCAGAAATGAAATAAAACTTTGATAAATGTCTTATAGTTCGAGTTCCTGTTGCTGGGGTGACTCACCTTAACTGAAAGCGCGTTGGGAGAGGAAAGGGTTAATTTGGCTGACACAGCATATCATCAGTGGAAGTCAGGACAGGAACTCAAGCAGGGCAGGAACCTGGAGGCAGAAGCTGATGCAGAGGCCATGGAGGGGTGCTGCTTACTGGCTTGCTCCTCATGGCTTGCTCAACCTGCTTTCTTATGGAACCCAGAACCACCAGTCCAGGGATGGACCCACCTACAATGGGCTGGGTCCTCCCCCATCAATCACTAGTTAAGAAAATGCCTTACAGCCAGATTTTCTTTTTTTCAGGATGCTTTTTAAAAAAAAAATATTATTATAGTATGTAAGTACACTGTAGCTGTCTTCAGACATACCAGAAGAGGGCATCAGACCTCATTATGGATGGCTGTGAGCCACCATGTGGTTGCTGGGATTTGAACTCAGGACCTTCCGAAGAGCAGTCGGTGCTCTTAACCACTGAGCCATCTCACCAGCCCTTACAGTCAGATCTTATGGGAGCATTTTTCCAGTCAAGATCTCCCCCTTTCCAGTGACTTTAGCTTGTGTCAAGTTGAGCTAAAATTCGCCATCACAATAAAAAGTGCAGCATGCAGGGGCTGGAGAGATGGCTCACCATTAAGAGCATGTACTGCTCTTGCTGGGGACCCAAATTTGGTTTCTAGCACTCACACGGGGTGACTCACAACATCCTATAGTACACATACTTAAAGTAAAATGTGGTGGGGGCATAGGAGGAGTGGGAGAGAGGGGGCTGTTGTCGGGATGTACTGAAAACAAATAAAGTTATCAAAGTGCAGAAGGTAGCTCTACACGCATGCCCGCACAACACCCATGGTATTTAGTGGATCACAAGACAAATCTCATGGAGGTGGGAGGTGACTTGGCGATAGGTAAGAATATGATGGGGAGGGGAGGGAAGTAGGAGAAGATGTAGAGGGTGGAGTGTGTGTGGGGGGAATCGGAGAGGATGCACAGGGTGGGGGAAGGAGGGAAATAGAAGATGTAGAGGGTGCGGGGAGGGAAATAAGAGAAGATGTAGAGGGTGGAGTGGGGGAGGGAAATAAGAGAAGATGTAGAGGGTGGGGGGGGGGAGTATATATCATTACATGACATTGTCAAGGAACAAATTAGCATGGACAAATCAACATGATTTTCTGAGAAATGCTCAACCAGCTTTGGGATGCAGAGATCAAATTTGAGTCATCAGGCCTTGACCAGAGGAATCTTCTCACCTCCCCATGATGGTTGATCTTAACTGTCCAACTGATTGCCTTGACAAATGACCAAGAGATTTATTAAGAAAGCAACTTTCCAGGGATATTTTTGATGCTATTTCCAGACAGAGCTAGGTCACGAGGCCTCTGGTTTAATGAGTGGTTCCAACCCTTGATTTAAATGATATATTGGCTTATTGGGATGGTGCTGAAGTGGGTCGCTGGGAGTGAGGCATGCACTTAGAGCTATTTCTTGCTCGGTCCCTTCTTAGAGTACATTTGTTGGCTTCCCTGGCACTCTGATGTAACTGCTTTCACTGTATCCTCCCCACCACGAGCAGCACCACTGAAACTGCTAGCCAGAATATCTTCCCTCTATTCAGTGGTTTCCATCGGGCATCTGGTTCAAGCAGCCTAACATAATAATTCAAGCCATCCAGGAGAGCACGCTCTCACTGCCTGCCTGCCTCCAGCATCCATGTTGCTTGATCATGATCTTTTACCTAGACCCCCCTTGTTGAAATTCAGAATGAAAGTGAAGCCCCAGAGCCCTGTGATGCTTATGAGGTTAGATCAGAGGCTCTGGTTTGACACATAAGGTTTCCTCTTTTGCTGTGTCCTTCATTAAATGACCCAGAAAAAAAATCACTGGACGTTGCCTCTAGGCATGACCTGATTAGCCAAACTCTCGTCATATTTGACGCCTTGTCCCAAGTGGTCACTGCTGGAGTGACGAACACATCCTACAAGGGTCCATGTGGCTCAGTGCTATTGGAAAATTCCAGAAACATTTATTGCTAGATTCCAGGGAGAGGTTCCTGGGCTCTATGGTCTTACCCCTGAAAGTGACTGTGGATCACGCTCTCTCCCCACCCCCTCTCTCCCACCCTCGGTCCCTCCCTCTCTTCCCTCTCTCCCTTTCCTGGTTCCTGACGAGTTCTCCTGCTATAATGCTTCAATCTTGACAAGTGTCACAAACCAGTGCAGCCACCTCCCAGTCTTGAATTCCAACCAGTGTTTGTGAGCATAGCCTTTCTAGGTTAGCTGCCTTATGTCTGCTAATTAATACAGCCACAGATGACTGAATCTTAAACTTAGCATCCAGGATCATTTGGGGGGGGGGCTGAATCCCCAGACTGGGAGGGAATTAGTACACCTTGTGATTAATGTCTACCACCTGTAGCATATGGGCAAGTCATATAGCTACCTTGTGCCAAAACATTTTCTGCGGTGTCAACACCAACCACTGGCTTCCTCTCTTTCTGCTATGCCTGTGGATCAAAAGAAGAGTCAACAAGAGGGTGGCTTGGAGTTGGAGGGGGGACATCCAGTTAATGAAGTCACCGGAGTCTCAGATCCCAACTCGGGCTCCAACACTGGAATATCCATATCCTCCAGTGATAAACAAGAAGAAATTTGGCATGTGAAGAAAAAGTGAGCAAAAAGAGTCCAGAGGAAATACCCTCCCCTAATCACATGAGACCCTCTCACTCTCTCCTAGTGCCTAGTCATATTGCTCGACTTCCCTGGATTGACTATTTTCACTGTAAACAAATCTTAGCCGGAGAACCCTAAGAGCAGCTGGGGGTGACCAGGGCTAAGGAGAGGAAGCCATTTTTGGTGGGGGGCGGGGGACTCCCACCCTCTACCTCAGATTTTTCTTTTAATTCTCTGCCTGTATGATGCTTAAAGGTTTTTGTGAACCCAAGGCAAGGAATGTTCTCTTTAGCCCTGTGGCATGCTGTACAGGAGATATGTGTTGTGGTAGAGCTGGTTTGGTGTGCTGGAGCCTCCTGGAATTGGAGTGGGTGCACAAGACAACAGGACAAACTAGAGACAAATTACCAACAAGGGGTGGGGGTGGGAACTGGGCCCGAGAGGAGCGCACTGGGCATCAGTGATTATTAAGAGTGTATATGAAGGAGGCAGGTGCTTGTTTATTTAGTAACAGCAGTGGTGAGAGATGACAAGGTAATTCCAGGCAGAATCATATCTCCTTCAAAGCTGGGCGGGGACCCACTCTCTGGGTAGACATAGTCAGAGGGAGGGGTGACAGGCATCTCCCATACGTCTTTATCCAACAGGTTCACGCAAACATTGCCACATGCAGCGGAGCAGCAGATGTTATTTGCTTGGCAGTCTTGGTGGGCTTCACAATGGCGGCTGCACAGATACCGTTTGGGCTTCCCCTCACACTCCTTGATCTCAGTGTGAACTGGTGCTACAAAAAGGGGGACGGTCAGGTAGGTGAGCAGAGTGGCTGCCTGGAGAGAATCCCTCTTGAGCTTAAAGTTCCAGCAGTGTGCTGAACACTCCCGCTGTGCCTGCATTTTCCCAGGCAACTTTTCTGTTTGTGCTCAGTCCTGCTGATCAGTTGTGTTTTAAATCTCATGCCCCGTGATAATCTCACCACCTCCCTATAGCTATTCGTGTCTGGGTCCCCTCTTCCTCTTCCTCATACCTACACCCACGACCAATCTCTCCTAGTAGAAAGAGCCGCAATGGCGCCATCTCTGTGAAATGTGTATTCTTACCCGGCTCATAGAAACCGGAGGTAGTTCACGGACCCTTTCAGCTCCTTAGAATTCTCAGGGTCCGTGAGGCTAACAAATCGGCCTCCAGCCTCTCTGTTTCCTCTGCTGTCTTGCTGTCTAGTGAAGTGTTCTGTCCTCTTCATCATTTACTTTTTACCCACCCCCACCCCCCACCCCAGGTGGCAACTCCATCCCTACCTCTTTCATGATCAATGTTTTGGTTTCTGCACCTATGCCCATTTCTACACCCCTCTTCCCCACTGAACACCTCTGAGAGTTTAAGCCCTCCCAAGTACGAAAGTTTGCCCCCTGGATTTTCAACCATGGGGCCCCTTCCATCACCGTTTGTTTCTGAATCTTTGGAACAAAGGGTGAGAATCGCACGTTCACTGTGCACCTTATCACTGTGTCCGGAACCATAGCTGAGGGGCCGTGGTCACCCAGAGTCAGGACAGTACTGCGGAGCAGAGTATGCAGTCGTATCCCTTCTGGGTCTGTTCTCAGTTGCTCCTTGCCAGCTACCCACAAACCCTACTCATCCAACCACCTACCTTCATATCTCTGCCTTCGCTGGACCCCTCCGTCGGCTAGGGAAAGCAGCAACAGCACACCAAGGAAGAGCAGCAGATTCCTGGACAGCATAACTGCGACCCAGGCGGTGAGCTCAGATCTAGTCTGGATGGCAGACTTTCCCACAGCAGGACGGGGCCTCTCTACTGCCTCTGCTGGCCAAATCAGGGCAGAGCAGTAGCCGTCCTGTTTCTTCCCCTTTTCTTGCCCCTTGCCCTTTTTCTCTGTGGCTTTTCTCATAAACGAGATCTCTTTCAGCCCCCTCTTCGCGCTAACATAATTTCCTCACGATATATATAGTTTAGGGCTCAGGAGATTGAGTAAAGTGTTTGCAGATAAAGCTGACCTGGAGGCAAATGTCTGTGAGCCAGAGCCGGGATTGTTGGTAGAAACAGAAGGCTCTCAGGGTCCTGCCGGGCTGTCTGGAGCTGAAGCTGTGAGTCTTAGGGTTGGTGAGGAATTCTGATGTTTACCTCTAGTGTCCATAAAATAGACTCATTTTTAAAAAGATTTACTCTGTGTGTGTCTGTGTGTGTGTGTGTGTGCGCGCGCGCGCGTGCTCGCCACACGTGACACCAGGACATCAGATCCCCTGGAACTAGCATTATCCACAGTTGGGAACTGAACCCCCGTCCTCTGCGAGAATAGCAGGTGCTCATTACCACCGAGCCGCCTTTCCAGCCTCGATCCTGGTTCGCTATTATCTCAGTTTCCCCGGGCACGCCACACAGAGTCTCGTTTTGGCTCAGACCCATCTTCTGCCCTTTTTATTTAATCCTGTAACCGTCTCCCAAGATGCCTTTCCGTCAGTGATTTCACTTATGTCACACACACACCATCATGTATGTCCTAATTCACGATGTTCTGCAAGATGCTCAAGGCTGAGCAAGGTGGGGCTGTGGGCAGCAGGCAAGGAAGGGATGAGCAGGGATTGAGGAGTGCCCAGGAGATGGTTACAGTCTGCACATCCAGATCCATCCGCAGCACCGTAAAGACTCTGAAATTTTGTTCCTGGCTTTTTAAAATATCTTTTCTTTATCCTCTGACAACCTCATACCTGTGTATAATGTGTATTGATCCTATCCGTTCTCAACCTTCTCCACCCACTGCCTCTGAATTCTCAGTCCCCAATATGCCCACCTTCATGCCCCACACCCCCATCTCTGCATACCAGAGGACCTACATATCTCCGGCTTGGCCCCACCTCTTAAAGGTTATATCCCTCTTACTATTGTTACTCTGGGGACCACGGCTCCAGCACAGGAACCTTTGGGGAACAGACTACAAACCACAGCAGGTACCATTTTCCTCCTCATCAGTTTCCCCTCAGTGTGTTCCCACACTGTCACACTGGGGCTTCCAAACCCCGAGCTCTGTCTTTGTACGGTTCGTCCTCCTTGGCCAAGTGTGTGCAGTCTTAGCATATACTGTGCAGAGCACCAGTGTACACACACACACACACACACACACACACACACACACACACCTGTAATCCTGTAGGCCAAGTTGAGAGGAGTCTGCTCTTTGAGAGTGCTAGACCTCTTTGTGTGTGTGTGTGTGTGTGTGTGTATCTGTGTGTGTGTGTGTATCTGTATGTGTGTGTATCTGTGTGTGTGTATCTGTGTGTGTGTGTGTGTGTGTGTGTGTGTAACAGAAGAGGACATTGGGTACCCTTCTCTGTCACTCCCTACCTCATCCCCTTGAGATAGAGTCTTTCACTGAACTTGGAGATTGCCATTTTTCATCCTGCCTATGTGGCTAATGCTCCCTTTTCCCATCTGCCTTTAACACTGGGGCTACAGGTCTATGTGGCACTGCTAGGGTTTTTTTTAAATGTGAGTGCTGGAATCTGAACTCAGGTCCCACGTTTGCCCAGCAGTCTCTCTTACCCCTGTGTCACCTCTCCAGCTCCTACTGTCCTTCTCTCAGGCATTTGGTGAACACATTTCTCCATCCACCAAGCAACGATTCTGTGGCAAGATCCCGACTGTAGGGTTGATCCCTCTGTTTCCTTCCTTGTTTGCTAGAGGGCCATTTAGCTTTTATAAACACCTTCCCTATCCAGTTTCTTTACCTCTGTGAAACCTGGAGAGCGTTTGTGTTAGCTTGTACTTGGCCCATCAAAGGAGAACCAACACTGAGCAGGATGCGAAGTAAAAGAGGATGCATGACCCAAAGCCGAAGACGATCCTGCAGTTCTAACGTGCAGGAGGCTGAGGCAAGAGGGCTGTCAAACCTGGGCTACATGGTGAGACCATTTCTCAAAAAACATCACTACCAACAGAGGCAGGTGCCTTTGACTCCCTTCCTGTAGGTGAGCTTGGATGATTCAGAAAGACTCTGTACCCAGTGGCCGAGGAGTTCTGGATCAGAGATAAAGCTGTGGAAGACACACAGTGTCCCCAGCCCACACAGAGGTGCCGGCTACATCAACACAGCCCAGTGCTTTCACTTGAGAGAGTGCCAAAGAAATAGTCTGTGAGCTGACACGTAGCTCCTGAACTGAGCCCAAAACTCTGCTACCACAAAAGTCAACCCTAACTCTGTTTTTTTTTTTTGTTTTGTTTTTTGTTTTGTTCTTTTGTGCTCCGTTCCAAATTTGGACAAAAGAGCTGTCAGTCTGCTGTCACCTGTAGACAAGGGAGTGTAAAGCATGAGTTTTACGGCTGGCTTAGGTAATTTGTGCCTGGAGTTGTGTCAGCATCATCCTTGTGATATGGGTTGGGGGTGTCCTTGCTCCCCTTCTCTGGGATGGTTAAGAATACCAGCAGTGTGCAACGGAAGGGCATTGGGCATCACCAGGATCCAGAGAACCTTTCAGGGGGCTGGCTAAGGTGTTAAAGTAAGATCACTGTCTTTCGGCTTCTGCAAGTATCAGACATATAGGCAGGTAAAACGCCCACACATAAGCTGGCAAAGAGTAGAAGCTGACAAACATGATTGTTTATAACTTCTGTGTATGTGTGTGCATGAGTGTGTACATGAGTGTGTATATGTGTGTGCATGAGTGTGTATATGTGTGTGTACATGAGTGTGTGCATGAGTGTGTACATGAGTGTGTATATGTGTGTGTACATGAGTGTGTGTATACAGGTCTGGGATAATTTTACTTTTATTCCTCAAAAGATTTTTGTTTTATTTCCTGATTAAGTGTATATGAGTGTAGGGCTGAGCTCATGCATATGAATTTAGGTGCCCTCAAACCAGAAGAGGGCGTCAGACCTCCTGGAGCCAGAGTTACAGGAGGTTGTGAACCACTTCCCATGGATGCTGGGAATTGAACTAAGGTCTTCTGAAAGAGAAATGTGTGCCCTTAACCCCTGGTCATCCTTCATCTTCAGCCCTGAGACTTCACCTTTAACGATCTCTGGCATTACACTTGCTTTCCTGAAGAGACCTTTTGGTAGACGCAGGTCGATAAGCATTGGTCAGTAAAAGTTTTTTATAACTATGGACGTGTCCTGTGAGCTGTCTGTGAAGTGGCTCTAACTTACACATGGCTACTGAATTCTGAAATCACTGAAATCTGACACTTGCCTTTGATCCAATTAATTCAAACAGTCTTGTGTGTCTGACGAACACTCTGAGATGGGTGATAATAGATCACTGTTTCTGTCCAATGGTGAGGACAGGAGCTCAACCAGGTCTACCTTCTACACATTACCCAGAGCGGCGCATGCTCATTAGCACGATACCAAGATGCTAACTGAACAAGAAAGAAATGGTAGCGCAAAGCGTTAGAGTGTGGAAACTTAACAGTGCACAATGGCATCTTTAGAAAACAAAAAACCGAAACAAACAGAAGGTGGGGCAGAGTGTAAGGACCTGTCGATTTAGCTAACACAGTGGCATCCCCAGGGAACACACGCAGAAGTGACTGAAACACTGTGTAGTGGTATATTTTTTAAAAAATCAAAAACCAAAAACTACTTCTGCTTTTGTAGCCCCCTACACACACATTACTGAGCCTTAACATGTTACATATGTTTCTAAGTGAAATATCGGGATGCCTGATTTTCCAATTTCATAAAATGATGAGAACAATGTAAAAGAATACACACATACTGGTTGGTGGTTATCAGATAGAGGAATTATTGATATGTCTCTGTTTCCTCTTTGTATTTTAAAAATCATATAGACTAAGGATTTGTTTTCTTCTTAGAGTAAGAAATGTCTTCTAAAAATAAGTCATTTCAAAAAGGAAGGGGCGTGTCTTGTGAGACAGGAAGCAGATTGAGGGGAAAAGATGGCGGGTGGGGATGATAAACATGTAGGGGGTCAGGGGAGGGACAGGAAAGACAGGGAGTCCACACGCTCACTGGTGTGTCCTTCTCCTTACCCAGTTTGCCTTCCTTTCTTTTCTGCTCCTTACAGCAGTGGGTGAGGATTTGTCTTCCTGTGAACGCACAGTCTACCATGAAGCCTTGGATCATCGTCCTCACTGTATCTGCCCATGGGATCCTGGTGTTTCTGCACGTTCTCGGAAGCCTCAAGGGTAACCATGGCAGCAATAGCACAGAAATGGGAGCACTCTGCCCTGGCACATCTGCCGGAGCTGAATTTTCAAAATCAGCTTCCAGAAGGTCAGAAACCAGTCACCTGGGATTGATCTCTAGAGTGCACCGTGGAGAGAAGTAACTCACAGGTTATCCCCTGCCTCTACACATGTGCCGTGGTGGTACATGCATGCCTACGCTCACACGCAAACACCACACACACATAGACATACTACAAAAAAAAAACAAAAACAAAAAAACAAATTAAAAGTCAGAGCAACCATTGCACCGGTGGCAGCCATGCCCTGCTGACTCTGTTCTAGGAGCAGGAACCATGTCACGCTGTCCCTTAAGCACGGCCAAGCAGGACTTGGCACCCATATTTCCAGTCTCTGTGATTTTGCTAGGTGAGACACCAGTGAATATCACAATGGTGATATCAGACACATCCACGGCCATTTTGTGTTTGCAAGAGCTTAGAGCCTGAAAAGATGGAGAAAACAAACGAGGGCCCCTTAGGAAATCAGGTATCGATGCTAAGGTAGTGGGGGCATGGGAGAGACTGAGCAGAAATGTTTTGGGACAATGAAGGTATGGATCAGGGCCGGGGGCGGAGGAGAGGGTCGCATATTTTAGTGGCTATCGATAGCAAACAGAAAAGTCAGACGTGAGGTTCCTATGGTCTCTGGCTCAGTTTTCCCATTCTGCAAGTTGGGTCTAGAATCAGAAGTCAATGAGGTTGTAGGCTCTGAAATCTAAGCTTTTTATGAGTACAAACTTGGTCAGGTGGTGTGTATTGGGAAGATACTTCAGGTCCGATCTTCAGGACCCAGAACCCCACAGTGCCCGGGTGACACTCGGGAAGAAGGAATGTATGTCATACAAGGGTGCTGTCTCATGGACAGACTGGTTAGACCTGGAGGGATTTTCTCGGACAACAGAGATCCTTCCTGGTGTGGGGCATCTCAGGTCCAGAGGGGTTTGCTTAGTTTGAAAGGGCGTCTGCCACACATTGTGAGTATGCAGATACTGCCAACCTCTATTATCTCCATTCCAGATGACCTTGAAGAGATTGACCAGTGTTGGGTACAGCCTCCGACAAGGTTTTGTGGGAAAAGGTGCACGAAGGTGCGGAAGTGCGTGAGTCCAAATTACACGTGCTGCTGGACTTACTGTGGAAACATCTGCTTGAACAATGAGTGAGTGGGTTGGGGTGAGAGGTGCGGGTGTGAGCATGCCTGAGTTCTGATCCCCAGAAACTACTCAACCCACCATTTAGAAGTTGCAGGAAATTGCAGTCACCTAAATTCCAGCCACTGAAACAATCAGGTAAAGCAAGGGACCTTCCTATCTCTTAATCCAGGTTCCATTAATCAAGAAACCAAGGCACTGACTGTTTTATTTTTATCTTTTCCATCGTGATCATTCACTTTCTTTGCTTCTCACACATTGCCCGCCAGCTCATATATATATGTCCCTTCTTTGTCCAAAGAATCCAATCACTGGCTCCTTTTTTTCTCAGCCAGACCCTAGAAGACCTTGTATCCAGATGTAAATCAATCTGTTTTAAAGTTTGTTTATTTAGTGTATATGCACACTCATGTGTGCCACATTATATATGTGTGAAGGCCAGAGGGCAACTTGTAAGAGCTGCTCTCTCCTATCTATCTGCGGGGTCCTTGGGATACAACTTAGGTCTCTCATCGGCTGAGCCCTCTTGCTGGCTCAGAGAGTTGATTTTGAAAAGCGCAGCTCCTGATATTACAGAGAATTTCTCTCGCTCTTCCGAAGCTTGGGGCACTGTTGTTTGGATATGGATTTCTTCCAGGGACACTGGTGTCTAACAATCTAATTTCTCTCTTTCAGAGAACCTTTTGAAACACTGATGAAAGTCTAGTTTCAACGCGATCCACTGCTGGGTTGACTGGTCTGGGCAGAAGGCTGCCTGCTGCCCTGGAGGGACACTCGCTCCAGCTAAGGGCCTCTTTGTCCTTTCCTTGATGTCTTCATGCAGAGAAGTCTAAGCTTTTGCCAAATAAATGTATTATGTACCAGCATGGGGGTTCTGTGGTTCTCACACGCTCATTTCTCTTGTTAGGAAGCCCAAAAGTCTCTCAGCAGTTGCTCCCACCCTGGATGGACACAGATTCAAACCTGTCTTCTGTGCATTTACCAATCACTGTAGCAAAAATGCAAAGGGGTTTATGAACACGACTTGCCAGACATGGTGGCATGTGCCTCTAGGCCCAACACTATCCCCAGGAGCAGAATGTAGGGTTTGATGAATATTCAGAAGCTTAGTGTGTTACATGTTCACCAAAAGCCAAACTCTTCGACAGACACTGAAAGCTGCTCCATCCTTAACATCATGGATCTGGTGGAACAAAGCACCATTTCTAGTAAGAAGCTGATGTATTTGGTTATTTGAGGGAATATTTCTGCCTTTGAGATGGGTGGGTCCCATGAGTTTTCAGGAGGGGCTTCTCTTCCTACCATGACTAGTCTCTATCGTGACTCACTGTCTTGCCTGGACAATCGTGATCTTCTCCCGAGGTTTCAGGCCACGTAGTCTGAGCTTTGCTGCCTGTGTTGCTTCTGTGGATTAGCTCTGGAGGTGACTTGGCCTAGAGGAGACTATTATAAAATATCTTCCATGCATTCAGCATTATGCTTTTCCTTGGAACAGAGGAGAAGGTAATATGTGTGTGTATGTGTGTATGTTCTCTGCATACATGCATATGTGTGTATGTATGCATGTGTGTATATATGTGACTGTGCATGTATGTGTGTCTCTGTATGTTCTGTGCATGCACATGTGCATGTGTATGGAGGCTGGAGACTGATGTCAGATACCTTCCTCAACTATTTTCCACCTTATTCTTGAGGCAAGGTCTTCTAATTGAACCCAGAGCTTGTCGATCCTGCTAGTTTAGCTACCAAGCTTGCCCCGTGGATTCCCTTGTCTCCACTTCCTGAGCATTTACATCCTACCCAGCATTTACGTCGGTGAGGGGATCCGAATTCCAGCCCTCAGAATCGTGCCAGCAGCACTTTATCCATCCAGCCACCTCCTAAGCTTAAGATGCTCTTTCTTTTTTTTTTATTTAATTTTTTTATTACGTATTTTCCTCAATTACATTTCCAATGCTATCCCCCATACCCTCCCTCCAACTCCCCTACCCACCCATTCACACTTTTTGGCCCTGGCGTTCCCCTGTACTGGGGCATATAAAGTTTGCATGCCCAATGGGCCTCTCTTTCCAGTGATGGCGGACTAGGCCACAGCTAGAGTCAAGAGCTCCGGGGTACTGGTTAGTTCATAATGTTGTTGCACCTGCAGGGTTGCAGATCTCTTTAGCTCCTTGGATACTTTCTCTAGCTCCTCCATTGGGGGCCCTGTGATCCATCCAATAGCTGACTGTGAGCATCCACTTATGTGTTTGCTAGGCCCCGGCCTAGTCTCACAAGAGACAGCTATATCAGGGTCCTTTCAGCAAACTCTTGCTAGTGTATGCAAATGGATGCACTAGAACATTGCCCCTAGCTACTCTATCCCAAGGAGCAGCTTGGAATGTGGATTAGCAAAGACCAAAGCCAGGCAAAGGCTAGCGATTCATAGCATACTGCTTAGTGCCTTACCACGCAGGAGAAGGAAGCAAGACAATGAACGGTTCAGGGGCACAAGACATGGGGAAGAGGGGCCCTGGAGCTCTCTGGAGGGACAATGGCCATTCCTTGCTGACACACCAGGGAAGGGAAGGGTTGTCCTCTGTTGGGAATGAGCGCTTTCCTCTAGTACCAACTCCTTTCCTACCCTTATCGCCAAGCCTAAGTCCTGAGGGCTGTAAAGGAGAGGTGATGTTGGTCGGTCAATACCAGCAAAAGAGTAATTGGTGCACAGTCAGCGGATGGACAGAGAGAGAAAATCAGTGCCACACACAGTGGGGTTTTTCTCAAGTGTAAACAGGACCGGGGCCTCGTCATTGTTAGGAAAATGCACAGAACAAGAGGATGTCGTGTTCAGTGGATAACCTAACTTTCTCACAAGTGGAAATAAAAATCAAAACAAAGCAAAACGAAACACTGAGGACATCCTGGAGGAAGAGGAAGTGGAGGGCAGGGAAGAAGGGGAAAGTGGAAGAGAGGAAAGAGGCAAGGTTGATGTGCAATGTGTGCCAGTGTAGAAGTGTAGGAGCAAACACCTCTACCTTATGCTGCTTATATGCATTGATAGTTACAGTTGCTATGACTCTGTACAGAGAAATGGAAGGATGCCCAAGGGGCCAGAAAGAGGTGGGCACATGGATAGTGCAGCTCTTCTTCCCGGAACAAAGACGTACAGGAGGGTTGTGGCTTGTAGAGCTTGACTTAGCTCAACTAAGCTTTCAGTCCTGCTGCTGGGAGATATGGCCTGGTGGGGCTCCAGAGAAAGAAGCGCTAAACGCCAGGGAGATTCGAGCAGAGCATCCCTTAGCACTCTAACACTCTAGGCAATTACTCTGTCTCTAAGCTACGTCAACGGTCTCTAGGAATGTACATTTTTTATGATTCAGGGCCAAGCAATGGCTTCTTAGATATAATATTGCAAGTACAGGAAAACAAAAACAATCAGAAATTCTCCAAATTAAAAACCTTTATTATCAAAGAACTCAGTGAAGAAAGCAAAACGATGGCCTGCATTTTTCAAGCTCATATATGATAAGGTCCTAGAGAAATTCTCCTAACTCTACAATGCACTAAATAACCCACATTAAAATTAAGCGGACACAGCTGGAGAGATGGCTCAGCCATTCAGGGTGCATGCCCTGAAATGGATTCCAGCACCCATGCAACCAGCCAGGCTTCCTGTGCATGTCTATAAGCCCAGCACCAAAGGAGGCAGGACCAGGGGATGACTGGGGCTTGCTGGCTCCTAGCCTAGCTGAGAAAGTGCTAACCCATGTTCAGGGAGAGACCCTGCCTCAAAGGAATAGGCAGAGAGTTGTAGAGGAGACACCAAGGCCCTCTTCTGGCCTCCATGCAATCACAGTACGTGTACTGCTGGCACATGCACACACATTCACACACACACATGCACACAGACACGCACACACAAACAAGTACATTCACACACAAACAGGCACACGCACACACAGGCACGTGCGTGTGCACACACATGTAAATAAATAAGAAAATATTTTAAAATTTAAAAGATAAGTTAGGGGAAAGAGCTGGGGGCATGGCTCAGCAGCAAATATGTGAGAACCTAGGTTTGGTGCCAAGCACCAAATGAATGAAATTCTCCAATCATAAAAAGGAGTGAAGGAGTTGAACAGAAAGTTTCCCAGTGAATAATCGTGGATAAGACACTGGAAAAGGTGTCCAATGTCATTAACCATTAGGATAATGAGCATTAAAAATGCAAACCAGAGGGCTGGAGAGATGGCTCAGCGGTTAAGAGCACTGACTCTGCTCTTCCAGAGGTCCTGAGTGCAATTCCCAGCAACCATATGGTGGCTCACAACCATCTGTAGTGGGATGCAATGCTTTCTTCTGGTGTGTCTGAAGACTATGACAGTGTATTCATATAAATAAAATAAATAAAGATGCAAACCAATAGCACTACATACAGATCAGTTTGGTATAACTTAATAGACAGACATGCTTGTAAGTATTGATGATTAATGGGGAACCTGGAACCTGGTACACAGTAGAAAGTTGGAAGGAACTGAGGGAGACACCTTGAGAAAAATCTCAGAAAGCTAAACGTAGAATTACTATATGACTAAGCAATTGCGCTCCAGAGCGTGTACCCATAAGAGTTAAAATCGATGTTTATATAAAAACTTACACACAAATTTTTATTAGTAGCATTTAAAAATATTAATTATTTATTTTCATATAAATGGGTGCTTTGCCTGACTGCATGTCTGTGCACCACATGCATGTCTGATGTCAGCAGAGGCCCGAAGAGGGCATTGGATCCCCTGAGGCTGGGGTTACAGTTGTGAGCTGCCATCTGGGTGCTGGGAATCAAACCCTGGGTTCTTTGGCAGAGCAGCCAGTGCTCTTAAGTGCTGAGCCATCTCTTTATTTCCCCTATAGCATCATTCTTTAAAGTAGCTCCAAAGACACAAGCCAAATATCCGTCACTAAGTAACAGATGGATTTGAATACGCGTATCCATGAATTGATGATATTGAATAGTCAGCCATAAAAGAGTGGAATGGCAGTCGATCCTGCAGCCTGAGTGAGCTAAGGGAATGTGCTAAGGACAAGATGGCCAACACAAAATGCCTCAAATTTAATAACACATCCAGAACAGACAAATTCACAGCGACAGGAAAATGAGTAGTGGTTGCCAGGGTTATGCTGGGTGGGAGATGGAAGCAGAGAAGTCCCGAATGCTTTAAGGTCCATGCCAATGTGCCAGAGAGAGCAACATAGGCGCAAAGCCCTGGGAACATATTAAAAGTCAATGAACAATGCCAGGCTGAAGAGATGGCTCAATGGTAAAGAGCACTGAATACTCTTCCAGAGATCCTGAGTTCAATTCCCAGCATCCACATGGTGGCTCACAACCATCTCTAATGGAATCTGATGCCCTCTTCTTGTGTGTCTGAAGACAGCTACAGTGTGCTCATATAAATAAAATCAATAAAATGCCTTTTTTTTTTTTTTTTTTTTTTTGGTTTTCAGAGACAGGGTTTCTCTGTGTAACCCTGGCTGTCCTGGAAATCACTCTGTAGACCAGGATGGCCTTGAACTCAGAAATCTGCCTGCCTCTTCCTTCCAAGTGCAGGGATTAAAGGCATGCACCACCACTGCCTGGCAAACAATGCCATTCTAAATGATTTAGAAACCAAGAGAGAAAAATTAAATAAAAGAAAGAACAGAGGAAGGGAGAGAGGGATGGAGAGAAGGGGAGGGAGAGAGAGAGAGAGAGAGAGAGAGAGAGAGAGAGAGAGAGAGAGAGAGAGACAGACATCTTGGAAGAAGGCCTGGGTTTTTTTGAGTCACAGTGACAAAGATTGATCCAGCTATGGCAATGGTCACTGTCTTCCTTCTGCTTTGACCGTCTGAACAGAAACAGAAATAGCTCAGAGATTATGTTCATGGGAAACCAGCATCTACAAGCAGAAATGTGAGTTCATCTGATGACATTAGATCAAGAAAACCGAAGGAAGGGAATGTGTTGGTGAGTTTCTGTTCACTTGGAACAAGCTAGGGTCATCTGAGCAGAGGGAGCCTCGATTGAGAAAACACCTCTATAAGACGGGCCTGTAGGTGAGCCTGTGGGGCGTCGTCTTGACTGACGGTTGAGGCTGGGGAGCCCAGCTCACTGTGGTGGGGCCATCTGTGGGTTGGTGGTCCTGGGTTGTATAAGGAAGCAGCCTGAGCAAGACCTAAAGAGCAAGCCAGTTGGCAGCACGCACGCCTCTAAGGCCTCTGCTTCAGTTCCTGCCTCCAGGTTCCTGCCTTGATGGACTGTAACCCTGTAAGCCACATTAAACCTTTACCTTTCCAAGCTGTTTTTGGTTAGTGCTTTATCACAGCAACAAAAGCCAAACTAAGCCAAAAGAGGATTTACAGAGTAAAACTACTTACTGCTTATGAAACTTACCTTCAAACTTCCATGTGAGTTCCAGGGTGAGGTGGGGGGTGGGACACAGATTTTAAAAAGAATTCAAAATAAAGAGATGGAAAGGCCAAGGTATGCCTCTTGGCACCCGAGGATTCAGAAAAGCACAAGAAGTGACTGGGTTGTTCTTAGTTTATAGCATGCACAGTGCGCACAGAGTTTGGGGTAGCCAGGCAGTAACGCAACCCAGAGCATTAGTGAGTTATTCCCAGCCCCACAAAGCCTTAGAAGGACAGCAACTGCCAACAGGTGTAAGTGATGCGATGCCCCAGGGAGGAAACAGTCAGGCAAGCCTGAAGGAGCCAGTGTGCTGAGGGAACACACAACCCTCATGCCCAAGAGTCATGTGGGGACAGAGCGACATGGTTGGCTAAGGGTCAGGTTTTCATTTTTGGTCCTGGTTCCCTAGTTATCCTGATAGTACTGTGGGAAACAGTACTTCCTTGTAAAACAATTTGTATTACATGTATGCATGTATGTATGTATGTATGTATGTATGTATGTATGTATGTATGTATTCATTGGAGGGGGTGTATACCTCTGGTGCATAGAGGTCAGAGATCAGCTTGTAGTGGTTGGTTCTCTCTCTTTCTACTCTGTGTTTCTTTAAACTCAGGTTCCCGGGTTAAATGGTGCCTTTACCTGCTGCCTGTCCATGAATTTCTTCAGGAAGAAATTATTTCCCATCTTCAGCGACATCCCAGCAGCCAGTACGCCTACAGGGTACATCTTTTGTGCAAATGTGAGCTTTAGTTCTACAGAATGGTTCTCAGCATTAATAAATAAATTGGAGTGGTACTAAAAACATGACTTTGAAAACACAGAAAAGCCTTTTTGGTGGTGACGACCTCCCTAGGAGAGCGTGCCTCTCACTAAGGATCTCCTTTGTTCCTCTCTAGAGGAGGAGAAGAGGAAACACACACAAAAAAAGGCACCTGGCGCAGAGCCCCAATTCTGACTTCATGTATGTGAAATGCCCAGGGTGCTATGAAAGCACCACGGTCTTTAGCCATGCACAAACGGTAGTCTTGTGTGTTGGCTCCACTGTCCTCTCTCAGCCCACAGATAGAAAAGCAAGGCTGACAGAAGGATGCTCCTCCAAGAGGAAGCAGCACTAAAGTCCTGATTCCCAGTAAACACATTTTGGATATATTGGAAAAAAACAAAAAGAAAGAAAGAAAACACAGAAGAAAAACTGAAAGATAACCAAACAAGGAAAGCATAAGTGTTCATGAAGAAGTACTGGAGGAACTCAGGGCTAACATAGATTAAGATAGTTAGGAAACAAAGCCCAGACAGTGACAGCCCTTTATTGGGACCTGCACACCCATGGAATGGTTAAAATGGGCCAATTAGAGAGTTACAACAGAAAGACTTGTAATAGTGAGCCTGGGTCCTCCCTCCAGAGCACCAACTCAACATCTATGCAATCTATGCACATACTAACTGTGTTTGAGAAACACAGAAAGTAGTCCAAAGGCTTTTACACACTAGGCATGTGCGAAACCAGCATGCCAGAGCTTCTCGGAGCTCCAAGCACCCTCTCTTCATGATGCTCCCATGGCTCAGTGTGGCACGGCTTGGCAAACTGCCAGCCCTCCTTCTCCCTGGAGAGAGAGAGAGAGAAAAAAAAACTGAAAACCCATTTCCGACATTCCGGATCCGCTCTAGGGACTGAGTTTTGCTTCACGTTCACCACTGGAGCTTTCCAGAACCACTCAGACCCTGTGGGGATGCTGATCTAAAGTAAAATAAAATAAATCAGGGTATTATTGTGCTGCAGCCTCGGAAGAAAGGCACTGGAGGGAGCATGAGGAGACATACCCACGGTTCAGGTTTGAGTTCACGGTGGGGCGACACAGAAACAAGCTGCAGGTTTGACAGCTGGCATAGAAGCTGAGGGCTCACACTCCGAGTCACAAGCTCAAATCAGAGAGAAACCAGGAATCACACAAGTCTTTTGTTTAACTCTCAACCAAGACCTGCCCCCCATCCAGTGACTTCCTCCAAGGGGGCACACCTGCTAAGCCTCCACAAACAGCACCAGGAACTGGAGGTCAAGCATTCAAATACCCGTGACTATGGGGGACAATCCATTCAAACCACCACATAGGGTTCATCAGCAGATGAGGCCCAAAGGAGGAATCTCTGGCTTTGAGAATTTCTCAGGACAAACATTCAAAGCTGAAAAGCTAGAAGAAAAACTTAAGAAAAAAAGCTTAAAAATCATCAGAAGGCATGTCCAAGGATGTGGGAAACGCCCAAAGGTTTTCAGAGACTAGGAGTTAAACAGACTCTCTGGTAGGCAGGCAGATAGGGAGAGAGGATAGGCTGAGGTAACAAAAGTAGCCAGTTTCCAGGACGGCCTGATTCTCCCTCACCCTCCTGCCTGAGACAAACATCCCTGCACTTTAAAGCAAATCTCTTACTGGGTTTTTGTCTCCCAACAACAGGCCCCCTGCTGATGAACTGGCTCAAGAAGTTCAAGTCTGGATTAGGATTTATGACAAGTGGTTGTTTACACATGATTGGTTACATGTTACACATAATTGGTCACCAGCCATTCAACCATCTTATTTTTCTTCAAACTGATCAACCCTGAACTAGGGGAGCAAAGATCTTTAGGAGCCCCACCCCCACTCCCAAGCCCTTGAGAAGAGACTAGGGTTTTTTTTTTTGTTGTTTTTTTTTTTTTTTTTTTTTTTTTTTTTTTTGCCGCCACAGAGGGTCATACGGGGACAGAGTTCCTCATTGAACCTGACTCAGCTAGACTGGCTGTGAGCTTCCGGGATCTGGCTGTCTCCACCTTCCTCCTGATGCTGTGCCTGTTTTCTCCGCTTGAGTTTTAGAGACCTGGTCTCAGGGCCTCACGTTTCTGTGGCCAACAATTTACATACAGAGCCATCTCCGCAGCGCTCAACAGGGGCATTATGACCTCTAAGATGATATTGGACAAATTCTTGGAGGCAGTTTGGGTTTTTACATTACAGGAGTGCTGCTAATATCCAATGAGCGGGAGCCAGCGGTGCAGTGTGAGGACACCTTGACCTTCACGGCAGAGCTATCTAGGTGAAGAACTCACTGTGCTGAGGCTGAGAAGCTCTGGCCTATCTGCCCAAACCAAGCCAGATGAGTTTAAAATGAAATGCCAGGCACCGCAGAACTTGTCTGTAGTCCTTGAGCTTTGCAGGCAAGTTCAAGGCCAGCCAGGGCACTTAGCAAGGGCTTATTACAAGAAAACAGAAAACTGGATGAAGCTACATCTCAGTAGAAGACTTGCCTGTCATCTGAGAGAGGCCCTATGTCAATCATCCATGCTACAAATAAAGAAAAAGCATTAAAGGAGTGAAAATTTTATAGGAAATATTAAACATATATAAACATCAGAGAGGATGGCTTTCTATATTACTTAATAATTTTTGAAACTATATGGTGGATGCCACACCCAACTTTTTCCCGTCTGAGCCCCATCAATCCTCAGAGCATATCCTCAAAGTATTTTGATTGTTCCTAGTTTTGTTTTGTTTTGTTTTTTCTAGTGTGAAACAGTATCAAGCTTTTGGCAATGTTGAAGACCTAATGCAGAGAACCTTTTTGGAAGCACTTGGTAATTACCAGAATGACAGACCATAATCTCAGGTCTTTAGTGTCCCTTCTCCCCATATTAGAACAATTCAACTATCAGCAGAAGAAGGCCACACACTGCAATCCTGGGGGCCTCTCAGTTTTGCTGGTTGCACAACGATGGCTTATGTAGAGAATTATGTACGACACTTACTTACCATGCCTCCTTACTCAGAGTTTGTCTGATGTTTCCTCACAATTGGTTTGAGCTTCATCTTAGGCAGGATCATGGCAGCAGGAATGCTGAGACCCTATGGCATCCTGTTAGTTGGCCCATGGCTTCAATTTGTCCCGTGACCAATCATCCCATCACCTACTGGCCATCCCTGTCTTGGTTCTTTCCTATTGGTGTAGTTGACTATCCTAGGCTGGGTGATGATTCATAAAGAAAGAGAGGGTCTTTGGCTCACGGTTCTGGAGACTGTGAATTGTCAAACGCATTGCCCTGGCATCAGCTTTGACAGGCTTGTTAGTGTGTGGAATCATCAGAGGTTGGGAGAAGGCCCAAGTAAAACAGTGTTTTGGGGGACATGCCAGGACTCCTCAGCCACAAACTCAAAGTGGCTGTGGTTGCCTGCACAAGAGCAAGCCAGACAACATTCTAGCATGGAATGGAAAGGAGTTCACAAGCCCCCAGCCCTAAACGAGGAGCTATGGATGGTTGCTTTCAGGGTGTAGCCCCTGGTAGGACCTAGGTGTTCCAGTGGATGGGCTCACATCAGGGGGATGTGAGCAGCTCAAACTGGAGTTGAGGGGTTATGGGAGAAGAAAAAGAGGACAGGAAATTAGGGATGGATTTGGAAGTAGTTAAGTGGAGAAGTTGGGGCTCAATATAATCAAAATACAGGGTATGAAATTCTCAAAGAACTAATGAAAGTATTTTTCAAACACATGACTGGGCATCACATGGGAAGAAAGAACAAGCAAGCCAGCTCAGGCATGGAGCCCTTCCCTTAGAGAACTGTACACTCTATTGCAGGTTCCATCTTGGAGTCCATCAGAGGGTCCATCACAGACTCCATCACAGGCTGCACCAGAGGGTCCATCAGAGGTCTATCACAGGCTCCATCACAGGCTCCATCATGGGCTCCATCACAGGCTCCATCACAGCTCCATCATGGGGTCCATGATTTCTCACTCTTTCACCTGACACTGGTTAAATCCTTTCTTCAGCAAACTCCCATTCTATTCCAATTGAGTTTACATAAATATGAACTCATGACTTGACCTTGATTTTATTTGACATGGAACCCTGTGATGCCTACATGGGTGTGTTCACTGGGTGAAAATTCAGTAAGGATTTGTGTATGTGTGTACGTGTGTGTGTGTGTGTGTGTGTGTGTGTGTGTGTGTGTGTGTAGTATTGCACAAGAAAAAATAGCACTTGCTCCAGAAAAATCATATTATGGAAAATAAATATTTGATTAAATCAGTAGGTGTAATGTGATGACAACTTTATGAAAACTGTGTAAATTAATTAGGTGTAGATGAAGGAGATCTGTATTTTGATAGGGCAGAAAACCTGGATGGTTTCCTAAATGATCTCCAGCGCTCAGCCCTAGGTAATGAATAACTAAGAGCCTCTATTTTTTTCTTGTGCTTTCCTGCTTTTAAATTTTCCCAAACATGAACATGTGAAGGTGTGAGTGGCTCCACTGGGCAACGGAAAAGAAGGTGAGAGGACATTGTGAAGAGCTGACCTCAGGCAAGATGGTAGTGTGGACGGAGGGGGAACATGGTACCAAACCAGGCAGGGTGCTGGGAGGCCAGGCAGGCATGGGTGTTCCCACCTCCCCACCAGGAAGGCTTTGTGCCCCTCACAGGTCCTGTTGCAACACTGAGTCTCCTGCCAGCCTTGCAGCCTGATGTCCCCGGTTGGCCTCATGAAGTGGCAAGTCACTCTCCAGATGCTATTACTCCTTGGCACGTTAGGCCTGCCAGTGTTGGCAAGATGGAAGGACAGATATTTTTCTGAAATCCAAATTCAAGATTACAGTAGGTATTTTGGATGGGCTTCAAAGTGGGGACTGGGCAGAAAGTGAATAACCCTAACCCTTCTCTAGTACCATTGCAGGGAGGAAGCAGGGGTGGGCTGGGGCACCCCAGAACATCCCTCATTTTGAAAGCCAGGATGCTGGAAGGAAACCGAATGTTTAGGTCTCAACCTGGAGGGTATCTTGATGCTGCAAGTAAGACATTGTTTTTATGTCTGTTGGGCGGGGGGCGGGGGGGGGGTTGTGGCAGCCACGCTGTGTTTTTATCCAGGAAAACACTCATCTAGGCAGTTCCAGGAGGTTTAGAGGCTGCCTGGAGGCATCTAGCTCTAGCTGCTGGGAGCCGGTATTCTCAGTTATGAGCTTCAGAGACAGACCACACATGGACAAAGGGTTTCTAATGATTTCTTACTATGTGCCCCCACCATTTAAAGGGAATTGGGTGTTTTAGAACCTTGGTCATACTGAGAAAAATGAATATGTGAGCTTTGTAGAAGTCCTGTAGGGTTTTGTTTTTGTTTTTGTTTTGAATTCTACTGAGTGGAAGGGAGATGGGTAAGGACTGAAAGGAGGAACGTGTTCAAGAGAAAGCCGAGTTTCTGGGCAGCTGTTTCAGCCAGAAATGGAGAAGTGGAGGTGGAAGGCAGGCTCTTTCCTTTTTGTTCTTATTTATTGTGTATGGGTGTTTTGCCTCTATGAATGGCTGTGCACCGCATGTGTGCAGTGCCCACAGAGGCCAGAAGAGGGCATTAGATGCCCCACAACTGGAGTTAGAGACAGTTGTGAGCTGTCATATTGGGGGCTGAGACTCTTAACTCTGATTTTCTGAAATAGCCCCTGATTCTTTGTATTAAAAAGTTAACATATGCTATTTGTACAAAACATAGGTTTTGACATGACGTTTTCACATGATAGGTGAGGTACTTTATTCATATTGCTCCCTGCCCCCAGCTTCTCTCCATCCTTCCTCCCACAGGGTCTCTTTCCCCCAAGTAAGACACTCCAACTTCATCTCTTTAAAACAACTAGGTTCATATGAGAGAAAATAGACATCACTGGTCTTTCTGAGTTGTACTTCTGTTGTTTAGCATGATGATGTCTGCCTCCATTCATGTCATCCTTTCTAAGAATGAAATATATATATATACATATATATATACACACACACACATATAGTGTGTGTACATACACATATACACATTATTATATGTATATTATATAATTATTATATATTATCATATCTCTGTATATACAGTTTATTTATTCATTGATGGGCTGACTAGGCTAATTCTATACATTGTGAATGTTGCTGGCATGAACACGGGTATGCAGTATTTATTGTATGGTGCTCTGATTCCTGGGAGATATTTCCAAGGATAATATGGTGGGGTGCTGTGGTCATTCTATTAGTTTTGTGGAGTCTCCCTTCTGATTCTCATGGCAGCTGAGCCACACCCCCTTTCCACTAACCCACTTTAAAGGCCCCTTCCTCCGCCTCACCTTTCTAGCCAGTGTTTGCTGATTTGGCAGGGGTTGCATAACATTCTTCCATGCATTATCAGTCATTCTTACTTCTGTTATTCATCTGAGTAGAGTATTCATCTTTGGGATGTTTATTGTAATGCAGGAGGTGATGAAACGCCTAGAGCAGTGGTTCTCAACCTGTGGGTCTCGACCCCTTTGAAGAGTCAAATATCTCTTCCACAGTGGCTGCATATCAGAGAGCCTGCATATCAGATATTTATATTAAGGTTCATAGCAGTAGCAAAATTAATTATGAAGTAGCAGTAAAAATAATTTTATGGTGGGGGGGTCACCACAATATGAGGAACTGTATTGAAGGGTCGCAGCGTTGGGAAGATTGAGAAAGTGGTTCTAGAGGAAACCGTGGGGAAGACACTTGAGGCTGCAGGCTTAGGCAACAACTTTCTGAAGAGGACTCCACTAGTTCGGGACATAAAGGAAAAACTCAGGAGAGGACCTCAAATTCTAAAGCTTTTGGCACAGCAAAATTAAAGGAAGAGACAGCCCAAAGGTTGTGAGGAAACTTCTGCAGCCTACTCCTCTGACAAGGGTTTAGTATCCAGAGTGTGTAACCATATTAAAAAAAAAAAACCAAAAAGTCAACTGCCAAGAGGCCGGGTGATTTCCTACCCTGGGACCCAATACCTCCCACCCTGTGAAATAAAGTGAAAATGAAGGACTTTTTGCTTTGAGAATTAGACTTAAGTTTGTGGGTTTAAAGTCCATATGGATAACATTACAGTGCCTTGTGGGATTAAGGAGGGCATCAGGGAGTGGCCCTTTCGTCCAAGAACCAAAAAGAAACCGCTAGGCTATTGGGCGAGGAGAGGAAGCAGAAGGGGACCCCCGAGCGCTGGAGCTGCTGGCAGTAGTGAGGAAATGCTCTTGGTTAGGGGAATGCTTGCTTATGTATTCCTTTTCAGTTTTAACAAGGCCCAAACTGCCCCCCTGCCTGACGCGGCCGACCAGCACCCAGTGCACAAGCTACTGCAGGGCTCACCTGGACTGTGAGCAGGACTTTCACTGCTGCCGCTCCTTCTGCGGCAACGTCTGCATGAGTCCGGAAGAGGCGGGTAGGTTCTGAAGAGCACGTCCCCTCTTCGTCCAGGTTACAAAGACCTTGGAAACCCACTCTGTGGGAAGAGAGACAGCATGGCACTGTGCCTCTCAGTTCCTACATCCAATCCCCTCAGAGGACCTCTGTTTCTCCGTCCTGGTTTCAGGTACCCGGTCTGATCTTGCAGGCCTACCTGATTTTGCCAAGCCCCAGAAAATCTGGCATCTGTGTCTATGCCCAGTGGTTTATCATCCCGTAGGAGAAGCTATATGTGGGCATCTCTTATGCCACAAACCCCATTAGTGACCCAGGAGTTAGGGAATCAATTGTGATCACCCCTAGAGAAGTCTGTCTACATGGTGTGATCACTAGCGTCCTATCATTTTCTCCTCTAGAGGGCGCAAAGCCAAACCATACAATCAGGAACTCGGTGAGCACAGTTGTACCATAAATCGTCATCGTTACAAGCCACTCGGAAAGTGTTGGAAGACCAACCTCCTGTTGGACCGTCCTCTTGAATCAGGTGTGGGTAGGGGTGAGGGTGCCCAGACAATGTCTTCCCTGCCTACCTCCTTCCCCATAAGCTGTTCCAGGAACGGAGGCCCCACTTTTGTCTATAGTTACAGGACTGTTGCTACCCCAAGTACTTTCTCTAACTCCCCCCCTCCCCCCCCAGCCCCTAACCCCTACCTCCTAGTTTAGATTTTTCCTACCTTCCCACCCTTTAGCAGTCTAGTCTCTTTCACCCAGACTCCTAGACCTATTTGTCTCTGCTTATTGACATGACATAATGAGGAGAAAACTGCTTATATGGGATGGGGGAAGCATTCTTTTTGGCCAACGAGGATACTGTTACTTTGAATTCACCGTGCCTGGGTATATCCCTTCTAAGACTATCTCAGGCCCTTGATTCTCATAGGTTCCCCACAAGCTACTTCCGTTTTTAATTAGTCCACGAACGTGACATCTTACGTAAAGATGGCTACAGCAATGATTCAGAAATGGAAGAAGGCATTGCTTGCTCTAAATAAGCTCTCCTCTTAAACATCACCTGCTTGTCACTAGGATTCAGTCCATTGTTTGGGGGTTTGTAAGGGTCTTTTCAAATGTAAGAAAATGCTACAGAAAGAATAAACAGTATCTAGAGGATTGTCAAGAATGCACTACGTGAAGATTGTGTGTGTTCAAATCCACCTCAAATGCCTGCAAGGGTCACTAGGCATGACGTTTAGTATGTAGACTGAGGAAGGGGAAAGCCGTATGATTCAAAGAGGTCGAAGTTAGAAAAGGGTGTAGCAAGAAGGGACCAAGGGGTCAGGGCCTTGGCACATAGAGAAGAGATGTTCTGTGGGCTGTGGCATTGGAGTAGGCTTCTGGAAGAAGAAATGTTTCATTTTACCCCAGAGGATGAGACAGACTCGGCATATGGCAGAGTGAAAATCATAAACAGAGAGGGGTCGGGGAAGGGCGTAGATGAGGAGGAAGACAAACCACAGGCAGCAATACCATTGTTCCTCCTGCCCCTGACCCAACTACAGACAGAGTAGGATGGCCCGATGAACTGAGTACAAGGCTGTGGGCGACACAGCCTCACTTGCCAGCCCTTCACGCTTGGCTTCTACTGTTGTACCCACAGAACCAGCTTCAGTTCCCAGCACTCACAACCGTCTTTAACTCCACTTTCAAGGGATCCGACACCCTCTTCTGGTCTCCTGGCCACTGCATGCACATGTTGCCTATACCTACATCCCGGTAAAACACTTGTATACATAAAATAACAACAAATAAATAGGTTTTAAAAAAATAGTAAAGGAGCATAAATATGCACAAACTGGTGGATGAGCCTACACGAGTCCACTAAGCAAGCTGGTGCGGAATGGACTACAGACCCTACGCTAAACCTCTCACCGTGCAGCATTTGAGCTTCTTGAAAGATGCCGCTCATCTCAGGGCAAGGATAAGATTGAGTGAGGAATTGGGTTAGGAAGGAGCTTCTTGAAAGATGCCACTCATCTCAGGGCAAGGATAAGATTGAGTGAGGAATTGGGTTAGGAAGGAGCACGGGGCAAAAAGAACCCTGAGACAGACACCGTGGGCCAAACCCTTAAAGTTGTATTGGGTTAGCTTGAGGCGATTTCTTTAGGCAAAGTCACAGGTTGTTTTCTGTTGAGCAATTAGAAAGAACTCAGTGAGGGCAATGCTGGTGGACAGTACACTCATCTCCCCTCCAGTGCACCAGGGAGCATCCAGGGCTGATGGCTGTCTTGCTTAATTTGCTTCAGAAGATTAGTACTCAAAGATGTGGGTTGGGAGTCCCCCTGGGTATCTGATTTTAGCTTTGCTGGTTGGAATGGTCTAAAGCAGTGGTTCTCAACTTGTGGGTCCTGACCCTTTGTGGGTAGAATAAGCTTTTCACAGGGGTCTCCTAAGACTATCAGAAAACACAGATGTTTCCATTACAACCCATAACTAGCAAAATTATAGTTATGAAGTAGCAATGAAATAATTTTATGGTTGGGGGTCAGCATAACATGAGGAACTGAATTAAAGGGATGGAGGGTTAAAAAGGTTAGGAGCCACTGCTCTAGAGTTACCTGGCTTGACATTAGAGCAGATAATATAGACTGATCAGCAGATAATTTATATTTTCTCCAATAACAAAAAAATAATAAATCAGCATACAGACATTTAAAAAAATGTCTCAACCAGTGCTAATAGATTTATATTAAACTGGCCATGATGTGATTAAACTAACAGTAAAATAAAATATATACAAAATTCATTTATTAAAATTTAAGTACTGGTCTTTTTTATATTTGTTATTTATGCACATGGAGGTTGGAGGGCAAACAGTTCTCAGAAGATGAAATTCAAATGGCCTACACATAAAAGCACTTTACATTTTTTGATACTAGACTTTAAAGTTCTCATTTACACAGTGATAGCGGACCTGTAAATTAGCTCAGCCGGCAAAGGTGTTTGCTGCATAAGCCTGGCCACCTGCATCCAATATCCTGAGCACACACAAAGGTGGGAGAGAAAGACTTCACAAAGTTGTCCTCTGGCCTCCATACGGATAGGCACATGCATGGATACCCACTGCCCCAACTCCCCTACCACATAAGTAAATAAAAATAGATAACTAAATAGTGCTGGATGTGTTTACTTAACTTGATTTAATGATCTAACAATATATATGTATATATATATATATGTATATATATATATATATATATATATATATACATCAAAACATCAGATTAATACAGCAACCATATCTAAAAATGTTGCCAGTTATGAAAGCATTTTAATAAAACAATGAAGATCAATATCATCAGGATGAGATGAATATAGATTAGCTAAGAGAGAGCATTAATACCATAGCCGAGAAAGAGAACACAAAATGATAAAAAAATATTTGAAACAGTACCAAATAGAATACTTAGACATATAATGTATCACTTTGCAAAAAAAAACAAAACAAAACAAAACAGCAACTTAGTTATTCCACAAAAGTGTTCTCAGTAGAGAAGTAGCAGGAACCTGTGACAGCAGAATATCTCTAAATGCTTCTTAAATATCTATTCAGCTGGCTTAGGATACCCTCTGGGAAGCATTTCAGAGTTAGAATAAACATGGCCTATATGACAGCTAACATTGGGAGCTCAGCAACACACAATCCCACTAAAAAGAATAATTAAAACCTAAAACCATTGAAGAATTGTAGTTAAAAGAAGATTCCTGTGTCTGGGGTAGGGAAGATAAAAGGTTTTTAAAAAATTATCGGTGCTGGGTGAGTGGGGATGTGTCTCTGTGGTAAAGAGCTTGCCCAGGATGTATGTTCTTAGGTTTGATTACCAACATCCAAAAGAGATAAAATAATTAAAACATTTCCAGGTGTGGTGGCACATGCCACTAAATCCCAACACTTGGGAGAAGGGTCTCTGACTTGGAGGCCAGTCTGATTTACAGAGAGTTCCAGGACAGCCAGGGGCTACACAGAGAAACCCTGTATGGAAAACAACAACAACAACAACAACAACAACCCCAAACCAAACCAAACCAAAACCAAAAACCCCAAAACCAAACCAAAAAATAAAATTGAAAAAAGTGCCAGACATAACCTTCCAGTTTTTTTCTGTGCCTGGAGCTAATCCTGTGCCACAGCGTTCCATACCCAAATACTACTGAGAGAGAGCTGATCTCCCAGGAGTACTGACACACAAACTTGCAGGAGGCACAAGCCACAGTCAGAGACAGCAAGACCAGCTAACACCAGAGATAACTAGACGTGGAGAGGCAAGGGCAAGAACATAAGCAACAGAAACCAAGGTTACTTGGCATCATCAGAACCTAGTTCTCCCACCATAGAGAGCCCTGGATATCCCAACACACCAGAAAAGCAAGAGTCTGATTTAAAATCACATCTCATGATGATGATAGAGGACTTTAAGAAGGACATAAATTACTCCCTTAAAGAAATACAGGAGAACACAAGTAAACAGGTAGAAGAAGCCTTTAAAAAGGAAACACAAAAATTCCTTAAAGAATTACAGGAAAACACAACCAAACAGGTGAAGGAATTGAACAAAACCATCCAGGATCTAAAAATTGAAATAGAAACAATAAAGAATCACAAAGGGAGACAACCCTGGAGATAGAAAACCTAGGAAAGAGATCATGAGTCATAGACACAAGCATCAGCAACAGAATACAAGAGATAGAAGAGAGACTCTCAGGTGCAGAAGATACCATAGAAAACAGTAAAAGAAAATGCAAAATGCAAAAAGGTCCTAGCCCAAAACATCCAGGAAATCCAGGACACAATGAGAAGGCCAAACCTAAGGATAATAGGTATAGAAGGGAGTGAAGATTTCCAAACATAAAGGGCCAGTAAATATCTTCAATAAAATTATAGCAGAAAACTTCCCTAACCTAAAGAAAGAGATGCCCATAAACATACAAGAGGCCTACAGAACTCCAAATAGATTGGATCAGAAAAACATTCTTCCTGTCACATAACATTCAAAACACCAAATGCACAAAACAAAGAATATTAAAAGCAGTACGGGAAAGAGGTCAAGTAACATATAAAGGCAGACCTATTAAAATTGCACCAGACTTTTCACCAGAGACTATGAAAGCTAGAAGATCCTAGGCAGATGTCATACAGACCCTAAGAGAACACAGATGCCAGCCCAGGCTACTATGCCTACCAAAACTCTCAATTACCATAGATGGAGAAACCAAGATATGCCATGACAAAGCCAAATTTACACAATATCTTTCCACAAATCCAGCCTTACAAAGGATAATAGGTAGAAAAAGCCAACACAAGGAGGGAAACTACACCCTAGAAAAAGCAAGAAAGTAATCTTCTTTCAACAACCTCAAAAGAAGATAGGTACACGAACATAAAAATAACATCAAAAATAACAGGAAGCAACAATCACTTTTCCTTAATATCTCTTAACATCAATGGACTCAATTCCCCAATAAAAAGACATAGACTAACAGACTGGATAAGTCTGTGGCTCCAGGTAGAGAGCACAACAGTTAGATGGTATAACAGGATGGCTGCTCTAGGCAGAGAACTTAACAAGTAAAAGGTACCTGCTTCTTATAGGCAGATATTAGTGAAAGTTTGAAGTAATTGCTTTAAATATGGTATAAATATATACTGCTCTAATAAGTCTTACAGGATACTCATATTCTAACTAATGTAGACTCCACGGGAATTTTGAGTTAAAATCCTGGTTTGACAAGCTCCCTGCTTATAAGCAGGTGTAGATAGACGTGTGAGTCAATTGTTTTAAAGATGGTATATTAAGGTCTGCAGGATAACTAACTCGTATTCTTTGAATGTGGGCTCTACATGAATTTGGGGTTTATTATTCTGTCATGACAGATTAGGAAAAAGGCCTAAGAATAGGTTTTTACGATAAACAAAAGTCTTTTTTTTTTTTTTTTTTTTAGGATAGCAGGGAGATTGTATGGAAACAATTGTGTAAGGGGAGATTTGAAATTCTGCAGGAAAACTCATTTTCTTTGAATGTGGACTCCACGGGAATTTTGGGTTAATTTCCTGGCATGGCAAAATAGAAAAGGCCTAAGAATAGGAATATACAGTATTTTAGTTTACTTCATCTGTTTTAGATTGTTTTAATTTTCAAAATTGGTGTGATTTTGAGTTTTGTGGTTATATTATTCCTCTGGGAGAGAGGTCAAAATGAAGGTTTTTCTGGTTACTGGCCCAAGAATATGCTGATTTGGGAGAAAGGTTTTGTTTTTGTGTTTTTAGATAAGGTGATTAGTGTGTATACACCTTCCAGAGCTATATGGGTCAGATATGATGAAGGGAGACCCCCCAGAGGACTAGATTCCAGAGAATCAAACAAAAAAGATATCTTGATGATACTAAAAAAGTTTTTTAACAAAGTGTTTTGAGATTTGTATATTACAGAATATACAGCCTTGTTGAGTCTTACTGACAGACATGCTGAACTGACCCTGATCTCTTGGACTTTCTGCCAGATCCAGTTCTGACACAGATATCAGAGACTAAAGGCCTTCTTAAGGCCAACCAACTCCCCCCACTTTCCCTACCCCCCTCAAAGATATCTCAACACCCATATTCAGCTTGAAGAAGTTATGAAGAGTCATCACCCCAGTTCTCTGGACTTGGGGGTCTAGAGGTGGTTATTCTAGTTGTTTTTCTGGGGAATGTTGAAATGGTCATAATTGGAACAGGGAGCAAATAGCTAGAATTGATTGCATAACCATAATCTCATTTGGTAGAAATCTTTACTAAGTTGAAGTCATCATTTCTTATTTAGGAACAGAATTGATTTTGATACAGAATCAAGGTTATCACTGGTATAAATTTCTTCTACTGATACAAAAAATTTAAAGTACAAGGCGCTTGGACCCAGCCCTTCTATAATGTCATTACAAGCTGATCTGAGATGTTTAAGCCTGCCAGTTAAGGGCCAAGTAGCAAATTCATGGTTCTGAGTTTATTGTTAGGGTGCTTTCAGATAATTTAATTAGAAATAGCTTAGAGTAGTTAACGGACAACAGCCCAGATTACTTTACATAGATAGTTGGTTTTCCAAAAAATCAGAAATTCAGACTGTGACATTTAATGTTATTTACTCTTTTGTTGTTGAGACATATCTGCTCCTAGCAGCTCCCCTTTTATTGGATTCAAAGAAGAAACTGAGCATCTATTCCTCCAGGTGAGGTTGTACATTGTGGCTAGGAGGCCACTGGACAGAAATTGCCTCTCTTTCCTGCAGACCTGTACCATCCTTGAGAGGACACAAGTTACAGGTTAGGACAGCTTAGTTCTGCCAAGACAGAATAAACTAGTCCTTAATAATACCTGTTTTTCAGGGTCTGTCAGATGATCCTGGGCCAGGAGGCTGAAGACTGATGCTCCATCTTCCTAACTTACTGGGGCTGTATGGATAGGCCGCTGTCTCTACAACTTGTCTCAGTTCTGGAAACTGTATTAAGCTTCCTTTATTTCAGATAATGTTACTTGTTCTCAGATTTCTGACAGGGTTGAAAGACTACTTATAGTCTCATAGTCAACCCAGGCTATTTAACATTGAGAAAATATATTTGAAAATAAAGTTCTCAGATAGTATCCAAGTAAAACTAGGGCATAACATGGATTTATAAGTCTTTTAATTTAGGATAGATGACAGAGTGTTCTATTTAATTGTCAAAGATAATGGACTGGATATTAGGTGTATCTTATACTTTATAAATTACAAAATGGTAAAAAAAAAAAAGCCAGTCTGCACAAGATAGTAAAAAAAGCCAGACATCTAGACATATAAAACTAATAAACTAATAAAAATCTTGGGAGATGCTCCTGCATTGTGGGAAATTTTTATAATGCTTACAACTTCCAAAAGACTAGTTCCAAAAACTGGCAAGGAAAAAAATCAGGCCACTCAGAGAAGGCAAGAAAATGTCTGAATAGGAAAGTATGGGAAATATCCCCATGGTTAGTAGAGATAAAAGAAGGAACTTAGCCTCATTGATATTGAAAATTCAAATTTCATCCATAATCATAAACTTTTATACTTTTATTGAGACAAGGTTTCTCTATGTTGCCCTGCTTGGCTTAGAACTTGCATTGTAGACCAGGCTTGCCTTGAATTTACAGAGACCTGCCTGCCTGTGCTTTCCAATGGCTGGGATTAAAGTGTGTACCACCCATGGGCTATGGCTATACTCTCACATGCATGGTAAACATGAAAAGGTCCTGACAGATGCCATAGAAATGGAGTGATAGAACCTCCCACGGTCAACAGCAGCTAGCAAACGCATGTAAATGCTTTGGGAAATAGTTTGGCATCCAGAAACTGAAGATATAGAAACCATACAACCTATCCAGCCAGGGCTCAGCTGACTAACCTGCAAGGACCCCCACCTGAGTACTCCAGCAAACACACACATGCTTGCTCACAGCATTTTGCATGTTGGGAAATGTAAGCCACCCAGGACTGGGAGTTGGCTCCATGGTGAAACATCCACACAGCAGGTTTGGTCCTCACACTCATGTAAAGGCTGGGTGGGGCGTGGTGTCCTGCTTGTGATCCCAGGGTTGGGAGGCAGAGATGATGGATCAGTAGAGCATGGTGGATAGCTCTGTGTTCGCCTGAGAGACCCTGTTCAACATGTAAGGTGAGGGTGGTTGAAGACCACTGTCAACCTCAGGCCTCCACAAGCACATGCACTCTCATACATGTTCACTCACACATGCGAACATGCATGCCAGCACACACATGCACATGCAAAAAGAACTGTAAGCAGTCTAGATGACAGAATAGAGATATTGTGGTTATCTATACAATAGATGGCATTGGAATAAAAATCACATCACAGAGAGAAACAGGGAGAGAGAGAGAGAGAGAGAGAGAGAGAGAGAGAGAGAGAGAGAGAGAGAGAGAGAGAGAGAAGTATTTTAGAAATGACTCTGTTTACACAGAACAGAAGAAGATAATTAAAAGATGTTTGGCCAAACATGGTGGCCCACACCTTTAAGCCCAACACTTGGGAGTCAAAGGCAGGCAGATCTCTGTGAGTTCAAGACCAGTGTTGTCTACATGATGGGTTCCAAGACATTCAGAGCTAAGTAGTGAGACCCTGTCTGTCACAGCCCCAATATATGAAATACATTTTTGAAAATATGAAGAAAGGAATGAGGCTGTTAATAATAGACGAGCCTTTGGGGGTTGTGAGGAGATGAGATTTGGAAGGAGACAAAGAGTTTTGGGGATGGAACGTACTCTCTTTTGACCTCAGTGATAGCTTAGTGAATGGGCACTCCTACGTTTGTCAGGTAGAATATTAATCTTTAATGACTATCTCAGCAATATTTTTTTTACACATGTTCTCATAAAAAATGTTCTGCCCTTTCTCTCCCCTCAGAAACAGAACTAGTCAACCCTAAAGCCATTAGATGGGGCAGATCAAGGTAGGTATCTGCCCTGAGGAGAAGGGTTCAGGGGGTACAGTGTGGGCGTCAGAGCTGGCACAGGTTGGGGGGATCTGTGTAGGAGGGCTGCTGGCACCCAGAGCAGAACCAGTTAGATGCAGAGTGTGCCCCCAGTGCAGGAGCAGGAGGCAGTACAGAGGGCAAGTTACACTGAGAAGGAAGAGAAAAGCTCCCGCAGAAGGCAGAGGGCAGGGGGAGCACCCCAGCCATGTGAGGAGGGGGTCCATTCAGGAATGCAGCCCAATGAAGAGGCTGGACTGTTAAGCTCTTCACACCAGAGGAGGCCTGTATAGAATGTGGTAACAGAAAGGAGGGTATCCATCAGGGTGTACGTGGGAGAGCAAGACCCAGTAAATACAGTGTAATCCCAGTGTGGTCCAAAGGATGCCCAGGCAGACGTGGAGCGTCAGAGCCCAAGAAGACTGAGAACATATAGCTGCCATGAGGAATAATAGCCAATCATAATGCCCAGGGCGTTCCCAGGGTAGGGTATCACAAGCTAAGCAGATCAAAGAGGGCACTGATTTCCAGGGAAGATCTGATGTAGCCATGGAACCCTAATCAAATGAACTGGGCATCTATAGATCAGATGAACTGGGTGGCCATAGAGAGAATGTCCCAGGGTAGAACACTCTCCATCAGTGTATAGCTGGGTGTTTTCTCATGGTCATGCGCACACACACATGTTTATATGTGATACATAACATTGTTGAAGTTAAAAGGAAGTAATAATAGCACGTTACCTTGTTCACCACAATTACTCATTCCACGAGAGGATTGCACATTGCCCTTGGACTCCTGGGATTTATGGGAGGAATATATAGCTCTGCATCACTGGCTTTGGCCAATGAAATAGCGGCAGATGTAACCTAAGCACTGGAAGATTTGTTTGCCACTGCACACACGTCCTTAAATGACTGCCAAAACATTGGTACCAGACTGACACATAATTTTTAGTGAGCAGATGAATGTAAAAGTACAGAATCTTTGAATAATTCAGAAACATTCCTACAAAAAAAATGAAATGAATCCTCATATGTCATTAGTAACAATAAATGTCAATTAATGGGTAAATATGGCTATACTGGACTTTTAAAAAAGATTTATTATTCATTCATGTGTATGTGTGTGTCTATGTGAGTGTATGCCATATTGTGTGTTCTTGCAGACACGCACCAAGGCCTCTGTGGCCCATGTTGAGAACGCTTGACAGATTCAAGGGAATAAATAAATGTTGTTGGCTCTTTGTCAAGATTTGAGTGTAGTTTTTGTTCAGTCTCAAACACCAGTTTTTAAAATTCTAATTAAAAAAATTTTATGTGTACAGGCGTTTTGCCTGCTTGTTTGTCTGTGCACACCACAGGTGCATTTAGTTCCCACAGAGGCCAGAAGCAGGTGTGTCAGACACCATGTGGGTTCTGGGAACCAAACCTGGGTCCTCTGGAAGACTAGCCAGTGCTCTTAACTACTGAGCCGTCTCTCTAGTGCCTCGTCTTCCATTCTTGATAACCTTTCTTCTGCTTTATCAGATCTATTGGAGATGTTTCCCACTGTGCCTTAAAAATTGTTTTGTTGAAATTTTGATTTCCAAAATTTCTATAATTTTATTCAAGAATTCCACTTTCCATGATGGATGTATTTTCCATGTGGCTGGCTTGCTCATTCACACGGCCGCTTTTCTTGTCCACGTTGCTGGCTTTGTCCTTGTGTGATACTGGTTTCCCTCTCCAAGTCCTGGACTGAATTAATTTGCTCTGTTGTGTCCTTTCTGAGGATGTTGTTGTTGTTAACTTGGATTTATTTATCTTGTGTGCATGAGTGTTCTGCTGCAATGTGCATCGTGTGTGCCCAGGGCTCTGGGAGGTTAGAAGAGGGCATTGGTCCCCTTGGAAGTAGAATTACTGGTGTGAGTTACCATGTGGGCACTGGAATGTGAACCCAAGTCTCCCACAAGAGAAATGAGAGCTCTTAGCTACCAAGCCATCCCTTCAGCCACTCATCAATCATTTTTAACTAATAAACTCCGTGTATGTGTTTGCATGTGCAGTATATGAGTGTGTTAGGTATATGCATGTGTGTGTACATGTGTATGTGCACAAGTGTGTGTGTGTGGTGTTGCATGCATCCATGTGTATGCACAGAGGCTAGGGGATTTTGTCACAGGTCCTCTATTGCTCTCTGACTTATTCTCTTGAGACAGCATATCTTACCACACCCGCAGATCTTTCAGCTAGGCTGGCAGCCAGCAAGCTCCAGCAATCCTCCTGTCTCCACGCTGCTTCAGCACTCAGGTAACAGGTGTGCCGACACAAGCTGGGCTACAATTATCTTTTCACATGGGTGCTGGGGATCCGAACTCAGGTCCTCCCGCTTGCTTGGCAAGTGCTCTTACCCACTTCACCATCTCTGTAGCTCCGTCTTCTCACCCTTCACCTCTCCTTTATGTATGTGAACACACTGGTACAGCACACTCTTAAATCCCCCTGATCCCCATACCACTCAGTGCGGAGAAACGAATATAAGTTACAACAGCAACAGCATCAAACTGTTAAGGGCCTGGAAACATACTTCAAATCAATTATCACCCACTAATACAGCACCAATAATTAGGAAACAGTATAACTAGCATGGAACATGCTATGCAATTAAGAAACTGACTAGTAACTAAAGTTTTTTTGTTGTTGTTGTTTTCTGTTTTTGTCTTACTTTTTATTGGCTCTTTGTGACTTTCATATCATGCACTCCAATCCCACTCATCCCACTCCTTTCATACCTACCCCCACCTTTGCAGTCTCCCCACCAACAGAGAAAACACAGTCTTGTTGTGGAAGCTGTAGTGTATTCCTTTTGTCCACACTTCTTTGCTTGCAAATGTTCGTTACAATGAGTTGTTGGTCTGGTTCAAAGTCTCCAGCTTCTGGATCCTCACTGGGACTCATCTCAGCTATCCTGTCGTTGCCCTGGGTCATGGAGATCTTGTAGTTTTGGATCTGTGGGACTGGTCCCTTCACACCCTCCAGCAGTTCATCAATGGGGTAGATGTTGGGATGGGCCAATTCAAAGCCCTGGATCTGGGCCTGAGAAGCATCTGACCTGGGTGGCTCCCCAGCTAACTTCCTGCTCCTGTTCTCACACCTTGGGACAGGCTCACCCATAGCTCTCACATCCAGGGTCAGCTCTACTGTGCAGCCTAGGCTAAGTACAGGGCCTGGTCTTCCAAATGCTGCAGCAGGTGAGGGACAGGGTCAGCTCTCCCACTCTGATGACCTCAGGGGTAGCTCTCCTGCCTGTCGTAGATGGTGAGAGGCAAGAGGGGAGACATCTTCCTCCCGAGTGCTGCAGCCAGTGAGCGGCAGGGCCAACTTTACTGTTCTCATGAACCCAAAGCCTGGTCTCCCATCTGCCACAGGTAGCAAGGTATCTCTCCCTCACCCATGCCATCCCATGGGAGACAAGTGGCTTGTACCCACAACTCCCACAGCCACGGCCAGCTCTACTGTGCTGGGTGATGTTCGGACCCCACTCTCCCAAGTACTGAAGCTGGCGAGGGGTGAGGGTGACTCTCCTGCTTTCATGCCCTGGGACCAGTTCTCCTATGATACCCAGGTGAGGGGTGGGGCCAGTTCTGTACAGCTCTCAGATATAAACATGACCCTGTATGGCAGACCAGAGCAGGGACATCCGCCTGGCCTTTGGTGGTAACAGTTCCTGCTGCTGCAGATCCATAGACCCAGGCAAGGCCCCAGTGGCAGCACAGGCCAGGACCCCACCATGGTCCCAGGTGGCGTCACCAGCTACTCACATTTGACTGTTCCTCACTACCCTCCAGTCTCCAGTTCTGCCTCTCTTCATTGTGACCACATCCTTCTGTTTCTCTTTCCCGTCTATTTCTCTACCAATAACTTGCTCCTTTTAGTGGTGCCCAGGGTTTCTGAGTGTCTGGGGTCATCTCAGGAGTGGTCTCAGGAATGCTGTGGCATTATGTCACCAGGCAGGGGTCATCTTGGGCATGGTCTGCCCCCTCAGGCCTGTGCAGGATTTGACCACTGGTCATCTCAGGCTAGCTCCCTGTCTGGACCCATGGTACTAGACTGGTAGTCATCTTGGGCTGGGTCCTTGCCCAGGCCACTGAATGGTCCCATGTGGGGTTCATCTGTCTCCTGCCCCAGACTGAGATCCTGGGTGAGGTTCTTCTAGTCTTGGAAATTCTCTTGCTAGTCCATGAGGCCTCAGTCAGGGTTATGTCCTGGGAACTTGTCTGGACTGGTGATCACTCCAAGTTTGGTTTTCTTCAGGGAATGTTAAGCTATTAGCCATCCAGATGTTCATAGGTCAGAACGCTGAGCATAGCATAGCCTCTCTCCTCTCTGCCACCTACTGATGCATGAGTGATACAGCAGCCATACCTGTAATGCCTCTAGGACCAGGTTGGTTTTGGTTTTTAAAGATGAGGTCTCACTATAGAGTCTTAGCTGAATCCTGAAAAATCACTGTTCCGTGTGCTGGTTTTGAACTTGGCTCGATCTTCTTTCCATTGTCTTCCAGATACAGTTATTACAGGCTTGTGCCATCGTGGCCTATTAATAACTGAATTCAAATGGTCTTAGTTTCCCCAATCAAATGACACTCATTAGCAGATTGGCTTTAAAAAAAAATAGCATCTCTTGTTGTCTGCAAGAAATTCACCTGACTGGCAAAAATAAACGCAGCCTTATGGCGAGAGAACGGAAGGCGGCCAGGCAACTGAAACTAGGAAGCAGATGGGTATGGCTGCGCTAACCTTTGACAAAGCAGACGTCCATCCAAACTTAGAAGAAACAAAGAAGGTTGCTTCATATTGGCTAAGGGAACAATTCATCAAGAGCACAGTATAACCTTTGACATGTATGCATCAAACACCTGGATTTTCTCAAGACAAACAATATTCAAGGTAAACGCAAAGACTGACCATCAATCCATCAATAGTCAGTGACTAATAACCCATTCTCACCAGCTGGCAGGTATGACTTTAAGTTTTCAAACCTTATTTTGAATGATGGTTCTTAAACTTGTTAACCTCCCTTGTAGCCCACCACCCACCAGAGGCAGTGGGAAAGAAAGGATACGGGGGGTAGTGGACCTGTTTAGAAAGGTTCGTTGGAGCAACTCCCATCTCTGTTGACTGTAATCTCTGTTGTTCAGTGCACAGGTTAGCAGCAGTGGCTCGATCCCCTTGCAAACACTTCACGGATACACCAGCAGTCCAGTTCTGTACAGTTGGGATACCAACACAAGTCAGCAGCGGTGACACTCACTACCTAGCAGAGACAGCCAGGCCTTGGCTCGAGTCAGCAGGAGGGACCTGGAGGAACACCAGAAGTTCTCCGCTGTACCTCTCTCCGAGAGACCCACGAGTGTTGCACAGCTAGCTCTATAAGCAAGCCTACCTCAGCCTTCATCATTGTCCGTTGAGTCCTATTTATACTGTCCAACTGTCACATGTGCTCCATGGGTCTTGCCTCAGCATGTGCGTCTGTCTCAGCTGACATCACTCTGCCAATCAACCTGAGTCTGTGGAAGTGGCAAGAAACTATAGCACAACACCAGAAGTGTTTTGGTGCATTTCTTTCTATGGAGACCCACAAATGCAGCTCGACTACACAATGTATGGCAGACCAATACATGTGTGTTTGCAAAGAATCCTTCATCATGAGTCCTTTCATACGCTTGCTTTAGCAGAACATCCTGTCTCCTGTGTCTGCTTCAGCGAACCATTTCTTCACAAGCCTGTCTTAGCCTTTCACACCTGTGTCCACGTGTTTGCCCCAGCAAAACACCATCCAACCGACTTTCCAAAGAACCCTCAAGTTTCCACTTCAGACAGGTGATTTAGTTACAAAGTAACATCAGAGTTAAAGGCATTATAAAACAAATGGACTTAACCGACATTCCATAATATTCAATCTCATCTCTTCAGTTCATAGAACTTTCTCTAAAATAGACACAAAGCAGGTTTTAATACATATAAGGAAATTGAAGCTGTAAGTGGTAGCCCATACCTTTAGTCCCAGCACTCAGGAGGCAGAGGCAGGAGGAGCTCTGAGTTTGAGGCCAACTTAATCTATAGAACTAGTTCTAGGACAGGCAGGGCTACAGAGAGAAATCTTCTCTTGAAAGAAACAGAGAGAGGGAGAGGGAGAGGGAGAGGGAGAGGGAGAGGGAGAGGGAGAGGGAGAGGGAGAGGGAGAGGGAGAGGGAGAGGGAGAGGGAGAGGGAGAGGGAGGGAGAGAGTTGAAATACGTTTTCCCATTCTATCTGATCATAATGAAGTAAACTAGAAGTCAATAGCAAAAAAAAACAAAAACAAAAACAAAAAACAAAAAACTATAGACAGTGTAAATACTCTTGAGGATTGAATGGCCCACTCGGAGAGACCCACGAGTGTTGCACAGCTAGCTCTATAAGCAAGCCTAGCGCAGCCTCCATCATTGTCCGTTGAGTCCTACTTATACTGTCCAACTGTCACGTGTGCTCCATGGGACTTGCCTCAGCATGTGCACCATTGTGACCACGGTGTGCACCACTGTGTGCACCACTGTGCACCACTGCGTGCACCACTGTGCACCACTGTGCACCACTCTGACAAGACACGATTTCATGGTGAGTGGATCATCAGAACATTAAGAGGAAAAAATGTAAGTCCCTAAGATGAAAGGAAAACAGAATTCAGACATCAAGGTCACAGGCAGGGGCAGGAGGCTAGGCTCTATCCCTGAGTATTAGTATCATTAGTGTATATGTATATGGTGTAAGTGAAGCTCTGTGTGTGTGTGTGTGTGTGTGTGTGTGTGTGTGTGTGTGTGTGTGTGTGTGATGTGACAAGAGTGTACAAGTGGAGGTCAGATGATACTGACATCATTTCTGTCTTCCCACGTTTACGAGTGTTACAGGGACAGAACTCAGGCTGTCAGGTTTGCTCATCAAACACCTTTAGCTTCTGGCCTTGTTGGGAACAAGCAAAATGAACTTGTTCTAACTGCCGCCATTTTCTTTTCAGGCCCAATCATAGAGGGAGGCTAAGGTCAAGGTCCCAGACCCTAGAGGAGATGGGGACGTCCCTACAGCTGAACAGCTCCGGTTGTAAACAGCTGTTGGAATGCAGAGATCTCAGGGACAACTTGTAAGGAGACAGTTGTCTGGGTCCAGCCATCTCAAGGACAACTTCTTCATCTTGCTGGCAGGGTTGAACTAAGGTCATGTTCCCAGGCCCAGGAAACAACACTATCCTGATTGGTGGAAAAATGTAGCAATAACTGGGCACAGATGTTTAAGATTTGCAAGCTTAAATATTGTGGGTCATTCCGGCTTGTTGTTGCAGTTCAGTTGCTGAGCCTGTTCTGAGGTCCTGATCAATTAGTATCAGCTAAATTAGTGGATTTTTGTCATCTGCGTTGACCTGGTGTTTGAGTTATGTTGGATTTTAGTGGACTACATAACACCCTAAGGAACTATCTTGCAAACACCCCCATAAGTCCCTTTGTATGGAGACCTAATTAGGACTTTTTTTTTAAAAGTAATAATAGGATTGACACGTTGCAGTGATGGCTCAGTGGTAGTGAGCTTGAGCTGCTTATGTGGAGGACCCAAGTATGGTTTCCAGTACCCACTTCAAACTGCTCAGAACAACTATGATTCCATTCACACGCACTCACCAACATACACACACACCTTTTAAAAAGTTGATTGTGAATTGTGTTCTTATTTGAAATACTTTCTACCATGTTTCTAAATACTTTTCAAATGAGCCTCTCAGTTTGTTTGTTTGTTTGTTTGTTTGGTTGGTTTTTCGAGACAGGGTTTCTCTGTGTAGCCCTGGCTGTCCTGGAACTCACTCTGTAGACCAGGCTGGCCTCGAACTCAGAAATTCACCTGCCTCTGCCCCCACCCCCACCCCCAGTGCTGGGATTAAAGGCGTGCGCCACCACCGCCCAGCAAGCCTGTCAGTTTTACGGCTACAAGCTCTTCCCTTGCTCTGTTCTTTAGCATCTTGTGATAGATATTTTTATCCTGACTCACAATTGCGATCTTGCAGACAGAGGTCTGCGAACAGATGTGAACACCTGCAGACGGCAGATGAGTTGCTCAGACTCTGAGACATCAGAACTCACAGAATCCTTTATTAGGAGGAACCAGATTTCATAGGAACAAATCGGAGCCCTGAAAGTTGAGGTGATGAGAGTCCCAGGCTGAGGAGGGGGTCAAAGGTCGAAGGTCATGACACTTGAAGAGAAGCTGGGGTTGGGGGAAGGGAATAAGCAAAGTCTAGGGTTCTGGTTTGGGAACAGCTAAAGTCTCAGTGGCTAAGACTTGGCCACTGGCGGCCAATCCGGAGCAGGCGTCGGTTCCCGGGAAGAAGGCCTCAGATTAGGAGCCAAGACCTGGAGCTTCCTCCAGCTCCTCCTTATCATATCCAGGAAGACATTTCTGCAAGACACAAAGATACGGATGGGCATGCTTGGCTTCAGTCACCTTAGGACACAGATCTTTCAGCTAATGGAAAGGGGCGTGGGATCCTCTCCACAGCCTCTGGCAAGCAGGGAAGCCAGAAGAGGTGTGAGTGCTGGACTTGGCGTGACCACGCCTTCTGATTGCCACTGTATACCTGTTGCTTCAGTGTGGTGACCATGGTGGGCTTTGTGCTTCTCCTCTGAGTTGCTCTGAGTGCTCCCCACTCCTGTTGACTTTGCACTCCTGTGACTCACCTCAGACATGCAGGTTTCCTCTGCCTACTGCTTCCCTGCTGTTCCCTCCACCCCAGGTCCTTCCCTTCCACCTCCAGGACTGCTCAGCTCTGGGAAAGGACCAGTGCTATGATGGCTGATTAGACTTAGTAAGAATGAAGGTTAGGGACCTTTAGCACTTACTGCGTTTGTTTATGCAAATGGATGTACAGACAGCTTTAGATTCGAAGTTGTTAGGGTTCCCTTGGCAACCACCATAGATGAATTCGATACAAAGCTTGGTGTCTTGGTTATACCACCAGCGTGGAAGGTAGGCCAAGCAGGGACCAGCATCCTGGGGCAGACTGCATATATCTGTGGGGAAATCACAGGAGACAGATACTTGGATGCTTCTATCCCTAAGGGACAACCCCACCCCTTTCACTGCTGTTTTTGTTTAGCTCAGAGCTGCGCTCCCAGTTCCGTGAGAACTGTGACCGGTCTCTTGAACCGCTTTGGTCTTGGTTTTCTCATCTTCAGGATGGTAACACAAAGTATCACCTTGCTTGTCAGGACAGGGCCGTCGCACGAGCACATGCAGCCATTGCACACGGCTCTTTCGTTGCTTCTCTTCAGCATTGGAACAATGGCATGTTGATGATTTTGCCTCACAAATGTTCCTGTGTTCTTTCCTTCCACCAGGAATGGCCACCATCTAAATCCAAGCCTCTCCAGTCTACTGGACATCAGATTCCAGAGCGACTCATCCACTAGCTCATGACAAAGTTGTCCCCAAACCCCAAACTCCATGTCCTCCCTCTCCACTGCTTCTCTCCTTCGTTGCTCCTGACACACATCCTTTCAAACTTGTGCCTGAAAGTCACCAGAACCCAAGCACAGCACAGGGGCGGTTGGATCACAGGGAGGGTCAAGGCCAGCCCTCCAAGTTCCCCTCTTCATCCAGCTTCACCCTCTCCACTTGCCAGCGTTTCCAGTCCTGATCCTGTCTCCTAACCCAGGGCCTTCCCATGAGCACTTGCTGGTGTCTGTCAAGCTGTCCCTCCCCACATCTGCCTGCACACTACCCATCCTTCAGTTTCCAAGGCCTGGATGCCTTCCCCAGGAAAAGCTTTCCTGTCCACGGTGAGCAGGTGGAGCCCTCAAGGGTGTCATGAGCACCCCGAGTATTTGCTGACTGGTAACACTGGGGGAATGATTTTGATGGTCTTTTGTAGGACTCAAGGATGTGACAGAGAGAACAGAGAATAGGAGGCTAGAAGTGAGAGAGAGAACAGAGGCCTGGACAGAGAAGCCAGGAGACCCCACACCTGCCCAATGTTACACACACACCTGCCCCATGTCACATCCACACCTGTTTCATGTTACACCCACACCTGTCCCATGTTACACCCAATCCTGCCTCATGTTACAACCACACCTGCCCCATGTTACACCCACACCTGCCTCATGTTACAACCACACCTGCCCCATGTTGCAACACACTTGCCCCATGTTACACACACACACACCTGCCCCATGTTACACACTCACATCTGCCCCATGTTACAACCACACCTGTCCCATGTTGCAACACACTTGCCCCATGTTACACACACACACACACACCTGCCCCATGTTACACACTCACATCTGCCCCATGTTACATTCACACCTGTCCCATGTTACACACACACCTGCCCCATGTCACATCCGCACCTATTTCATGTTACACCCACACCTGTCCCATGTTACACCCACACCTGTCCCATGTTACACACACACTTGCCCCATGTGTCACACACACACCTGCCCCATGTTACACACTCACATCTTCCCCATGTTACATCCACACCTGTCCCATGTTACACACACACCTGCTCAATGTTACACACACCTGCCTCATGTTACACTCACACCTGCTTCATGTTACACTCACACCTACCCCATGTTACACACACCTGCCCCATGTCACACACACCTCTCCTATGTTATACCTACACCTGCCTCATGCTACACCCACACCTGCCTCATGTTACACACACGCCTGCCCCATGTTACACACACATCTGTCTCATGCTATCCTACAGCCAGACACACTGTTGGTGTTTGATGAGTCTTTCATAGCCTCTGAGTATCTCAGAACAGCACCACAGGGCAGCCAAGAGATCACATGACCCAGTACCTACATCCATGTTATGAAAGAGAGAACGGAGTCCAAAATGGGAAAGCCAGGGCTGGATCAACAGCTCATTTCTACGAGCACCTACTGCCCTTTCAAAGGACCTGGGATCAGTGCCTAGCACCCATTTGGCAGCTCACAACCATTTGTATTACCAATTTCAGAGGATCTGCTGCCCTCTTCTCTCCTCCATGGGAACTGTATGGATGGGGTACCTGCTGTATTCACTCAGGCAAAACATATTTACACAGAAAATAATCATTTTTAAAAGAAAAGTCGATATTGTTTGATTCAAATACTTGAAGAAAAATGAAAAAGGACACTCTCCTGCCCAGCAGTGACATCACTCAACACCATGAGAATCTGGGTCACACACAAAACCCTAGTGACCCAGAAGACCCGGCAGTGCCAGATCAGAAGGGCGGGAACAGGGATGAGACAGGTACCTTCGCTGAGGTCCAGGCATTTCCTCCCACAGGCGAACAGGCAGCACCTTTCCTCCCCTGGACACTCTCTGTGTCGTAAACACTGGTTTCTTTCTTCAAAGTCACACTTTATTTTATTATACTTTGGACATGTTCCTATGGGAGGAGAAGACGTGGTCCTGTGAGGGGTTGAAGGAAACACTGTTCTCCCTTCCCAGTCCCAGGGCACGCCTGCAGAGTTCAGGAAGCTTGTTTGTCCCTCACCTGTCACTAGGAGGAGGCAACCCTCAGCAGCTCAGGGTTTTCACAACACTGGCCACATCTTCATCTGTAATAACTCAGCATCCAATCTCAGGACCTTCTCTATATAAGATTTTCCAGAGAGAGACCCAGCCCTTTAGAACTATCCTGAGCTTTGTCCTTGGTTGGCCCCTGTTGCTCTCACTGTTTGCCCAGATTGTTGTTTTGAAGGTTACTGTGACAGAGTTTGGAAAGCCTTGGTCAAGCAAGGTCCCGGGGTTAAATGAACAGTGGGTCATACTGATGAAGTACTTCCGGGGCACTTGGCCGTTCTCCTCACTCCTCACTCCTCACTACACAATTATGAGTGGGCCTGGACAGTGTTGCACACACAGAGCACGGGGAGGCTCCATGCAGAGCCACACAGCTCCCGAGGAGTGGTCTCAGAATTCACACCTGTCATGTGACCTCCTAAGCATCCACTTTCCACCACTGCCTTCAGTGCTCAGAATCTCCGTGCATCATCACGCTAAGGGACTCCTGGGGGCTGCACTTTAGCACCCAGGGAAGGTCCTCTGTGACACAGGAAAGCTTTGGGGAGCTGCAGTGGGCAGGTTTGGGAGCTGATGGGGGTGGTGCTAGGAAGAGGCTGGGCCTTCAGTGGAAATCCCTTTGGCTAGTTAATCCCCAGGTCCATTTAATGCACACTAGCCCCAGCACTTCCAGGAAGCATTCTTTATAATGGTGGGGAGTTAACCACCACAGACCAAAGAGCTGTGTCCAGCCAGGCCATCTTCCCAGGATATGGGGAAACACTGACTCCAAACATCACCCACCAGGGCCAGGGGCTGAGGTGAGGGAGACACTGTCACCTGCAGTGTGTTTTGTTCTCTAACCCCATCAAGTTTCTTAAGAACTGGACCCAGTACTTACTTATAAAGACCCCCTCTGCCAGCGCAGGTTCCTGGATGCTCCACAGGAGGATGAAGGGGACCAGGAATGGCAGAAGTCCCCAGAGTCTCATTTTAGGAAGCAGTAGCCTGTTTGGAGGCATTAAACCAGGAGGAGTTTGTCAGTGGCTCCGGCCTCTGCTGCCCCAACAGCCCAGGAAGCATCTCTGGACAGGAGCCAGCACGTTCCCTCCCCAGAGGCCGTCAGTGGACTCGCTGTACCCGCAGTGCAGACTGTGGGGAAAGGGATCTGGCATGCTGGTCAGGGCCTCTGCTGGCGGTTCCCTTCCCTCTCTCCATCCTTCTCTTTTCCTTGAGACAGGATTTGACCTCTCCCAGGCTGGCCTCAAACTTGCTATGTAGTAGAAGTTACTGATCCGTCTGCATCCACCTCCGCAGGACTGGGATCGCAGGTCTGCATCACCTCACCCAGTGAGTGTGGGGCTGGGGGTGGAATCAGCTCTTCACGCATGCTGGGCAAGCAACGATCAGTTGAGCTGCATACTGTCCTGGCCGCTGATTCTCCTCATCTCTGGGCTAATTATCTGTGGCTTTGACCCTGTGTCTCCTTTGTCTCCTTACAATGTCTCTCTGCCTAGGTCTCTTCCTCCTTCCCCTCAGCCCCCTGTGGATGTTCCCTCTCTTGTCTTTGGCTCAGACATCATCTTTAGTCACCACCCAAGAGTAAATTCTGTCAGGTGGACAGGAAGCCACCATTCCTGGTGAGCATCAGGCCAGGAGATGGCACCTCTAAGGCAGGAGAACAAGGGAAGCTGAGAGCCTCTGTCCCAAGTGCAGGTTAGCGGGGACCACAAGAAACAATGACTCAGTCAGCTGCAGGAGGGACTAAAAGTAGTTCTCTGATTGCTCTGGAATATTCCCTCAACTTAAATACTGAAGCTTTAGTGAAGGAGCGAATGCAGTGTGGGCACAATGTGAGCCATGCAGGGGTAAACTGAGGCAGGGACCGCTGGCAGCAGCCACATGCACTTGATGCACCCATCTACAACTGCAAGAGACAGTCCCACAGCGTCTGCTTTGACAAACCGTGCTAAACGTCCATCAGATAAAACCGACCATTTTCAGGTCAACAATTTCAAGCCCTTGTGATACTCATGAGATTGTGTGTCCTATCTGCTGGTTCTGAAATGTTTTTAATCTCTCCAGCTGTAAACCCTGTCTCATGAGCAATCACTCGCTAGCCGGCTGCAACCCACTCCAGCCCCTGAGACTGCTTCCCATCTTGTAGGGCTTCCTGCGGTTCCTGTCTTTGCCTGTGGTGAGTCTTCAGTCCGGCGCCTCACACACACGCTCCACCTCTGAGTTACATCCCTAGCCCTCTCTTTCCTTTCTTAAACTTTTAAGAGAGACCATTACTACCGTGCCCCAACTGGCCTTGGATATGTAATCCTCCTGCCTCCTGAGGATGTGATCACAGGCCTGAGCTACCATGCCTGACTTCTGCCCTGGACATTTCTTCTGTATGGAGTCATACAGTAAAGTATGTGTGTGGAGAGGGCTGGGGGTGGGGGGACCAGAAGGTAATTTCCGAGGTTGTTTGTTTTTTCCTCTTCTTTTCCTTGCTTGAGGCGGTCTCCTTGTACTTTGCTTCTGTAGCGTGTATTCCAGGGTAGCTCGCCCATCAGCTTCCAGGAAATTTGTCTCTGTCTCCTATCTCACTGTAGGAACACTGGCCTTATAGATGCATGCATTACTTTGTCCAGCATTCTATGGGTTCTGAAGATCTGGACTTAGCTCTCCTCTCTTCCAACTCCACTCCTCCACGTCTGCTCCCCACGGACGCATGGTTATATCTTTGTGTATCATGAGGAGCCCAGTTAATAACATGTGCTGCAGATTTCAGAGTTGCTAAGAGACTAACAATGATATCTTAGCTACCTCAAATTGGCCCGCAATGTACCCATCTCATATTTCATTCTACCCCATAAAAATGTACAACTATCATTTGCCCAGTAAAAGTTAAAATGAAAAGGGCAATGTGTACGATGTTCCAAAGGGGAGAGCTAGGTTGCGTTAAAAAAAAAAAAATGAAAGCAGATGTTAAGAGCTAAGAAAAAAAAAAAAACAAGCGAACTAAATCTAATTGAAGCCACGAAGAGCAACATCATTCCAAGCACTGAAAACCAAATGACAATGTATCACTGACTACAGGACTTAAAAGGCAAATTCATGGGTGGCCTTCCAGACACATTTTGTTACTAGGAATTTGTTTGTTTTTGTTTTTCGAAACTGGGTTTCTCTGTGTAGCCCTGGTTGTCCTGGAACTCACTCTGTAGACCAGGCTGGCCTCGAACTCAGAAATCTGCCTGCCTCTGCCTCCCGAGTGCTGGGACTAAAGGCGTGCGCCACCACTGCCAGCAGACACTCGGAATCTCAATTCTAGGCTGGACAGCTAAAGGCACAGGCTGCTCACACCAAGCTGCTCCTTGCCACCCTCAAGTTTCCAGTTCCGTCTCTCTTCAATGCTTACCATTCTTCATCTTGTTGTCTCCCATCTCTCCACAGCACACGTGGTTATCTTAGTGGTCCCTAGGCAGGACCTCTGGGGTCTTCTACCCCACCCTTGCTGCACTGAGGCTGGCAGGGTCACCTGCTATCCACTCATGTCATTCACCTCTCATATCATTGTTTTGTTCTTTGAGACCTGGATTCCTGATCCTCCTACCTTCAGTTCCTGGGTGCTGGGATGAGAGATCATCACATCAGGTTTATTCGGGGCTGGGGATTAGTCCCGGAGCTTCCTGCATACTAACTCTGTCCACCGAGCTACACCCCAGCCTAGCTTGCATCATGTCTTAGGACACCTTTCTATCTGGGCACTCTGGTTTGTCCTAGTTCTGTAAAATATACCAGGCAACTCTTCAGAAGCATCCCTTTGCCTCTAACAAACAGCATCTTTTAATTTCTTATTTTAAAAACCGTATGTGTATGAGTGATTTTCCTACATGAATGTCTGTATACAACATGCACGCCTGATACCAGAAGAGTCCGGAAGAGAGGTTCATATCTCCAGGGACTGGAGTTATAGATGAGTGTAAGCAGCTTCGTGGTTGCTGGGAATCAAACCCAAATCCTCTGGAAGAGCACTCAAGGGTCTCGGATCTGCTGTCTTACCTCTCCAATCCAGTCTTACGGCATCTTGGCAAGTACATGCTTCCACTTAAAATAGACTCATTCTGGGGTAAATCTGCCCCCACCCTAAAAACCACACAGGATGACTCGTTAAGTAAATGATAAATTATTGTAATATGTCCACATTCCCTGTATGCATCGTAATATATGTTCCATAGTAATATAACTATGTTCCATGGAGTAGACATGGGCTGGAACTACAATTGAATAGCCTCTAGTATGTTTGGGAGAACTGTAGATAGATCTGATCTGTGTTTTCCCATCATGCTTATCTCGGGAACTCTCCTTTTTAATGACTGGCTAGAGGCTAATCTGATCAATTAATTCTCTAAACTAGATTGATAGACAAGTTAAATTTTAAACCAAAAGACTAGCTTAAGCGACCAGCCTTGGCCTTCTGAGGAACCTCACAGTCTGACTGGGGAAGTTGAGCTAATGGAGAAGGTATTTTCTGTTGGTATTCACTGTTTCTACTTGCTCTCTAACAAGTGTGTACTGGGGCATGTCTAATCAGTCTACGTTTGATCAATTTTCCTGTCGGGCATAGGTGTTATTGGTTGTTTTGTTTTGTTTGTAATAAGAAAAAAATGGAGGTTTCAGTGAAGCTAAATGATTGAGATGAGACCACACAGCTGATAACACAGCAAACCCAGGAAAACAGTCCAACTCCAAACTCCAGCTTTGTGCCATGCTATCTTGACTCTATAATGATGGATCAAATTTTCACACTGTTATATCCACATTCCCACAACAAGGCCGCTAAGCTAGCTGTGTTTGCCCATTTACTGGAAGAGGAAAACTGAGGATCCAACTTATGCTGTAGGTGTACGTGAGCAAGAGAGGGCCAAAAATCACAGTTACTGCTTTGGGGTTAACATTCCAATTTCTGAAGAATCCAGGTGCTGCTGTCTTTGGGGCCCATAGGACATCAGGGTTCTTTTAAAGGTGGAGAAGGGGGTGGCAGCTTCTGTAGATTGTCATAGGGTCAGAGGACCAGGGGAGACGCTCCAGGGCGTGGCCATAGCTCCATGGGCTCTGAAACGCTCCAGGAGGATCCATCCCGGCATATACTGCATGAGGACATCCTTCCTTCCCTCTCCTCCTTCTCACTGCTTCTGAAATGATTTGCCTAGGGAAAGCTACAGACATCACAAGGTCATCTCATCTTGAAATAAAAAACAAAAAACAAACATACAAACATGTGGAGGCCCTGGCTCAGCAGGTAAGGGCCTCCTTCCTGAGTTCTACCCCTAGTATTCACAGTGGAAGGAGAGACAGAACTCTCTCTCTCTCTCTCTCTCTCTCTCTCTCTCTCACACACACACACACACACACACACACAAATTTGAAAACATATATGGGACAGGAACAGTTTGTCTAGATGAATCATAAGATCATAGAGTTCTATGGAGCCAGAAGAAATCAGAAGAATCTCATTGTTAACAGGTCATGAGTGTGTGTGTGTGTGTGTGTGTGTGTGTGTGTGTGTGTGTGTGTGTGTCTGCATATGTGTTTGTCTGTCTGGGTCTGGGTCTGGGTCTGGGTCTGTGTATGCATGTGTGCCTGGGTGATTCTGAAAACACCAAAATCCTGTAATGTCTGCCCAGGTCTCCAGACAATCTCCATCCCTGTCATCAGAGGAGCAGAGCAAAGGCCCCACTGAATCATGTCTGCAGTTTCTTCAGACAGAAGCACAGGAAAGTCACCTGGGAACTGTTCCAAACGCAGCGCTGTGATGATTCAAGTGTGACCTCTTACCCAGGAGCGAGACAGTGGGGAAGTGACCAAGAAGGACCAGATGCAGCGCAATGGCCAAGTGTGGGGTGCCACAGAGAGTCCCGGGTGACTGCTTCAGACCTGTCTCAACTCGCCACCCCAGGCAGATCCCTTCTTGCTTCTCCATCTGTTTCCTCACCCATGAAGTAAGGGGGCTGGGGACCCTCCCCAGGACGTCTGCTCAGACCGTGCTCCTCCCCTCCGGATGAGCCTAACCGGGCCCCTGTCCTTGGCTCACACAGGCGCAGTCCCTCCGCGCCCTTGCCCACTCCTGGTGGAGTGGAGCTCTGCTGCTGCTGCTGCTGTTTCTCTTCCTCTCCTTGGAGCAGACCTCAACATCATACAACGCCAAGATCAAACGTGCGTGCGTCCACCCTGCTAAGCCATTCTTCCACGGCAGTGCTCTTGGGGACCGAGGGTTGCAATGAGAGCCGAGGGTTAGGGGTTGGTTGGCGCTGCTGGATTCAGGGTCACAGAGAGCTACCTCTATTTACCAGTCGGTGGCTTCCTTCACCTGTTTACCCAAACTATTTCCCTAGCTTTCCTCAATATGTGCCTTCAAGTTTTTTTTTTTTACTTAACTATTCATTGGGCATCCAGAGAGAGGCGAGCAATGGTAGGAAGCCAGGCATTACTTGAAGGGAGTGGCAGCCGAGGGAGGAGAGAGAGAGAGAGAGAGAGAGAGAGAGAGAGAGAGAGAGAGAGAGAGAGAGAGAGAGAGATGAAGAATGGAGGGCAGAGGGAGGAGTAGATTCAAGAAACAGAATTGACCCAAATCCTGGTTGGGTCGGAATCTGGGATTGTGGGGAGCAGAGAAAACCCGTTCTTCAGTGCTTTCCGTAACAGGACTGTCGCTAAGTTGAAGATCAGGATGGGGTCATGGGGTCAGGAAAGGGAACAGAGAGTGGGAACATGCCCCTTAGACCTGGAAGATACTGGTTCTGTCTTAAACACATTGAAACAAAGGGCTCTTGAGAGCCTCTTGGATGGCTTTTCCTCAGGTAACTGTGAACAAAGGTCTTCAGCTCCGAGGAGAGGGTGGGCTTGGGGGAGAGGCACCTGAACTAGTCAGAATCGTGGGAAAGGATGTGTGAAGCCGGGAAGAGTCCAGAAAGCTCAGGAGACACCTGAGACCAGGAAACGTGGACGAGTCCCTCGGTGTGTGCACAAAAGGTACGTGGCTAAGATGAGTCATCCGTGGAGGAAGGAGGGCTCAAATGGCAAGGTAACAGGTGGGCAGGACACATGATAACAAGCCCACACTGAGGTTGATGTGTCCCCGGGAAGCAGGAGGGAGACGAGTCAACAGTACTGAGAAGGGGGCCGGGACTTCATAACCTTGAAGCTTCCCTGTCTTGATCACTGTTTAGCTTTTCTTGGGCTTCAATGTAGCCTCCAGGTGCCTGCTTCAGAATTGCCTATGTTATCTCTAAAACACAGCATCGCCTAGCCTGTACCTTACAGAGATTTTGACTTAGTCATAGTCCACATTTCTGAATGATTCACAAATGATTTCAGTGTTCGCTCCAGATGAGAACCTGGCCGTCCTTGCTGGGTCCCTTCCGAAGTGGGACTGGACTCCTGAAGTGGGAGCCTTGTAAACCCCAGACTCCACCTAATTCACTGTCTTATCCTGCCTGATCTAATTCCCTGAACTTACAAAGCCAGCAAGCTAGAACTGATATGTGGATCTTCTAAAGTTGCATAGTTCCAAAACCCAAGAAGATCTGCACTCTATGATTAAATCCTGACTACCTGTGCTCAGCTCAGAGCCACGGAGCACTGTATTGTCTTGCCTGCTGCTACAGAACCTCTATAAGGAGGTCAGAAATCTGGTGTGGTGCATCTAAAATTTCCATTAAGAGTCACACCAGTCTGAGAGCAAAGTGCCAGCCGGGGCTGCTGTTCTCATCTGGGTCCTCTTCTCAGATCACGTGTAGTATAATCATGTTTTTACAGTTTTAGACCTGGGGCTCTCGTTTCTATAGTGATGCCAGATCCTAGAAGCCACCTCACTTCCTGGCTCTTGGCCATCTGCCATGGACAAAGCTGCTGAGACAGTCTGTTGGAACCTTCCCACAGTTTGAATCTCTCTAACTCCTCTACCGACCATGAAACCCTGCTTTTAAAGGACCCTGTTGATAGGGCTTGAATCATGCTTATGAGGTTCCTCTTAGCAGTGTCTCAATTAGTGCTTGGTTCAATAACAAGGACAGGAGCATTGAGGCACAACTTTAGAATTCTGGCCACCATAAAGACTGAAAGTCATGTCATGGGCTTAAAAGAGAGGATGCGACCTCATAACTGGCTTTGACCTTGTGCCTGGCACTGTAGGGTGTGTATTATATGGGCATCGACCCACAAAATTTCAACAAGCAGACACTTAAGACAGGGATTGACATTCTCACCTTACAGTTGGGAATCTTGTGAATCTGACAAAAAAATATTTTTTTCAAATATTATTTGTCTAGTTCCTGTTGGAGCCAGGCTAGCAAGACCAGATGGACTGCACTTCTGCCCCACACACCATGTCTTTCTCTCCTACCGCTGCCAACTCAAAACCCTGTAACTGAACCCAGACTGGTCCTGAGTTCATGAAACATGTCAGGGACCAAAGTCAGGACTCCTGGCTCCATTCCATTGCCTTTCCTCCACTGTTCTTCAATGTCCTCTGCTGACTGTGGTCCCGGAGGCAGAGGAGTTAGACACTAAAGTCATCAGGTCACGGGGAAATAGCTCTTTTGTTTAAGACAAACAGCATTGTCTCTGCCTAGTTATCTGCTTTGGAACCCAAGATGGCTTTCCTTTGGCTACCTGAGCTCGGATTCTAGATTGTGCTCCACTGGAAGGGATCAATCGCGCAGAGCGACAGATGTGGCCGCTAAGTATAAGCAAGGGAAGAACGGAGAGTCAGAGGTGGATGAAAAGGCAGAGAGAGAGATCCTCACAGCTCGCCTCTGCCATGGAGGAAAGGGGCTGAAATGCTTGAGGATGTGAGCTTGGCTGTTTCTTTCTTTGCAGAAAAAGTGGGAGAGTGTCCTAGGCAGCGGTTGGAATGCAGAAACGAGAGTTTGAGCTCCTGCAAAACGGACTTCAACTGTAAGGCGCATTTCAAGTGCTGCCAATTTGCCTGTGGGAGGAAATGCATGGATCCCTATGAAGGTACCGGCATTGAGGTGGGAGGAGGCATGGGCACGTTTTTGAGGTCACCCACTTCTTGCTACATCCAGAACTAGTTGAACAATCCTCTTAGAAGACCAGACCAAACGGCCAGAGTTTATGCCTTCCTCATTCCATAATTCAACTCTCTGCCTTTAAGTCCAAGTCATGTGTCCAGGTGGAGTGGATCCAAGCAGTTGATATTGATGCAAAAAAAATTTTTTTCATTTGACCATTCACAAATACCTAGTGCCTACTCAATGTTCACTCTGTGTAAGGCTCTTATTTGCAAAATCAAACTTCATTCAAATTGTAGTTCGAGAAATGAAGCCTCCCTCAATCCAGATGCTCGGATCATTTTGGACTCTTTGGCCTTTTTTGTTTGGTTGGTTTTTTGTTTTGTTTTTGTTTTTCAAGACTGGGTTTCTCTTTGTAGCCCTGGCTGTCCTGGAACTCACTCTGTACCCCAGGCTGGCCTCAAACTCAGAAATCTGCCTGCCTCTGCCTCCAAAGTACTGGAATTAAAGGTGTGAGCCACCACTGCCGGGCTCTCTTTGGCCTTTAAAGGGGGTTTCCTAGAAATCCTAAGTATTCAACATCCTGTATGTCAGGGGCCAAACATTTAACAGAGAGTCATTCATTTCTTTTTTGATTTCATACTTAATTAATATATTAAGATAGGGGCCAGGCAGAGTGGCATGTGACTTTAATCCTGGCATGTGACTTTAATTCTAGCATTTGAGAGGCAAAGACAGTTGGATCTCTGTGATTTCCAGGTCAGTTTGGTCTACATAGAGAGTCAACACTCCGTGTGTGTGTGTGTGTGTGTGTGTGTGTGTGTGTGTGTATGTGTGTGTGTGTGTTGCTTTTTTGACACACACACACACACACACACACACACACACACACACACACCACACACACACACACACACACACACACACACGGAGTGTTGACTGTATCCCAAAATTAAAAATACAAGGAGGAAATGAGGGGAGACTTGGAAGCAGAGGCCTGCTTGGACGGAGAGACTGTGAACCTGCTGTCTAGAAGGGTTCCGAGAGCCCAAACTCTCTGTTAACTCAGAGCCATGTGAGATGAGGTTTTGCTTTGCTTGGCATAAGACCATCACAGAGACGACTCACCACAGACAGCCACGAGGCATCTAGCTCAGTAAGAATCCGTTTGAGCCTATTCTAGGATTCAGGTTTGTGTTGGCTGACTCAGAGAGGACTAGGCAAGTAAGGGTTAGCCTTAAATTAGATATTGTCCAAAAATGGATTAATTCTGTGGTTGAGCATCTGTCGCAGTGACTCTTGTCTCTAACGAGGACATACAGGATGAGAAGAAAGCGGTAGTCAGTGAAGGAATGTTAGCTACACACTTTAGCTAGAAGTTGGAAGCCTTTAGTATTCTTTGAGTTTCTGTTGTCTTGCTTTTGTCTCCCTTTATCATGATCTTAGAGTAAAAATGGTGTGAGTTGTCCTAGGAGAGGTGTGTGTGTGTGTGTGTGTGTGTGTGTGTGTGTGTGTGTGCTGAGTCGGGGAACAATGTGGTCTCTCTGTGTCATACTCAGCTTTAGACATCAGGGACTATGGTTGTTCTCCCTGTATCCCAGGTACTTTGTTGGTCACTCTGGCTACAGTTCCTGAGCACATCTTGCCCTCTCAAAGCTCAAGGCCATGTGGAAGAAAGATTTGCGTCCAAGTGTTTCTGTGTGCTGTGCGTAATGCATTTTGTAAGAAAGAGCAGTGCTCAGAAGAGCTGCACAGCATCAAGCAGGGATGTAGAGCTAGAAATAGAACCTATGTCTTTTTAAAGATTTATTTATATTTTATCTGTGTGGTTGGCTTTCCTGCATGTAACTATAAACACCGTGTTTGGCTGATACCTGTCAAGGTGAGAAGAGAGTGTCGAGTCCCCCAGAACTGGAGTTATAAACAGTTGTGTGCCTCCATGTAGGTGCTGAGAGTCAAGTCTATGTCTTTTAAAAGGAAAAACTGGCGGCCTGGAAAGATGGCTCAAGCAGTTGAAAGCACTTGCTCTTGCAGAGACCTGTGTTCCATTCCAGGAGCTCTGACTCCCTCTTCTGGCCTCAGACGGTACTGCACACACATAGTGCACAAACTCCATGAAAGCAGACCACTCAGTCCATATAAAATACAGGGGGTGGGAATTTTTTTTTAAAAAACATTCTACATGTGTTTATTTTTATTTTGCTGGGATGCCTGCCATGGCATGCTTGTGGAAGTCACCTGACAATATGCAGGAGTTGGTTTCTTCCTTCCACTGTGTAGTCCTGGAGATCCAACTCAGGTAATTTGGGTGGGTGACAAATCCATCTCCAGCTCACCTATGTCTTTTTCCCACTGGCTTTTTCTGTGACGCAGGCTTGTGGCTAGGAACCTGACCTCCTCATTATACTCATTCTTTGCTCCCTTACCTCAGAGCCCTGCATGCTACCCTCAGACAAAGGAAACTGCCAGGACATTTTGACGCGCTGGTATTTTGACTCTCAGAAGCACCAGTGCAGAGCCTTTCTATACAGTGGATGCCGTGGGAATGCGAACAACTTCCTCACCAAGACTGACTGTAGAAACGCTTGCATGTTTGTTGGTAAGACCTATATCCCTAGTACTGGGGGGTGGGGGTGGGGGCTTGCTTAACTACAAACAGTGTAATAGTAGAGTTATAGCTTTGAGGCTTTGAGACCAAGCTGCCTTGGGTCCAAATCCTTGCTCTACCATTGCTGCTTGAGAGGCCTTTGGGTAGCATTCATGACTTTAGGCTGGGCTATAAAATGAGGATGCTAACGGTGTTTCCTGATGGAGTTGCTGTGACTGGAAACTAAGCTAATGTAAAAAAAAAATTAAGAGGCTGAGAAATGAGGAAGAGTTAGCAGACAGGAGGCCTCTGGAAGTCAGGAGGTGGTCCTGTGGGCTTTCCCTTCTTCCCATTCACTTTGGCAAGCCTTCACAAGGAAGGCTTGAGGTCGGAGAATGGCAAGGAGGAGGCATGGTCCTTCCTGCTCTGAGCCCAGGAGGTGACTCTCCAAACTGCATCTTCATGCTTCCCCTCCCACCAGTATTCTGCAGGCTCCAGGTAAACACCTAAGCTCCTTGAACTTACTTTCCAGGTTTCCAGGTAACACCGAGTAATCGCAGGGCTCTGGCCCCCTCCCCTCTTCTGAGCAACTGGGTACCCGCCTCACACTTTCTCTTCCCAACAGTGGGTTTCCATACTGCTCTCCTGAACGCTCTGATTCTCCTTGGCCCTTATCGAGGACTTGATCCTACTCTTCCAGCTCTTGATTTTACACCCCAGCTGTGCTTGACTTCTCTATTCTTGAAGTCTCCCGCAATCCCCTGAAATGAGACAGTACACATAACGTATTCATGATCATCGGGCCCTTGCAACCTGAGGCCGGGGTCTAACTCTTTGGGGAAACATGCTTCTCATTACATCAACCTGTTGAGCATCATCCTGAGGAACAATCTTTGAAGGAGGCCCAGACAGGTCAGTTCTAGTAATTGTAGACCTGGGAGGTAGAGACTATGGTGAAGGTAAAGCCTATAGACTCTCCTCCTCCTCCTCCTCCTCTTCTTTTCTTCTCCCCCTCCCTCCTCCTCCTCTTCTTTTCTCCTCCCCCTCCCTCCTCCTCCTCCCTCCTCCTCCTCTTCTTCTTCTCCTTCTCCCTCTCCCTCCCCCTCCCCCTCCTCTTCCTCTTTAAATATGGAACGCTTCACAAATTTGCGTGTTATCTTTACACAGGGGCCATGATAATCTTCTCTGTATCGTTTCAATTTTAGTCTATGTGCTGCCGAAGCGAGCACTAGACTCATTCTTCAATGCAATGATCAGTGCTGATACTGCAGGGAGCCAGTGTGCTATGGGGTCTGTGCATCAACCTGGATTAAAATCCTACTCCCCTCTGTCCACTGCAAGTTTCATCAGCTTTCCGACTCTGGAAGAGCAAGCAGCTGAGTTGTTGGCAGGATTCTGTGCCATTGAAGATGTAAAGGGCGTGGCATGCTGACTCTTCACGCTGTGCTCATTAAGGACAAGTCAGAAGTGTCTGTGGGTCTTCTGAGTGCCTGTGTCAGCCCTGGGATAAGTGTGCTTGGCTTAATGGCACTGTATTTCTGCCTTAAGCTTCGTGAGGCAGGTTGAGAAATAGTCTATCATCAATACTTTATGGTTTTATTAGTTTGGTCGCATTCCATTGCCCAGGCCAACCAGGAACTTGCAGTAATTCTCCTGTCTCAGCCATCCATGTGCAGGATTTACAAATGTGAGCCACCATACCTGGCTCCATCACTAACACTTTGCAGATGAGAAAGCAGAGTTATAATCCTCTTAGTTGCCTAGGGATGGACAGCTGGTAGAGGATGGAGCCCAAGTTTTAATTTCTCAGCCTTGCTGTGTCCAAATAGCAAAGACAACTTCATGACCTGGCTTGGAAAAGCTAGCGCCACGTGCTTCCCTTTCTGGGGGGCTCTAAAGAACCATGGAACCATGGACTCAAGAAAGTAGCTGTCAAACGCGTGAGGCATGCACACAGAACTTAGGAGGTCGAGGCAGAAGGGTTAAGAGTTCAAGGCTGGGGCTGGTGAGATGGCTCAGTGGGTAAGAGCACCCGACTGCTCTTCCACAGGTCCAGAGTTCAAATCCCAGCAACCACATGGTGGCTCACAACCATCCGTAACGAGATCTGATGCCCTCTTCTGGTGTGTCTGAAGACAGTTACAGTGTACTTACATATAATAAATAAATAAATCTTTAAAAAAAAAAAAGAGTTCAAGGCTGGTGTTGGCTACACAACGGGCTAGAGACCAGCCTGGGCTACATTAGACTTTGTCTCAAAACACTAAAACAGAAACAAAATCAGGAATAAATGAGAAAAAACCCTCATGTCTGAATCTGACCTAAGAAAAAGAAAGGAAGGGAGGAGGGAGAAAGGAGAGAGGGAGGGAGGGAGGGAGGGAGGGAGAGAGAGAGAGAGAGAGAGAGAGAGAGAGAGAGAGAGAACGGATGAATGAACAGAAGTGGTCCCAGGGAGGTATGTATAGTATTTTCTCCCATTATAACTCAAAGGTAAATTTACACACAACGTCTGAGGCCCTTGAGGGTTGTCAAATGTAACTAGAGGATGCCCTTACATTCATAGGCAGCCAGAACTCACACATCTCCCCTCTCTAGGGTTAGGCTTTGGCCACAGTGTCTGTATGTCCATCACAAACCTGAAGATGACAGGTGGTTTCCTTTATTTCATAGAGAAACTGAACTTATTGACTTATTGACAGGACTGGGGCTTTTTGTTTGTTTGTTTGTTTGTTTGTTTGTTACATATACAACATTCTGCCTGCATGTATTCTGCAGGCCAGAAGAGGGCGCCAGATCTCATTCTCGATGGCTGTGAGACACCATGTGGTTGCTGGGAATTGAACTCAGAACCTCTGGAAGAGAGCAGCCAGTGCTCTTAACCTCTGAGCCATCTCTCCAGCCCCTAGGCCTGGGGCTTTGATGTGGTGAACTTCCAACATTAAGCCCACTCTATTGCATGGCGTACCCCATGTTTTTGTTTCTCCTCAGCCTACTGGCGATCACCCCTGAGGAGAAGAGCTTTCTGAAGGGCAGTGTGTGGTTAGGCTGTAAAACTCACCTCTGTTTTTGTTCCAGAGAAGAAAGGACAGTGCCCGCTGTTCCCTTTCCAAATGCGAATGGAGTGCCCAGCCTCCTGTAAGAACGACATGGATTGCCCGGAGAAGGAGAAATGCTGCGAGTCCAGGTGTGGCTTCATCTGTGCCCGAGTCTGGCTAGGTAAGGACTGTGGGCAAACCTCTCAGAGTCTATGGGCGTTTGCCACAGGTGTCACAGGGCGTTTGTGACAGGGTGCTTATCACACTTCTGTGGTGACATCAGTACCCCGTGGAATGGGTGAGGGCAGCAGCACAGAGCATAAACTCACAAGGTGGTCTAGCCTGGTCTAGATCTCACTATAGAATCAAGCTAACCTCAAACTTACCATCCTCCTGCCTCAGCCTCCTGAGTACAGCACCTGGCTGAGAGGTGAAGAAGTCCCTTGAGCCTCAAATGCCCCTTGCCCTAGTCTTGAAGGTTTCTGGGGAAACTTTTTAAAATGTCCAACCAGCATCCTCACGTTGATCTCTGGACACGTGTGCTGATCTTCAAAGCCTCTCATGAATGCAGTCATTCTCTGTGAATGTGGGAAAAAAAAATTTTTACTTGGGTGGTGGTGATGCACACCTTTAATCCCAGCACTCAGGAGACAGAGGCAGGCTGATCTCTGTAAGTTCAAGGCTAGGCTGGTCTACAGAGTGAGTTTCAAGACAGCCAGGAAACCAGAGAAACCCTGTCTTGGGGGAAAAAAAAACAAAAATCAAAACCCAACAACCAAAACCCTTGTTTGTTCTCTGTCTTCATTCCTCAGTGAGCACAAATTGGCGGTGTCTTGTGCTAAGTATGCACACATGCATACAGGTGTACACACACACACACACACCCATAAAGAAAGAAAAAATCGAACATTATTGGGGTTTCCAAATTTGTGTCAGATTATTTCCAAATTGGTATTTCAAAACCAATTGGTCTTATTTTACTTCACAAAGTTAAAACGGGCTTCTGCCCGCGGAAGCCCATAGTGTGCTCTAAGATCGACAAACCCAAGTGCCTGCAGGACATTGACTGTCCCCTGGATGAGAAGTGCTGCACCCGCTGTGGACTGAAGTGCTTGAAACCCAGACACTGAACAGTGAGTGGGGAAAAACTGTCACAGTGGTGCATTATGGGTAGCATAAAATAAGGCTCTCACTTCTGTCAAATGATGTTGCCAACTAGTCAGTTATGACACTTCTAGGCCTGCTGTGCTACACACACACACACACACACACACACACACACACACACACACACGCACGCACTCTTACTTGTAGTTATGTAATTGTGTGTGTATAGATGTGTGCTTGTATGTGTGCCTTTGGAGGCTAGCAGAGGGCGCCAGATTCCCTGGTACTGAACTTACAGAGGGTTGTGAGCCGCCTGCTGTGGGTGGTGGGAACCAAACTTGCCATGCAAGCATCAGGACCTAAGCTTGATCCCCACGACCTATGTAAAATTGTAAGGTGTGGAAGAGGGTGCTTATAATCTCACAGCTGGGAAGACAGGGAGGGGAGGCGCTATGGGACCGCTGGCTAGCGTGATCAGTGAGCTCCAGGCCAATGAGAGACCCTGTCTCAAAAACAAGATGGATGATACCTGAGGAACCTCACCCAAGTGTGACATCTGCCCTTCATACCTGTGTGCACTCATGTACACACACACCAGCATACACAGATGTACCTGCACACACATGTACCCACATATATATGTACACACACACACCCCCACACACACACATCCACACAAACACACCCCCACACACAATATATCACATCCTGTTGACTAAAAAAGATTCAGGAACCTACCAGCTGGGCTTGATGGCACACATATCTTGCCATCAAGAAGACTGAGGCAGGAGGATTGTAAGGCAACCCAGTAGGAGAAAAGGAGTCCCAGAAGCAGTCATAGGTGTCAGAAACAGCCCCTGTTCCCTCTGTTAGGAGTCCTTGCAAAAACACCAAGCTACAGAACTATAAAACATAGGCAGAGGACCTACGTTAGACCCATGCAGGCTCCCTGATTGTCAGCTGTCTCTGTGAGCCCCTGCAAGCTCAGGTTTGTGGATGTTACAGGTTTTCTTGTGCTGTGCTTGATCACAGCTCTCAAGAGGCAGAAGCCCACACACCCATGACTTCCGGGCCAGCCTGGTCTATATGGCAAGATCCAGGCCAGCTAGCGATACATAATGAGAGCTTGTTCCAAAACACAAACCAAACAAGAGGGAGAGAGGGGAGAGAGAGGAGAGAGAGGAGAGAGAGGGAGGGGGAGGCTTTACTTAAAAGACTAAGTTCCTATCCCTCTTTTTACGCAGTTTCCTGCTTTCGGCCTGGACAGCAACCAGGAAGAATTCTTTCCCTGATAGACAAGAGAGACCCTTTCATCTTTTCAGTCACCTTTGGGGTGAGGTCCACACACTCGGTGACACAACTGTCTAGCTGCCACTTCACAGGATGCTCCTCCCACTGCATCCATGGAATCTTTGGCTTTGTCCCTGCGATGCATGGTGTGCCTGTCCAGAGGGTCCCGGGACTCACTGGTCACCATGGACTGGGCTTGAGCCATGAGCACAGGGCAATGCCTGACACACAGCCACGCCTCTCCTCACCTCTCGCCTCACAGACAACTGCCAGTCTTCACAGCTGCAGACTCTGTACCAGAATATGGGGCGAAATCCCTCCTCATTGTACGCCCAGACCCCCCCCCTGGGGGGGGGCTTCCTCAGCACCGCTAACACACCCGTGGACCAGATGCACATTGTGCCAGCGCCCCCTTGCCACTGGGTCTGGCTTACTGCTACTCAGTTCCTCACCTTATTGCCCGTGCAATCTTCCTGCCGTTCCTCGGTGTATTTCAGTCTTGAATAATTGTCTAAAGCTGATCCGTTTTTTCTATATATTTCAAACGTATTAACGCTGAGGACCAGCTTAGCATCCAGGTAAACCGAGGAAGGCAGCCAGGTGTGTCATCTGCAGGGGTCAAAACCTGATGACCCTTGTCTATTTAATTCTCTCTTGGTGTTCTTAGGCCAAAAGTTGAAGGCCTCTGGCAATTACTCCTGCTGATAGTAGCAGGGGATTAAGAAAAGAAACCTAGTTACTTGGACTCTTTGACTCATGGGCCTCTTACTGGCCAGGCCAGGTTCTGCTCTCCAGAGCCAGAAAGAAAAGGAGAGAGAGGGAGGGGGAGGGGAGGGGGATGGGGAGAAGCAGAAACGGGCTACATCTTTACTGTTGTGTTTTTCTGAAACACTTTACTGTTGTTCTTCTCCCTTCTCAGGAGAGTGGATCACACGGCCTTTGAAGCACTTTTACATCCCATAAGTTCATAGCAAGTTTAAGGCAATAGTTCATGTCATAGGTTGATAAGGTTTAGGGAGTTATAGCAGAATCGATTACATGTCTTCCCGTTAAGACTAGTACCTGACTGAACATTTCATTATCTATTGTCTAGCTCCATACGTTCGTTGTAAGTTTAAAGCAATAGTTTTTATGTCACAAGTTAGCACAGTTTCATCAAGAGACAAATCGTCTGCTTTGTGCCATATTATTTTGAAGTCTTGTATAGATAAACTAGTCAATCTCTTATTTTTTTTTTGTCCTTGCATTTAAAATAAATTGTCCATTCCCAGTTTATGACCTTTAGTTACCAAATAGTGGCCTCACTCCTAACCTAGGAGGGATGTTCTCCTGGGCTGTAAATTTGTTTTGGTTTTTGTTGTTGTTGTTGTTTTGTTTGTTTGTTTGTTTGTTTGTTTGTTTTTTCAAGACAGGGTTTCTCTGTGTAGCCCTGGCTGTCCTGGAACTCACTCTGTAGACCAGGCTGGCCTCGAACTCAGAAATCCGCCTGCCTCTGCCTCCCAGGTGCTGGGATTAAAGGCGTGCGCCACCACGCCCGGCTTTGACTGTAAATTTGTTCTAAGCTTCCTTTCTTTTCCTAGTGCAATTAGTCTGTGACATATGAAAGTTTACAGAGCTCTATTTGCAGCTTTTATTCTACGGGAGGGGGTGAAATTACCTGTTTCAATTTAAGAGGTCTATGAAATCATTATCAGGGATTATGAAATCATCAATTTGAAGTATACAGCATTACCACATAAGAATACATCTTCATGTTGACCTGCAGGAAATTTGACCAATAGGGTGGTGGGCTGGTGCCCAGGAATCGCTAGGCTATGTAACAGTGGCAGGAAAGGTATATCAGCATCGAGAAGCAATCCTGAGATGAAGTCTCTGGGGACTTTGCCTCCAGAGCACACCCATCGAACCCATGCCAAATGGCGGGGCATCTCCAGAAAATTCACTTGTTTGCCGTAGCCTTTCCTTGTCCTATTAACTTTGTGTAATATTAATTACAATATATAATTTCACATCTTCCAAATACCCCCATGCTCCTCTGCTCTTTTGACCCACCCAGTATCTTCCCAACCATCACTCGACTAGCCACACCCCTGTGTGTCTACTTTTATACCTCCCAGTCATCCTACCTGCCTTGCTCAAACAGAGAGATAGACTGAGAGTTTATCTTAACCCTGTCCTGCTTTAAGGACCAGTTGCTAGACAGTGACCTGCTGGATGGCTCTCAGAGCCTGTCTGGGAGAGCAGATGTCCAAGTTAGCAATGCAGTCAGATGCACTAGGAGCAATGCTGGGAGCCATCCACACAACAGGGCCTGGTCTGATGGAGAAGCATGAGTTGCCACCTACAGGTCAGTGTGTTCTGGTTCTTCCTAAGTCACTCATTCTGAGCAGATTTCTCCTAGAACGAAGGTATACGAAGGCTACGACCTTCTGTAAAAGAAAGAAGAAAAGGAAGGCAAGGACCGGCTGAGTGTGTCCTAACCAGTTTGTTCCATGAATTAAGTGTTAGAAGGAGTCCAAACCCAAGATACATCCTAGGCCCCAAAGACATGCATTTCATGTCAGCTGCTTGGAAAATGACATGCACGTGTACTGACATGCAACTCAGACAGGTCAAATAGAATGTGGTAAAATAACCTGGACATGTTAGCATCTTTTTTATCCCCTGAGAGAGTTTAAGGAAGAAGGCAGATTTAGCCTTCAGGGGTCATCAGGAAGTGTTTTAACCGTAGTCCTTCAGCCTGTCTCTACTGACATGGGCTACTTTTGTTTCCCTTCGGACTAGGGTTACAATTCTTTCCTTCAAGTCTACAATAAATTAGATCCTCATCACCAGCCAGTGGCCTGAGGTGGAGACTCACAGACTCGGTGCCCTGGAATCCTGTCTCGCACATTCACTGGCTGGGTGATACTTGTTAGAATCCTTTCTGCTCTGGGTCACATAATCCTGCTGCAAGATAAAATACCCCAGGGTCTTTCAGATTAGAAACACCAAGTTTTCGCCTGCTGGCTGTCTTTGAGAGAATACAGAAGTCCAAGAAGATCAGGTTGTCTAGTAGAAATTCTATTTCTAAGACCTGAGCTGTAGGTCCATGGGAGAGTGTCTCCCAGCCTATGCAGATCTGGGCTTAATCCCCAGCAAAATCATTTTAGCATTTTTGAGAAATAATCCTTAAGTGACATTGCAAATCTGCTGATATGGGATTTCCATGGGGGTTCTGCCTCTGATCCCGATGATGAGGCTGTGTGCTTAGCTATCACATAAAACAAGTTGAGAACAATGACCTGCACAATATGTTACCAGCACAGGGAAAGAAAGTAGAATCTGGCTGTTAATATTTTCCCTTTCGCAGAGAGCTTCTCTGCCTTCTAGCCCAGTGTTCAGCAGCTGGTACTGGAGATGCACAACTAGGAGGGGGCTGCTCACGTGTGCACCCTTCTTCTGACAGCACACTTAGTATCCAGCAGCTCTACAGTGTTGTCCTTGATTCAGCTGTAGTCTCTCAGACCCGTGTCTTTATTTCAGTGTCTTCTCAGGCAACACTCTGTCATGTGGTGGAGGCTCCCTGCGCTCTGCAACATTCAACAACACTGTGACAAATGCTATCTAAAGACTCTGTTATCCACCTGGTTTCTCCCCAGTCCTGTGCTCTCTTTGGCAACTCTTTACTCTTTGGCCTTCATTTAAAAAAAAAAGTGTCCCTGAGAGATGATAAATGGGAAAACGGTGGGAAGAAACTGTGGGAGAGGGAGAAGGGAACACAGAGACCTTGGACCTACCATGGGAATAAACATGAAGAGATATTAAGACAATAGAGAGTGTGCTTAACGGAGTGAGTGTTTTAAAAGTGGTAAATTAATGGTAAAGAGGGCATGCCACATTAACTTTGAGTTATCAAGATGAAGGCCCAAGAGGACAGCATTGACCCTCAGTGCAGCATGGATGGTGTAGAGTACACTTTGGGCACTACCCTGGTTGACCAGAATGCTAGCCCTATGCAGTCCAAGCAGAAAGGCTTTCTCCATAGATGTGGGCTGTGAATGTCATTAGCTCCACTTATGATCTCGAGAACTTGGTGTTCCCAGCAAGATAGTAGGTGACTGGCTTTTCTCCAGCTCTTACAGCCAAGGTACAGCCTACTGAGAGAATCGGATGGGCGAAGGCAGCAGACATTTCCATGTTCTAGAACTACCAGCCAGGCCAGCCCCTCGCCAGAATGAAGCTTTCTGGATTTGTGAGCATTCTTGTGCTATTTGGCCTGCTTGCAAGAGTCCAGGGACCTAGTCTAGCTGACTTGCTGTTTCCCAGTAAGTACTGTTTTTTTCTAGTGTTGTCTGGGAGAAAGGGAAGTTTACTGGAAGGAAGAGACAAAGAACAATTCCTCAGGTGTGGGTCACCTTTCTACAGCTCCTTCCTGGGTGTGGCTCAGGAGAGGAGAGAGATACTTATAAGGTCTCTTAGTGTTACAACGACCTCTGTGTTGATACAGGGACAGGGGTCTGGGGAAACACCTTCAAAGTCCCTTTAAAAAGGGGAGGTGAGGAAGGGTTATGGTTCCAACATTAATGGGAAGACCTTTCACCTCTTAAAGAAGTAGACAGACATATTTGTCTGGGGGCTCTGGGGTCAGAGTTGGTGGGTTGTACAGAGTTGGTAGCCTGGTGATCTTGAGCAAAATATTTAATTTCCACGTGTCCTCTCTGGAACTTGATTTCTTCATTTTAAACGAATTTTGGCCCTACAGCTTTGTGGTGAAGAAACAGGACAGAGTAAAGCTTCCCCCCACGGTGACCGCTCTGCAGGTATTAGCTAACATTTGCTTGTGTTCACTATCTCATTTAATCCTCACAAGAACTCTACGAGAGGAAGTCCTATCAACACTCCTGTTTTATTCTTTTAATTTAAAATTTTGGAATTTTAAACATTAAAATATAATTTTCCCCTTCCTTTTCTTCCTTCCAATTCCTTTTACATACCTGCTCCCACTCCGTCTGAAACTACGGCCTCTTTTTCTTTAATTGTTGCTGTTATCTGTGTGTGTGTGTGTGTGTGTGTGTGTGTGTGTGAGAGAGAGAGAGAGAGAGAGAGAGAGAGAGCCTAAATAAATACAGCCTGCTGTGTCTGTTTATTATTTTCTGTATGTATATGATTTCAGGGCTGACCATTTGGTATTGGATAAGCAATTAAATTAGGGGGGTCTTCCCTGGGAAAGACTATTTCTCCTGAACTTAGCACCCCTTAGTTGTATATAGCTCTTTGTCCGTAAACTTCCCTCTTTGAAACTAGAAGACACAGAATTTAAAGAATGTGCCCACCATCACAAGGCTACCAGCATTCAACCAACTAAAGATTTTTCTACGATAACACCTGTATTAACCCGTTGAAAATTGTATACAATGTATTTAGGATCCTGTTTCTCCTCCACAACACACACACTCCCGGCAGAGTTAGGATTCCAAAACCCAGCTGCAGGTGGGGGAGGAATCACTGTGCAATGTTGCCCTCTAGAGGAAAACAGCAACACGACATAACTGAATAGCTAGAACAAAGGAAACAGAGGCTGTAGTGGAAAGGGTCTACTCCCAAGGAGGCATTCCCAGGGTCTGGAGAGTGTCTGGATTGTTAGGAGATGGATGGAGTGCCCAGGATGTCTAGTACATGAGGCCAAGGTGGCTGTTAAAGGTTCCACAAAGCACAGGGCAGCTCCCATGGCCAACAGGTGATTGTCACCAGTGTTGAAAAGTTCTGCCCCAGCAGCTGGGGGGTAGCAGGGATGGAGGGAAGAAGGTATGGAGGAGTGTTGAAGAGGTTAGAGTGGGTAGTGATGGAAACGGGAGCAAAGAAAAGGCTTCCTTCACCGTGAGCAAATTTGAACATGAGCTTCCCTGCACTCTCAAATCCGAAGGCCCAGAGGCTGAAGGACTGTTTCTTTCCTAGGGAGATGCCCCAGATTCAGAGAGGAGTGTGAACACCAAGAGAGGGACCTTTGTACCAGGGACAGGGACTGCCCGAAGAAAGAGAAGTGCTGTGTCTTCAACTGTGGAAAGAAATGCTTAAACCCCCAACAAGGTAATAATACCAAGGGCTTTGGAATACCACAAGCCTTTTACCATGCCTCCTCTTCTGCCCACCTGGGCTGCCAGTGCCCCATGGGTCACTGGGGGTGGGGGTGGGTGCTGGGTAAGATTGCTGCCTTCGGGGTCCTGTGGGATAGATCCATTACAGATTCTGGTGAGGTTGTGGCAGTGATGTTCTTATCCCAGCAGCTAATTATGAGCCTCAGTTTCCCCCAAATAAATGTTGGGTGCATGGGTAGGATTGAGTCAGACTGTTTCTTGACTTTTTCACTGCCACGATTTTCTGAGTCCCACAAGTGGCCATTGTTGTGCTAACAAATGCTCCCATTATCGGTGACAAGCGAGGTGATTTATCCTCCCAGGCTTCTGGTGGCTCAGCAATTGCCTCTCTGCCCATATGAACTCGACTCTGTACTAGGAAACCTGCCCTAACATTCCAAACCAGAGCTGCAACCTCAACCCTATTCCTGCCCCCTCTGGATTCCCAAAAGGCCAAAAGACATTCTCCATTCGTTTAGAAAGATTTGCTGAGCGTTTCTGATACCCACTTCTTTTCTTAGTTCACTTTGCTCTAGCAAAATATATTAGACAGGTTAATTATAAAGAAAAAGGTTTATATAGACGAGGTTTTGAGTCTGGGACTAAATATGATGAGTAGACACCGGCATGGACCCCAGAGGATGATGATAGGTAGGTGGGAGGAAGAGGTCACATGATCAACAGAAGCCAAGAGGAGCTGGGGTCCTACAGTCCCTTTGGAGGACATGTTCCAGGTGATCTAGGAGTCTCCCAACAGAGCTCACCTCTTGAAGGTACTACAACCTTGTGGACCAGGACTCCAAATCATGAGCCTTGAGTGGGACACACTTTAACCATATCCAAACCAAAGTCCCTGTAATAGCACCTGACTTGTTCTCTGAGGTCAGAGCCAATGAGAAAGGTCTCTAGGCAACTAAACTTAAGAGTTGAGTTCACAGTCAAAGGTAAAAGTGAGGATGAAAAGGCTCACCCAGCAAGAAAATGACTCAAAGAGACCTCAGGGGGGAGTCCAGGGAGACAGAGAGAGAGCATGATGCTTGTCATTATTGGAAGAGGCCCTTGGCAGCTTAGGACCACACAGTCCCAGATTGATGGGCTAGAAGAAGGACTCTTGTCTTAATCCTAAGGACCACGGGCTCAAAGGCAAAGAGAGAGCATGGTCTTTGCTATTTAGTGAGGCCGTGACATGACCAACGGAGTGTGAGGGTGATGGAGGGGGAGGGGACTGGACTTATTGTTGGAGGACTTCCAGGAGAAGGCAGGTGATGGTGATAGCTTCAGCTGGAGACATGGCTCAGAGCAGGGAAGAGTGGGTGGCAGTTGAAAACTATTGGGGAGCACAGAGTGTGACAGTGGAGCAAGAGTGACAGCCAGGTGACGTGCTAGAGGTCTGACACCAGACTTCTGAAATCTGAGTCTCTGGTCCAGTTTTTAACATCTTTTAAAAATCTTAACCAAATTAATATTTTTTCTATGTGCTTCCACTTCATGTGATGCTAAAGGCCCTTGGAGCACATCTTACTTCACTTTTACCGTCCCATAAAACTCAGTCCTATGCTAGGCATCAGAACCCCAAAATGAATCCAGACACAATCCCTGCCCGCTGGAGGTTCACAATCCCAGGGACAAGACTGGAGGCATTTTTTAAACAAACAAACAAACACATAAGCGTCAGAAACAAGATGGGAAAATGCAGGCTCGATTCAGGCCACTGGCATGATGTGAGATACGGAGCGGAGTTAAGATAGACTTCCCAGAGGCACTAACTGATTTTTAAGAAAGGTTTTGAAGGAAGAATAAACATTCTGCTCGCACGCAGTGGTGCGTGTGGGTGTGCAAAGGTGTAGAGGTGCAATGGAGCGTGCTGTGCTAAACTGGAAATCGCCACAGTGTGGGGCTTAAAGAGATTCCATTCCATAACCACCCTGTGGACCCTACCTCCAGGGATGCAGATAGCCACCGTAACATCCTCCAGCAAGTGCACGCGCGCCGTGTTTGGGGTGTTGAACCGCTGGAGCGCGAGGGGAAAAAACGAATTCCAACTTCACTTATGGTGGCTCTCAGAGGAAGGAAAGGCATTGTTTTGTTTCGGGCTGCGCATTCTTGAGTTCTCAACTCTGGGGGTCCCTCTGCAGATATCTGCAGCCTGCCGAAAGACTCCGGCTACTGTATGGCTTACTTTCGTCGTTGGTGGTTTAATAAAGAAAATAGCACGTGCCAAGTCTTCATCTATGGTGGCTGCCAAGGAAACAATAACAACTTCCAATCCCAAAGTATATGCCAGAACGCCTGCGAAAAAAAAAGTGAGTCTTGGATCCAAGCCCTCCCAACCCCCACACCACGCACGTCCTGCGCATGCCCCGCGACCTCCCACCCCATCCCTCCCCCCCAAACCGCACCTAACATCCTCACGAAGGCTGTCCCCGGAAATGTGGGTGTGGGTTGACCTGTCCCAAGGCAGCTGTGTCTTTCTCTGACCTGACAGAGCTACATCTGATCAGGGAGAGAGACGGGACCTCCTGGAAACTGAAGCTGGGAAGATATGGGGGAGTTAGCAAACAAGAACGGATTTAGGAGGGGTGAAGGGGGATGTAGAAGGGTCCCCAAGACAGACTGCAAAATGATCAAAGAGCGTCCAGCCCCACCCAGGCACTCTTTCCAACGAACCATCCCAAGACTCAACTTCTTCACTTCCTTTTGCCACCAAGCCAGTTCTATCCATTTCTCTTCAGAAGGACAGACTGACTTTTGTCTTCGTGTTCTTTGAGTGAGCATAGACAATAACAAACTTCACTATATTTTCACGCCTAGATGGTTGCACTTTTCTCATATTTAACTCAACTCCCGTTGACCAACCCCACTTTGAGTCTCCTCCTAGGATAAAAAGTAGAAACATAACTCCAGGCTCCAGAAACAAACCCAGCCCGAGATGCTCAGCTCTGTCTTATCTCTGTGTTCTCAACAGGCAGTCTCACCTGAACAGAGGATACGCTGGGAAAATCATCAGAATTTGGCTTCTGCTCCAAGCTCTGTGTGCCTGCTGTGTGCTCCAGACTGGCTTCTGGAGAGCACTTTGAGCACTGCAAGACCTTGAGTCTTCCCAGTTGTGGGGTCCTAGGATACCTCCCCTCCCACCATGCCAGTTGCTATCCATAACACCTCCTCTTGGGGTCCCCATCACTAGCCTCAGCTGCTCAGCACCACCGTCAAAAGCTCCCAGTTTACTTCCATGTAGCTCTCAACTTCGTTCAGTAAAGTCTTTGGCTTCACCCTGTGTCTGTGAGACTGAGTGGTCCACACATCTTCAGTACAGGGAGAGTGAAGCCTCTGGTGATGTCAATCAAGGACGTTTACGGAAACATCCTCGAAACCTGGGATGCCAAGGGTATATTTTTCTCCTTCCTCTGAGCAACGCCTTGCTTTCAATGCCCCAGAGACTGACTCTGGAAGAAAGAAAGGGGTTCAGGTGGCTTATTTGGGAAATCCCCCCAAGATACGCAAGGTGCAGACTATGGTGGTTGGGGGGAGGGGTAGTGGGTAGAGTGTAGCAGGGACTGTTGTTGCCACACCTCAACATACTTGATTCCCACCCAATTTCACTTACAACAGCAAGAATGTGTCCCAGCACACACACACACACACACACACACACACACACACACACCTTTTTTTTGTTTTAAATCTTTTTCTCTTTTTAATTGCAGTGGTTTCTGAGTTAGTTACTGCTGGGGAATTGTAACATACTCCTACCAATAAAATGTGCCGCTGAATTTTCTTCGTCTATCTCCAGTGACAGGAAATCGGAGACACTGGTCCAGGGTTTCCTATCCCTCCCAGCCCCCGGATGCTTGAAATATTAAACTCATCTCAGCCCAGAATGTTCCACATTCTCAGCCCACCTGAGTAGGCTCTAAGGGACCAAAACCCAGAGAGTAAAACTCTGGCATGTGACAGGATGCTATACAGCCACAAACCCCAGGAACCAACACAGGGCTCTGCTGTGGATGCATGTACACTGGTGGCTGGGAACATGGCTAAGGGAGTAAAGAGCTTGCCACACAGGCATGAAGACCTGAGTTCAAATCCCCAAGACCCATGTAAAGCCAGGCAGGGTAGCTCATATCTGTAATTACAGTGCTCCTACATTGAGATGGGAAGAAAAACAAACAAACAAACAAAAAACATAAAAAAACAGAAGAATCCCAAGAAATGTGTGCACCAGCTAGCCTGGGGGAAACAGCAGATTATGGTGTGGGAATGGAGACCCCGCCTCAAACAAGGTAGAAGAAGAGATCCCATATCAGAGATGGTCCTCTGACTTGTGAACCACGGAAACCTCAACACACGCACATATGCACACACACGCACATGCACGCACATATGCACATGCACATGCTCTACCCGGACAAGTTAGTCAAAACCTGTGTCAATTCTTTAAAAGGGGGGTGGAGTGGGGTGGGGGGAGGGCTAGAGATGTAGCTCGGAGGTAGAGCATTCAAGTGAGGCCCAGGACTGAACTCATCACCGGCAAAGAAAAAGACAGCAGGAGAATCTGTACGGTGGGAGGCAGGCAACCTCGGGGGCGGGAGCAGCTGGGAGGCCACAGAGTGACAGATAGTTCATGAGACAGGGTTTGCAGCTGGAGAGAAAAACATTTCTAAACCAGTAGATATGACACACAATCTGGGTCGGTTTGCTGTTGGTTTTGTTTTGTATTGTTTTGAGACAGGGTTTCTCCGTGTAACAAAGCCCTGTCCTAGACTCATTTTGTAGACCAGGCTAGCCTTAAACTCAGAGAGATCTGGCTACTTCTACCTCCCGAGTGTTGAGATTAAAGGCATGCATGACCATAACTGGCAACGATACACAGTCTTATGAATGTACTAAGAAAAGAAGACAGATTCCATGTTGTTGACCTGAAAATGGTCGGTTTTCTCTGGGGGAATTCGAGCACGGTTTGCCAAGGTGGATGCCGTGGAGTTGTCTCCTGCAGTTGCAGATGAAATCCTAGGTGCATCAAGTTCATGTGGCTGCTGCCAGCAGTCCCTGCCTCAGTTTACCCCTGCATGGCTCACATTGGGTCCACATTGTGCTCTTTCCCTCACTAACGCTTCGGGATTTAAGTTGAGGGAATATTCCAGAGCAATCAGAGAGCCACTCTTAGTCCCTCCTGCAGCTGACTGAGCCATTGTTTCCTGTGGTCCCCGCTAACCTGCACTTGGGACAGAGGCTCTCAGCTTCCCTTGCTCTCCTGCCTTAGAGGTGCCATCTCCTGGCCTGATGCTCACCAGGAATGGTGGCTTCCTGTCCACCTGACAGAATTTACTCTTGGGTGGTGACTAAAGATGATGTCTGAGCCAAAGACAAGAGAGGGAACATCCACAGGGGGCTGAGGGGAAGGAGGAAGAGACCCAGGCAGAGAGACATTGTAAGGAGTCAAAGGAGACACAGGGTCAAAGCCACAGATAATTAGCCCAGAGATGAGGAGAATCAGCGGCCAGGACAGTATGCAGCTCAACTGATCGTTGCTTGCCCAGCATGCGTGAAGAGCTGATTCCACCCCCAGCCCCACACTCACTGGGTGAGGTGGTGCAGACCTGCGATCCCAGTCCTGCGGAGGTGGATGCAGACGGATCAGTAACTTCTACTACATAGCAAGTTTGAGGCCAGCCTGGGAGAGGAAACAAGGGGAGAGGGAGAGAAGGGGTGAGGATGGAAGGAAGGAAAAATGAAACAAAAAGAGGAATAGGGCGGGGAGGGTTGCAGAACAGGGACAGAAAAGCAAGATGAGAATTTGGCAAGAAGGGGAAAGGTGAAATTACAAAGAGGGGACCTGGGTATGGTGGGTGGGGATTTGGGGTGTCAACTGGACACAACTGAGTAGACGTAACCTCAGTTAAAGAGTTGTGTCCAGATTGGCCTGTGGACATGCATGCCTGTGGGGAATTTTCTGGATTGCTAATTAATGGTGGGAGTACTAGCTTTCAGTGAGCAGTGCCACCCGGATTCTGGACTGGGCAGGCCGGAAGAAGCAAGCAGTAAGGAGCACACGTCCAAGGCCTCTGCTTCAGATCCCACGACCAGTCCTACCTTGGCTGCCTTCCACGATGGGCTGGAACTGTAAGCTGAAATAAACCTTTTCCTGCCTAAGTTGCTTTTAGTTGGTGGTTAATCTCAGCAGCAGAAAAGCAACCCAGAAAACTTCCAGCCTCCAATTTGACCCTGGGAAAAGTAAGATTCTGGAATTCATATAACTTCTGAAAAGATTCTAGAAGAACTTTAAGCAAGTGCATCCCTCTCCTGAGTGGCCAGAGACTCTCAGCTTGCGGAGGCCCCGACCAGCATGTCAGATCCCTTTCCCCACAGTCTGCACTGCGGGTACAGCGAGTCCACTGACGGCCTCTGGGGAGGGAACGTACTGGCGCCTGTCCAGAGATGCTTCCTGGGCTGTTGGGGCAGCAGAGGCCGGAGCCACTGACAAACTCCTCCTGGTTTAATGCCTCCAAACAGGCTACTGCTTCCTAAAATGAGACTCTGGGGACTTCTGCCATTCCTGGTCCCCTTCATCCTCCTGTGGAGCATCCAGGAACCTGAGCTGGCAGAGGGTTTCTTTATCAGTAAGTACTGGGTCCAGTTCTTAGCACGGAGAGAAGAAACTTGATGGGGTTAGAGAACAAAACACGCTGCAGGTGACAGTGTCTCCCTCACCTCAGCCCCTGGCCCTGGTGGGTGATGTTTGGAGTCAGTGTTTCCCCATATCCTGGAAAGATGGCCTGGCTGGACACAGCTCTTTGGTCTGTGGTGATTAACTCCCCACCATTATAAAGAATGCTTCCTGGAGTGCTGGGACTAGTGTGCATTAAATGGACCTGGGGATTAACTACTCAAAGGGATTTCCACTGAAGGCCCAGCCTCTTCCTAGCACCACCCCATCAGCTCCCAAACCTGCCCACTGCAGCTCCCCAAAGCTTTCCTGTATCACAGAGGACCTTCCCTGGGTGCTAAAGTGCAGCCCCCAGGAGTCCCTTGGCGTGATGATGCACGGAGATTCTGAGCACTGAAGGCGGTGGTGGAAAGTGGATGCTTAGGAGGTCACGTGACAGGCGTGAATTCTGAGACCACTCCTCGGGAGCTGTGTGGCTCTGCAGGAGTCCATGGAGCCTCCCCGTGCTCTGTGTGTGCAACACTGTCCAGGCCCACTCATAATTGTGTAGTGAAGAGTGAGGAGTAAGGAGCAAGGAGAACGGCCAAGTGCCCCGGAAGTACTTCATCAGTATGACCCACTGTTCATTTAACCCAGGGACCTTGCTTGACCAAGGCTTTTCAAACTCTGTCGCATTAACCTTCAAAATGACAATCTGAGCAAACAGTGAGAGCAACAGGGGCCAACCAAGGACAAAGCTCAGGATAGTTGTAAAGGGCTGGGTCTCTTCCTGGAAAATCTTATATAGAGAAGGTCCTGAGATTAGATGCCGAGTTATTACAGATGAAGATATGGCCAGTGTTGTGAAAACCCTGAGCTGCTGAGGGTTGCCTCCTCCTAGTGACAGGTGAGGGACAAACAAGCTTCCTGAACTCTGCAGGCGTGCCCTGGGACTGGGAAGGGAGAACAATGTCTCCTTCAACCCCTCACAGGACCACATCTTCTCCTCCCATAGGAACATGCCCAAGAGTCAGAGTGAAGTGTGAGGTTGAAGAAAGAAATGAGTGTACAAGGCACCGACAGTGTCCAAACAAGAAGAGGTGTTGCCTGTTCAGCTGTGGGAAGAAATGCATGGACCTCAGGCAAGGTAACTCTCTGGTCCCTGACAGCCCTGTCCTCCTGACCTCACATTGTCCCGCCCCTCTCCTGAGTGACTGAAATCTAGTGCTTCTCAAATATGCTCCTGGCATTGTCTACTTGATGCAACTCTTGTAGGTGTTGGACGGGGACAACCTGTGCTGTAAAGGTTTTCCTCTAGCTCAGCAAACAATGGTATTGGTGGCGTGTTTCCTCTCTGAACCTCAGTTTTCCTTCCTAACATGGATGTAGGTACTGGGTCATGTGACCCCTTGGCTGCCCTGTGGTGCTGTTCTGAGATACTCAGAGGCTATGAAAGACCAGCATGAGACAGGTGTGTGTGTAACATGGGGCAGGTGTGTGTGTAACATGGGGCAGGTGTGTGTGTAACATGGGGCAGGTGTGGGTGTAACATGGGGCAGGTATGGGTGTAACATGGGTCAAGTGTGGGTGTGACATGAGGCAGGTGTGGGTGTAACATGGGACAGGTGTGTGTGTAACATGAGGCAGATGTGTGTATGACATGAGGCATGTGCGTGTGTAACATGGAGAAGGTGTGTGTGTAACATGGGGAAGGTGTATGTGTGTAACATGGGGAAGGTGTGGGTATAACATGGAGAAGGTATGGGTGTAACATGGGGCAGGTGTGAGTGTAACATGAGGTAGGTGTGTGTGTAACATGGGGCAGGTGTATGTGTAACATGAGGCAGGTATGGGTGTAACATGGAGCAGGTGTGGGTATACCATGGGGCAGGTGTGGGTGTAACATGAAACAGGTGTGGGTGTGACAAGGGGCAGTTGTGGGGTCTCCTGGCTTCTCTGTCCAGGCCTCTGTCCTCTCTATCACTTCTGGCCTTCTATACTCTGTTCTTTCTGTCACATCCTTGAGTCCTACAAACGACCATCAAAATCATTCCCCCAGTGTTACCAGTCAGCAAATACTCGGGGTGCTCATGACACCCTTGAGGACTCCACCTGCTCACCGTGGGCAGGAAAGCTTTTCCTGGGGAAGGCATCCAGGCCTTGGAAACTGAAGGATGGGTAGTGTGCAGGCAGATGTGGGGAGGGACAGCTTGACAGACACCAGCAAGTGCTCATGGGAAGGCCCTGGGTTAGGAGACAGGATCAGGACTGGAAACGCTGGCAAGTGGAGAGGGTGAAGCTGGATGAAGAGGGGAACTTGGAGGGCTGGCCTTGACCCTCCCTGTGATCCAACTGCCCCTGTGCTGTGCTTGGGTTCTGGTTGTTGAATGAAGGAATCACCTGGAGGCCAGGCTGACCTCAACCTTGTCATCCTCCTGCCTCAGCCCCCTGCTGTCTGGGATTCTAAGTGTGCACTAGCACACCTGCTGGGTCACCTACATTTAACTCCCTCACCAGCTATGACATCAGGAGAGTCACTTCACCTCTCCAAGCCTGTGTTCCCCAACTGCATAATGATAACATTAAGAGGTCTGCCCCAAGATGAGCTCTCGGCATGTGGGAATGCTAAACTTCGTGGCCAGAACTTTAATAGCTAAGTGTGTAAGCTTGCCATGGTATTTAATAGTGTGGACATCAGCTGTCCACTAAATGCATAAGGATGGGATCTTTCTTTCTTTCTTTCTGAGAACGTTCCTGAAACATTCATGCAAATGAGAAGCTCAGGACTGCTGTGCCAGGGTACGGCTCCATGTTCTGAAGCAATTAGAAAATATGAACAAACTCAGGGTAAATCTACATTCTAGACATTAAAAAGCATACATGAAAATCATGGATTAGAGTGGACCTGAGAAGCATCAGAAAGGCATTGACACTTGGGAATGTTTTGATATTGGAGGAGCTTCCATATAGCTCAGGGCAGCCTTGAAATTACTACAATCCTCCTGCCTCAGCCTCCCAAGTGCTGGCATGTCAGGCAAATGCCACCATGGCTGGCTATAGAAAGAGCTTTGAAGAATAAATAGCAGAGTGCCCTCTTAGCAAGGGCAGCTCAGGCATTGAGCAGGTGTGAGGACATGGAGACGACGGGAGAACCTGCAGATGGGAGCTGGTGTTCTTGCAAGGAATGAAAGGTGTTTGTCACACTCCCAGACACCAGGCTCCTGACACTAGGCCTCAGCTCTCCATAATTCTGTGGCTATCAGTCATGTAGGGCAATGCCCTAAGCCTCTGGTATTCTGTCTGGACTCCACCCCAACAGAAACCTGGCAACAGCCAAGTATGCTCCTCCCCACAGTTACATGGCAACAGCCAGGAGGGCCTGGCCCACTATAAAAGGGGCTACTTGCCCCTCCCCCTCTCTTACTCTTGCCTCTCTCTCTTTCTCTCTCTCTCCCTCTCTCTCTCTCTTTCTCTCTCTCTTGCCCTCTTGCTCCCCCTCTCTCTGCATTTCCTTTCCCCCTCTCTCCATGTGGTCATGGCCGGCCTCTACTTCTCTATGCTCTCCCTCTTTCTGCCTTTCTTCTACACTCTTAGCTCCTCTTCCCAGACACTCCCTCTGCAAAAGGTATTAACCTCAGGCCTGCCCTGAGAAAGGGGGTATGATTTCGTTCATCACAACTCTCTGCCATGACAATAAATGCCTTAAAACCATGGACTGCCTCTTCTTATCGGGGTCTGCTATGCTGGAGCAATGGAGCAGGCCTTCCTCTAAAGAGCTGTGTCTACAGAGTGAGTTCCAGGACAGCCAGGGCTACACTAAAAAACACTGTCTCGAAAGAAAACAAAACAAAAAAAGAGCTGCACCTAATCTCAAGCAGGAAGGAGGACTCTCTTCATTTCTCAGCCAAGGTCACCACCAAACCAAGCCACCGCTGAGCAAGCCTTGGACACTCTCTTCCCCTGGGGATCCAGCCAGAGCTCTCTCCCCCACCCCCGCCCTTTTCCCTTCATACCCGGGCCAGAACCAGCCCTGCAGGCCCACGCTCCATTCTCAGCTCTTCCATGGCATCCAGTGCATTCTGCGGTGCCCAAGAGTGAGAACCTGCCATCCCTGGCCTCCAAGCAGCCCGGGGACCCAGAGCTGGCTCTTCCTTGGTACCCAGTGACCTGTGAGAGTCTGAGATGACTGTGGCTTCTCACAGCCAGATGCTTGCCTGCTGTAAGGTGTGAGCAGTCCTGGGCAGGATGAGCGACACCATTTTAACCCACAGACATGCAGACAGGAGGACAAGCAGATGGGAGGCCATGGTGACTTTCAGGCATGAGTTTGCAAGGATGCAACAAGCAAGGTGGTACTTCGTGTTACCATCCTGCAGATGAGAAAACCAAGACCAAAGCGGTTCACAGTTCTCATGGAACTGGGAGTACAGCTCTGAGCTAAAAAGAGCAGTGAAAGGGGTGGGGTTGTCCCTTAGGGACACAGGCATCCAAGTATCTGTCTCCTGTGATTTTCCCACAGATGTATGCAGTCTGCCCCAGGACCCTGGTCCCTGCTTGGCCTACCTTCCACGCTGGTGGTATAACCAAGAAACTGACCTCTGTACCGAATTCATCTATGGTGGTTGTCAAGGGAACCCTAACAACTTCCCATCTGAAGGTATCTGCACCGTTGTCTGCAAAAAGAAACGTAAGTGTTAAAGGTCCCCTCACAGCCATGTTCACCAATTACAAATCGAGATTTGAGCACTGGTCCCTTCCCAGAGCCGGGAAGTCCTGGAGGTGGAAGGGAAGGACCTGGGGTGGAGGGAACAGCAGGGAAGCAGTAGGCAGAGGAAACCTGCACGTCTGAGGTGAGTCACAGGAGTGCAAAGTCAACAGGAGTGGGGAGCACCCAGAACAACTCAGAGGAGAAGCACAAAGCCCACCATGGTCACCACACTGAAGCAACAGGTATACAGTGGCAATCAGAAGGCGTGGTCACGCCAAGTCCAGCACTCACACCTCTTCTGGCTTCCCTGCTTGCCAGAGGCTGTGGAGAGGATCCCACGCCCCTTTCCATTAGCTGAAAGATCTGTGTCCTAAGGTGACTGAAGCCAAGCATGCCCATCCGTATCCTTGTGTCTTGCAGAAATGTCTTCCTGGATATGATAAGGAGGAGCTGGAGGAAGCTCCAGGTCTTGGCTCCTAATCTGAGGCCTTCTTCCCGGGAACCGACGCCTGCTCCGGATTGGCCGCCAGTGGCCAAGTCTTAGCCACTGAGACTTTAGCTGTTCCCAAACCAGAACCCTAGACTTTGCTTATTCCCTTCCCCCAACCCCAGCTTCTCTTCAAGTGTCATGACCTTCGACCTTTGACCCCCTCCTCAGCCTGGGACTCTCATCACCTCAACTTTCAGGGCTCCGATTTGTTCCTATGAAATCTGGTTCCTCCTAATAAAGGATTCTGTGAGTTCTGATGTCTCAGAGTCTGAGCAACTCATCTGCCGTCTGCAGGTGTTCACATCTGTTCAGAGCCCTCTGCATGCAGGCTTCCCCATCTTCACAGCCCTTTGTGTGCAGATGTTCACATCTGTCCATTGTCCTGTGTATGCAGATTTTCACATATGTCCACATCCCTCTGTATGCATATTTGCATGTTACTATATAGAGACAAGCTCTAAAAATTACACACACATACACAGAAAGAGAGAAAGAGAGAGAGAGAGATACAAAGAGTATATTCATTAAAGTTTCAGAGTAAAAATCGAATATCTAAAATTCTGTGGTGATTTCACATACTAACAAAGTTACACAACATAGAAATTTAGAAAACGATCATATTTCATCAGTAACAGCAAAAAAACCATAGTTCTTCAAAGCAGCCAAAGGGTAAAGTTTGTGTATACCAAAAGCCACTAAGCATTGATGAAGAAAATTTAAAAAATAAAAACAAACTGGTATGTGAAGAATATCCTAGGTTCATAAAGAAAAAGAATTCATATTGTCAAAGTGTCCAAACTACTTTCAACCATCTATACATGCCACACAATACAAGCATTTTTAATGGAAAGAAGCTTCCTAAAATTCATACAGATCCATAAAAGACTTTAAATACCCAAAGCCATCTCTAGAAAAAAGAAGGATGTGACAGTATCTCATCTCTTGACTTTAACTTTTATTCCAAAGCATAATAAGCAAAATCAGTATCATAGCGTCGTTCACATGAGTCAGATACCGACTAAAGGGCTACATCAGAGAGCCACAGCTTTACAGACAGCTGATCTTTGACAGAGTGCCAAGGACACACAATCAGAGAAGCTCCTCTCTCCAACAGCTTGCACACAGAAAGCCAACAAGTATCCAGTAGTAAAAGAAAGGAACTGGACTCCTATCTCACGGAGCGTAACATCTTTTGAATGAGCTAAACGGATTCCTGAAAGAGAGATTGGTGACCCACGGCCACTGAAGGTGTATAACTAATCTAAACGTCCATCGACAGACAAATGGGTGAGCACACTAGGGCGGTGGCGGTGGAGGGATGGGGTGTTCCTCAGCCTTGACAAAGAAGGAAATACTGAAACAAGCCAGACCGGGAAAGACAAATTTTTCACACTCTCACTCTGTGTGGAATCTGGAGCGCAACTGTCACACTTACAACAGAGCAGAGATGATTTCCAGCGAGATGTTGGTGAACAAAGTTTGGGTTGTGCAAAATACGTGAATGCTGGAGTTCTAATATACAATATTGTAACTATAGTTTATAGTAGTATTTATAATAGTATTTTATCCTTGAAATTTACTACGAGGATAAATATCACCAAAAGCAGAGAGTAGCTGTGTAAAAGTGAGGGACATGTTGATGACTCAGGAGATGACAATATGTATACGTTCCAAATGCACCTTGCATTTTGTGCCATTTTCATGTGAACTGTATTTTAATACACCTGTTAGAAAACATTTACAATGAAGCCCAAATAGTTTCCATCAAAATAAAGTGTGCTGCAAGTGTTAGAAAATAGGGCATTCTTTTAAAATAACAGACACTGGCTGGCTGGCTCGGGGGCTGAGCATTTGCCACAGTTTGTTCCACAGAACACATAAGATGCCAGATGTGGTAGCACACATCTGTATTGCAAGCACTCCTGAGGTGAGAAGGGAGTGAGCACAGGAGTCGCTCAGAAGCTCGTGGGCCAGCTGGGCTGAAGAACACAGAAAAGCAGAAACGGTGTGACCTTGCTTCAGTGAGGTAGAAGGAGAGAACTGATTCCAAAATGCTGCTCTCCGATCCACAAGTCCACTGTGGCAGACATGAATATGAATACTCTCTCTCTCTCTCCCTCTCTCTCTCTCTCTCCCTCCCTCCCTCCCTCCCTCTCCCCCTCTCCCCCTCTCACACGCACACACACTCTCTCACACACCATTTCTCACACACTCACTCTCACTCACACACACACATACACTCACACATCATTCACATACACACATACACACTTGTCTTAGTCAGGGTTTCTATTCCTGCACAAACATCATGACCAAGAAGCACTTGGGGAGGAAAGGGTTTATTCAGCTTACACTTCCATACCGCTGTTCATCACCAGGGGAAATCAGGACTGGAACTCAAGCAGGTCAGAAAGCAGGAGCTGATGCAAAGGCCATGGAGGGATGTTCTTTACTGGCTTGCCTCCCCTGGCTTGCTCAGCCTGCTCTCTTATAGAACCAAGACTACCAGCCCAGAAATGGTCCAACCCACAAGGGGCCTTTCCCCCTTGATCACTAATTGAGAAAATGCCTTACAGTTGTATCTCATGGAGGCATTTCCTCAATGGAAGCTCCTTTCTCTGTGATAACTCCAGCTGTGTCAAGTTGACACAAAACTAGCCAGTACAACACTCATACAAACTCACTCACACACATACACTTATGTAGTACACACATACAGACACATACACACACACACTTACACCCAGGTACACACTCATTCAGGCACACACTCACAAATTCTTCCAGAGAGTCTGTGTTCAATTCCCAGCACCCATATAGTGAGTCACAACATCTGTAGCTCTGTTCCAGGAGATCAACGACTTCTTCTGCCTTTCTCAGATACTGAATACACACAGTGCACAGACATACAAGAAAGAAACACACATATTAAAAATAAATAAATAAAGATAGTACAGAAGAAATTAGAGGAACTATCAAATCACTGAGGTGGGTGGGAGAAGTAGGCTGTGTCACAGTGATGTGGTGTGGTGGCCATGGCCCCGGGAAACATTACTGGCTGTGTAGCCCTGATGTGTTTGCCTGTGTTTGCCTCTTTGTTCTCAGCTCTGCGTGTTTGGTTCTCCTAGGAAGCCTACCTCAGCTCTGTGCATCTTTAGAATCCAGAAACTACGATGGGTTGTATTGTGTTGAGAAGGCACATGTGTGAGACTCAGAAACCCCAAATTTAAACCTCATTGTTGTCCCCTAGAAACACCCTAGTTCACCACAGTATCCACCCTAGCTGGGACAGAATAGTGTGGAGGGATCCCCCTCTCAGGGCCTGTTTCTCATCCATAGTAGAAAAGTGATTGGCTAATGTGTCAAATCCTATTTCCACTTCTGAGAAAACATGGCGTTGAAGGAGTGTTGCCAGATCTGATAAACACTTACCACTCAGAATCTTTACTCCCTTCAGCCCTGACAACGTTTGATATACATGAATGACTGGAACAAACTGTCCCTGCCCCTGCAGCAAGGGGAGCCTTAGAAGTGGCTAGTGTGTGCTGTGCGCTGATAACATCTGCTCGCAATGAACAGTAATACCCTGACTCAGAAATAAATAACAATAAGTAATAGAATATTTGTTATTTAAATTAAATAAAAATATTCATATGACAAATAATAAAATAATAAATGAAAATAATAAATAAAGTAAATAATAAAATCATAGCCAGACATAGTGGTACAGACCTTTGACCACAGCACTCAGGAGGCAGCAGTAGGCAAAACTTTGATTTCTAAGCCAGCCTGTTTTATACAGTGAGACTCTACCCAAAAAATAAATAAAGACAATAACTTGTATCAATAGTAGCTACTATTATGATATATTAAGAACTCCTGAAATTCAATAACACAAAAATAATACAGTAATAAATAATTTGCAAAAGACATGGCTGAGAATATAATTCAAGTGGCAGAATGCAGGAGACCTGGATTTAATTGCCCGTGCCACAAGTCAAAGGAAACAAAAAAAATAGTGAAGGAAAGGAAAGGAAAAATGGGCAAAGACCCCAAAAGGCATTTTCCCTAAAATTTAGGAGCTAGAGGAGAGCTCTGCAGTTAAGAGCACGCACAGCTTTTATACAGGACCCGAGTTCGGTTCCCAGCCTTCAGGTTGGAGTCTCACAATCACGTGTAACTCCAGGGGAACCAATGGCTCTAGCCTACACAGACACCCATATTCATGTGTACATGTCCCCCAACACATGCATATACACAAAATTAAAAATAATAAAATAAACATTTGTTTTACAAAAGGATACACTGATTTTTAAAAAGTAAACTTCTGGGGTCTGAAATCTTTTTCTTTCTTTTAAGAAAGAAATCAACAGGGTTTTATATCACCCAGACTGACCTTTAACCTACAACTTAGCCAAGAATGACCTTGAACTTGTGATCTTCCCGCCCCAACTACCAAGTACCAGGATTGCATAAATCACACCTTGTTCTTATTCTGAACTTTTATTATTTCTGCTTAAATACACTGAATCTGCTCCTTTTCTAACCAGGTGTGATGGTTCCTAACTTTTAGCCCAAGTGTGTGTTGTTCCCATAATTCCCTGGAAGCTGTGCAGACAGCTTCTGACAGTAAGTCAGGGTCAGTGTAAGAGACTTGAGAAAGGTCTCTTTATTAAATGCCTGGCATGAATCACTAGAACTGAACAGACAAGAGACACAGCCACTGCTCTGAAACTTGCCCTCCACGTGACTGTGGTCACAGTAGTTTAACCTTCTTGCTTCATGGAGTGCTTCTGCATATTTTCTGTTGCTATAACAAAATGCCTGAGACTGGATACCTTATTTTAAGAAGAGGTTTACTTAGTTTAGGAAAAAAAAAATTGTAAGAGGGTGAAAGCCCAAGAGGAGGTGGCCCATCAGCTTAACTTTCAATGAGAACCCCACCCCCACCCACACTCCAATCAACTGTCACAGGATGGTTGGTGACATTATGCAAGGGGTATTTTGAAAAGAAAGAGAACATATAGCAAGATAGAAAGTCAGAGAAGCTTAGGTTTGCTATTTTCAAGGGTTTATTTTACTTTGAAATGTGTGAAGGCGGGGGCTGTTCACGTGTATACGGGAGCCCACAGAGGCTCTTTCAGTGCTGGAGTTACAATAAATGTGGACTGCCCAGCTTGGATACTAAGAACCCAAGTCAGGTCCTCTGCAAGAACAGTATACACTCATGGAGGCAGGAGAGATGACTCAGTGGTCAAAAGCACTAGCTGTTCTTCCAGAGGGGTCTAGGTTCAATTCCCAGCACCCACATGGCAGTCTGTAACCATCTGTAATTCTGGTCCTGGGGGATCCAGTACCTGCCTCTAGCTTCCGTGGGTACCAGGCAGGCATGGGCTACAGGCATATGTGCAGGGGAAACACTCATTCACATAAAAATAAAAACTTAAACAACAATAACAAAAAACCAAAACAGTCTATGCTCTTAACTGCTGAGCGACCCCTTCAGCCCCATGGCTTCCTCTTTTTATACCAGTTCACTCTCAGGAGAACTAACTGGGGTCTCATGAGAACATTAGTCTCTTTCAAGAACAGCACCTCCAGAGTACCTTGTACTGAGTTCCACCTCTTGAAGATTCAACCATCTCTCTGCAGTGCCACCTTGGGGACCAAGTTTCCAAGACTTGGACCCCCTTGTTGACACCCTCCCATCACGTCCAAATCTTCCTGGGCTTCTGTGTAAACTTCTTAGACAAACAGTGTATGAAGTGTATTCTGTGTGGTGCTTGGGAACACAGAGGCACACAGTCAGTAGTAACTGCTGTTCAGTTCCTGTTGCAGGGGCTTCTGTAATGAAACGGTGGTGGGTTGGCTTTGGAGGTCAGATCAGATAGATATGTCCAGGAGGAAAGAGACTGGACTGTTCCAGAAGAAGCCAGCCTGGTGTGCCCCAGCAGTGAGAGGTTAGTGAGCAAGGTTTGGGGTCAGCCCCTCCTCTTAGTCTCTTGTTGTTGGAAACCGGGCCGCGACTAACATGAACTGGGTTACACCTGAGAGGCAAACTGGGGCTGAAAAGAGCGGGAAAACTAGGTGGACGAGAGAGAAATGGAGCCAAGACAATGTTCTGATCAAGGCTCAAATGTTTAATAAAAGTCTGCACTTATAAAGAGGGAAACCCATCCCCTGTCATGCCAAGTTTCTTGATGTTGAGATGCTAAGTTGTCAGCACAGCCTTTTAGCAGAAAGTCACCAAATTCACAGGTTGCAGTTAACTTGGAGAAAATCTTGGAGAACCAGTTAGACCTCATGGCAGGTGGCAGGCAGTGTTACATCAGAGGAAACTAGTTGAGTCGGAGAAGCAGCACCTCGGGTGGCCCTGCCTCAGTGGCATATGGTCTGAACCAGCCTGCCTAGGCTGAAGGAGGTTACATCTTGTCTCTCTAAATAAGACAGCCCCAGGCTGGGCCACTGCTGGCAGACACCATGCAGCTCCAGGCCTACTTCTTCTTGTTCCTGATCCTCATCTTCTGCCAAGAGCTTTGCGCAGAACCAAATAATGGTAGGTATGGAATGGAGGTCTCAGTGTAGAGAGGCCCTGCGGTCAGGATCTAGTTCTGATCTCGCAGGATGGGGAGCCAGTTCAAGTCATCGACAGATACGGTCAGGTATCTGCTATGTGCCAGGCACCGTTCTAGGAGCTGAGTTACAGCCAGCAGCCAAGGACACCGCCTTTACAGAGTTTAAATTCTAGTGGGGGACAAAAGGCATTTAGCATCTGTGATTGCATAGTAGACAACGAGGGAGCCATAGCTAAAAAGAAAAGACCTCGTGGGAAAATGGGTTTTAAAGTTTGGATTTGTGGTGGTCAAAGTTAGACTAGGCAGGAGAGATATAAGCTCACATTTGATATTGAGAGAATTAGCTCAGTTGGACCTCCCTCCAGGCTCCTTCCTGGCTTTCTCAGCTGTAGCTTAAAAAGTGGCTGTTAGAAGATGAGCTCAGTGGGGAAGCACTTATTAGCATGTGCAAGCCCTAGGCTCCCAAATCAGTGGCATCAGGGTTCCGATGTTGGCCCCACTACTTAGAAGGCCCAGGTGTGTTGTTTGGTCTCTCTCTGAATGTCAGTTTCGTCCTCTAAAAGTTAAGAGTAATGGTTGTGTCTGCTTTCTTGATCACATCTGGTGTGTATAAGTGTGTTCGTGTAACAGTTCTCAGTGGCTCCACACGGAAGACTCTAGTCACATTTAGAACACACACTGTTACACACAAAAGTAAATGATTAAGTGATTTCCTCTTGGCTTTAATAGCAGGGAAACCAGGACTGAGAAATTTAAAAGCAGGTGGGACTTCACCTCCTGTTGAGTCCCCTGGGGTTAAGGAGGATGCTACTGTGACCAAGATGTCCTGGGAACACTCCAGCCTCCCCCCTATACACACACACACACACACACACACACACCACAAACACACACATCTGTTTCCATCCTGACTGGATACACTCTTTGGCTCTTTTCCCTTATCTTTTGTCTATCTTTCCCTTATCTTGTAAGGCAGGAGAGAACCTAAACCTTCCCCTGACTAGGCTGCTGCCAAAATTCCACCAAAGATGTGTTCAATAAGGGAGACAAGATGAGAATCTGCAGACCTTTGCTATGGACTGTGCTGGCTTTGTATGTTGGTACCCACCCCTGGCAGTGGGCTGCTCTTTCTTCACATAGCATCCTATGTCATGGCAGCTGCAGGGAAGAGACCCAGCGGTGCAGTGCAGAGGCAGAGACTTGCTCAGTACACACACACACACACACACACACACACACACACACACACACTCTAGGCAGGCCCTCGGCATCTTCCACTTGCCCCAAAGTTACTGTGAAGAGTAATTGCAGGGACTGAGGAGATAAACCATTCTGTAACGTGCTTTCCTTGAAAGCACAAAGATTTGATCTGCAGAACCTATGCCAAAAAAAAAAGGAAGGAAGGAAAGAAAAAAGAAAAAAGAGAGCCATGATGGCATGTTTGCAATCCCAGAGCTGGGGAGACAGAGACAGGGGATTCACTGTCCAGCCAGCCTTGCCTATTTGGTGAGCCCCAGACTAGTGAGTGACTTTGACAAAAGAAAGAAAGAAAGAAAGAAAGAAAGAAAGAAAGAAAGAAAGAAAGAAGAGAGAGAGAGAGAGAGAGAGAGAAAGGAAGGAAGGAAGGAAGAAGAGAAGAGAAGAGAAGAGAAGAGAAGAGAAGAGAAGAGAAGAGAAGAGAAGAGAAGAGAAGAGAAGAGAAGAGAAGAGAAGGAAAGAAAGAGAGAGAGAAAGAAAAAAAAAGGGCCAGGCAGTGGTGGTGCACGCCTTTAATCCCAGCACTTGGGAGCCAGAGGCAGGTGGATTTCTGAGTTCGAGGCCAGCCTGGTCTACAGAGTTCCAGGACAGCCAGGGCTACACAGAGAAACCCTGTCTCGAAAAACCAGAAAGAAAGAAAGAAAGAAAGAAAGAAAGAAAGAAAGAAAGAAAGAAAGAAAGAAAGAAAGAAAGAAAGAAAGAAAGAAAGAGAGAGAGGGGGGAGGGAGGGAGGAAGGAAGGAAGGAAGGAAGGAAGGAGAGAAAGAGAGAGAGAGAGAGGGAGGGAGAGAGGGAGGGGGAGGAGGGGGAGGGAGGAAGGAAGGAAGGAAGGGAGGAAGGAAGGAAGGAAGGAAGGAAGGAAGGAAGGAAGGAAGGAAGGAAGGAAGGAAGGAAGCAGGCTGGTCTGAATAAAGACTCCTAAGCTTTTACTTTGACCTTCTCACCATATGCGTGTGTCCAGTACACACACACACACACACACACACACACACGCATACACAGACAAAAATAGTAATTATGAAGATAAAACACATAGTGACTACGTCTTTGTTGAGTGCTTGCTGTGGGCAGAGGCTGGCCTGTGCTGGGGGCTAGGGCTGCAGGTTAGTGAGTAGGTCTGTGTTGCTGGGTCTCATTGCTTGAGAAGGAAAGGCTACTTAGTTCACTGTTATCCACTGACTTTTGAGCTGTTGGATTTCCTTGTTCTTTCTATCATTTGTTTTTGTTCGGTTTTGTTCCCTGTGTGTTGCAGTGATGGTGGTATTTTGTTGAGAGGGCTCTCACTGTATAGTCCTGCCTGGCCCGGCGCTCTCTACATAGACTAGGCTGGACCCCAACCCACAGAAATCCTCCTGCCTCTGCCTTTCCTGAATGCTGGGATTAAAAGTGTATTCCAGCACACCCGGCCTTTATTAATTATCTTTAGACTCTCAATTAGCCCCGAAGTGTGAACATTAGACTCCATTTGACAGTGAAGAAAACTGAAGGGATAGGTCCTTTGTTCAAGCATTGAACAAGTCTGTCTGTTCTGAAACAGACCGTGGGATGGGAGGCAGAAGCCTATGGGGTCCGACTATGGGAAATCAAATCTGAGGGGGCAAAGGAGACACAGTGCCCTGCTCCTTGTGTCAAAGACAGCAAACTGGAGACGTCCAAAAGTGAAGAGATGTCTCCAGTCTCATGCAGTAGTACGTGGCAAAGCTAGATGTGAATCCGTCTGAGTTGGGAATTTAGGTAAGGGAGTCTCTCCACTTCCAGAAGCACAGACCTTGGCTTCTGTAGAGCTGGATAAGGCTGGATGGGAAGGGGTGGCTGTCCTGGGTGACCTTGACCTTGAACCTTGTGGCCATGGAAACCTCCAGAAGAAGAGAGAGCAGCCGAGGGGCCGGGACAGGGATGGATTTGGTCTCCTTAACCACTCTTCTTCTTCCAGTGCCCAGGAAGTCCTTACCGCCTATGTGCATCCTTCCTAAGGACATAGGCGGATGCCGAGCTGTGTTTGTGAGATGGTACTATAACTCCAAAACTGGCAAGTGTGAGTGGTTCCGCTATGGAGGCTGCAAAGGCAACGAGAACAACTTCCCGAGCAGAAGTCAGTGCCAGGCAGTTTGCACCAACACCTGACTTGTCAAGCCAAGCCAGCCCTCCATGGAGTCAAGCTCCCTGGGGACCCCTGAAGGGTTTTGTTTGTGAATAATAATAATAATAAGTGCATTTCCCTAAATACATTTCCCTAAGATTCTGTCTATCTCCGAAATTGTACAGATGTTGTCATCATGTTTAAAACTCCTTCCTTACGGAGTGCACATATTGAAGTACATTGGGAAAATTTAGAAGTGCCATTCACTTCTTAGTATGAGTTACTCATTTTACCCGCCCAAAGAAAAATGCTTCAGCGTGAGTGTGCGAGCTGGAAGTCAAAGGGCCTAAACCGAACTCAAAAAATGACCCTGGGTGTAAGGGATGTTGGTGCCAGGCCCACGCTAAGCAGAAACAGGAAGAAAGGGGAGAAGGCACGGGAAAAAAACTGAAGATTTTAAGATCACTCTTAATGTTTAAAATAGGGAAGTTTTACCTATTACTAAAGTCGAGCCATGTCTTTTTGTCATACGGGAAGAGAGCTAAAGAGCCTTGATCCCAGGGTCATCTGGTCTTCCTTAAGCAGCAATCATTACCCTCTGAAGGAAGAGGAGGGTGGCATGGAGCTGGACCACTGTTATTTCAAGGATGCACAGGTACAAAGGTAGGCAGGGACTTCTTTTTAAACCACGGGGTGGGGCCAGCGAGATGGCTCCCTGGGTAAGGGTGCTTGCCACCAAGTCTGACCACCTGACCATGATCCCTGAACACTCACATAATGGAAAAAAGAGAACCATTTCCTGCAAGTTGTCTCTTCCTGAACCTAGTACTTGGCTAGCCTGGCTGACCAAGAAGATCTGGGAGTTAGCCTGTCTCCAGCTCCACCCCCGGGTATTCTGTTGCACTTAGTTGTTTTATACACGTGTGCTGGGGATTGAACTCAGGTCCTCTTGCTTGGACAGCGGGCACTTAGCTGACAGCGAGCATTCTCGCCAGCCCCCTGGATTGCTATGAATTACCCTGAGGGCTCGGAGTGTGTCTCTCAGCACTGTGGCTGGCACATAGACGTGCAACACATGGAGCAGTGGGTCTGAGTGATTTCAGAAGCATTCCCACACCTCTCTGAGGCCACGTTGTCTCCATGACCCTTGGAGAATAAATAACCAGCCCCACAGGCCTGGTGTAAGGACCCACTGGAGAAATCCTAACACCGCAGGGGCACACCTGAATTACTGTTCACAACTTCAGAACCAATCCCTCCCTGGATTTTGTACCTTGATGGCCCAGTTGTCCCGCACTGTCCCACCCATCTAACCCAAGTCAAGAGAAACAGAAGAAAGTGAGGCAAGCAGGTGTTATAGCTTCTCCATTGCTGAAAGCGATCACTTTATTGGTTAGAAAAAGGAGATGCTTTCATCGGACCAGGAAGAAATGCAAAGACCAGAGAGAAAGGAGGCCACAGGAACGACTCCAGATGCACAGTCCGGCAGAAACAACCTCTCTCCATTCCTCAGGCTGCTGGAGGCTGAAGCTGGAGGGAGAGACCATGGCGCTGTCATCAATAACATGTCATACTAGACCCAAGGGTCACCCAGCTCCCACCAAGCCTGTCACACTTGCACACACAGCAAAGCACTACCTTCTTGTGGCCTCTGTCTGCATCTCCCAGCAAGTTCCAGGCTTGCCTCTTATGCTTCAAATCAAACCTGTTCCAGGACCTACTTGGATATACAATGGTCCTAATGACCGTTGTGGCCTCTCTGGAGACCCATAAATATTTATTTCCCTAAGAATCTTTCTTCTATCACCAAAAAGCCCCACCATGCCTTCATTCCTTAGATTGAGCTGAGTTAAATTGACCAAATAGATGCTCTTTATCCCCATACCGAAAGCACATAACTGTGGGCAAGGAGATAAAGAGGCTAGGTAAGGGTCAGAGCTGGAGTCTGCATTGTGGTCATCCTACTTGCAATGCCCACTGTGCAGTTTGGCATTGAAGGAGATAAGAGACCATTAGCCTCATAGCAGAGTTCAGGAAAACTATAGCTCTCTCCTACCCACTGAAAAGCATATCAGGCATGAAATAACAGGCATGAGGCCTTGGGCACGCTCCCCCTCTTTGGGTTTCAGTTATCTCTGTGTGCACTAAGGGAGTCCAGCACTCTGTGTTTGCAACCAAAGGCTTGTCCAAGTTCTTGCTCAACCTGCTCCCTCAGCCTCAGACAGCATCCCCGCCCTGAATCTCACCAAACCAACAATCATTGCCTCACACTTTGATGCCAGCTCACGATAACCCCCCCCCCCCCGGGAAGCTTTCTCTGGCTGCTTCTACTCCATCCTCCCTCGCTCAAGCCTGGGTGACATTTCCTCATCTGTTTCCCACAATAGTGGGCACTGATGCACTCATTGATGACACAGACCGTGTCACCAATCACTGCACTGCAAGCTGGGGGGGAGGGGAGAAGAATGGTCACCTTTCTGTCCTAGGAACTCAGACAATCACACTGCAGGATCACCTAATGGGACAACCAAGTATCTGTCTCAGTTTCTCCCTTTTTAACACTTGCCGTGTGGCATAATTCCTATTCTGTGGTTATTTTCAGTGAATGTATGTTTTTCCTGTGTGTATCTGTGGGTACCTCATGTGTATGCAGTACCCTTGGAAACCAGCAGAGGGCATCTGAGCCCCTCAACGGGAGTTAGAGATGGTTGTCAGCCACTGGGTGGGTACTGGGAACCAAACCTATGTTCTCTGCAAGAGCAGTAAGTGTTTTTAAGCACCCACATCACCTCTCTAGCCCAATTAACAGTATTTTAGTATTTAGTTTAATCACATACAAAGTGAAGGGTGACTCACAAATTTCTCCTTTTAGTGCCTGAGACACTAAAGGTACTGAATTTAGTCCTAGCTATCTCAGATTAAATACTTAGCCCATTATCAGACACAACTAATAAATGCAACCAACATTAGCGACCTTGACCACATTTGTCCACAAAGGTGGGCCTTTGGAGGAAATGCAGATCGACCCTTCTGACTCTCACTAACCTTGCAAAGGGATACCATCTCCTCAACTCCACCAGCCATTGTCCCCTCCCCTAGGACACAGCTACCCACTACCACATCGTAACTTACTCAAGTCCTGTTAAACAAAAAGGAAGTTCTGATACTTATCAGCAAACCCCCATTGTTCATCATGAAATGGTGAACTGGCCACTGCTCTTCCCTGCCTCCATCCTGAGGACCCTCTCATCTGTCCGTTCTCTGGTGAGTCTGGGAATCTTCTCCTGTCCTCTACAGTCTAGCTACATGGTAGCATACTCTAGGAGAGTCCTTTGGAAACATTGGGACGAGTGTCTTTCTAAGGACTCACCTCTCTGGGTGTGCCTCGAGACAATGACCTTTAAGGCTCTAAGATAACTGTCCCAGGCCCCATATACCTTTGATTTCCTTTTACACATCTATCCAGCCAGCCTTCCTGTTCTTCCTTAAATGCCCCAGCAATGCTCTTGACTTCATCTCGATCGCTGCCTCCTCTGCCTGAGTGTGCTCACATTCCTTCTTTTGTTTCACGCCTTCTTGGTGAGGCTTCACCCACTGTCCCACGTACAAGTTACAGTGATGCCCCTTTCGTCCCCCTGCCCCGGGTACACTTCGCTCCTGTTCTCCTGTCACACAGCATGCACCTTCCTGTGACACGCTATAGAAACAGCTTGCTTCTTTCTCTCCTCACCACTAGACAAGAAAACCTAGCAGCCAGCCTCTCTAGTCTGCTTCGTCGGCTTGCACATTATCCGCATAGTGTAGATAAATAGTAGTTAAATTAATGAAATGGGTGGACAGGTCTGTTATCAGCCTCTTCCTTTTCAACTTACTGTAAGGGCCCCATACCTAGGCGTTTCTGAACCTTCTCTCCTGTTCCCACCTACCTCAGAATTTGGGTGTGGTGCAGGCCATCTTCCCACATCCATTGCGGCAGCATTTCATGTTGCCAGAACACTGGCTGTCCACCTGACACTGGTCCTCACAGAGGCCGAGCTTGGGTATGTCCACGCTGGGGCAGGTGCCCTGCTTTTCTAGGTAAACAAGGGAGTAAGGAGAAACTGAGGGATCCAGGGAGACAACCAGCAAAGCCCGGCTGAGCACCACCCTGGTTCACCAACAGCAGAGCTGCCTATCTGAGTTCATCATGGGACCCTGAGCTGCTCTCAGGGGTCCCAGGGAGAGACTATCTACAAACCTCTATTCCTGCTCCAAGATAACTTTGAAATCACAGAACCTCAGTTTGAGTCCCACCTCAGCCATTTTCTATCCTGGTGGCTTAGAGTACAAATCTCCCAGAGCAGCAGTCTTTAGATGTCGCATGGAATCTCTGTCAGCACACTGTGGGGTTGTCACAAAAGCAATTGTCCCCCCCCCCCACAGCCCACCCAGAAAGATCAAACTCCTTGGTCTGAGTATTCATAAGTGCCCCCACCTAACCAGCTCCTGTGGTGAGCCAGACACCGATGAGGCCCGAGTTCATCCAGTTCACCCAAGAATCTTAAAACAGCTAATGGTTCTGCTAATCCTTCCTTCCATTGTGGCTGGAAACGGAAGCAGTAAAGGGTTAAGTGTTTTGCCTAAGGCCATGGAGGACAGAGGCAGGATTTGAACCACAGATCTGGCTCCAGGGTGTATGCATTTGCCACCAGGCTCTGTGCTACTTTATAAGCTATAAAGTGCAGTGCCCATGAGAGAGGTGACACACATTCCCCACAATGACTCCTATAAGTCCACCGCCAGGTACACTCACTCAGAGCCACGGCCCTCCATACGTACATGGTCACCCATGCATATGCAAAAACCACCACCACACTCCACACACACCAACCCCACACCATGTTCCATTCCATAGAAGTACCAGGTGGGAGGCAGGCCCAGCGAAAGGAAAGATGCATACAGTGAAGTGTGTAGGCAGGTAAAGGAGAGGTGGACAGCATCCTGGCCTTGCTAGTACAGGTGCTCTTGGTGGCTACCCTGAGACAGAATGAGAATAACCAGGAGAGAATGTAGTACAGAAGGAAGCAAGCTATCTTGTGCAGAATTCGCACTCTTTTGAGAACCTTCGCATCTTGAGTACCATTGCATTTAGCCCCCACACCTACAGGTGGGTATTAACGTGCCCACTTTGCAGATGAGCAGGCAGAGTTTCAAAGAGCAGATTATTCAGGCTCACGCACTTAGGAAATGGCTATGATTCAAGCCTCCAGGCTCCTCCCGGGCTCAGGAGACCATCTGCCCTGTCCATCTGACACAAGGAAGCAATATCTTTATCCACCTGACAGCTGGATGTGCCAGTTGGCTCAACTCCATCTTTCCTGGTCCCTCTTTGTCCAGGTCCGTCCATAGCACATCCACAGCCAAAATCTGCCCTCCGTGGGCAAGTCTCATTTCCCCCTTCCACCTTCCTGTTCATAGCACCTTAGGACTCCTAAGTATAAATTGCTTCCAGTCATTCCTGGCATCTTTGAGAAAAATAATAAAGGCAAAAGAGGGGCAGGGGCTGTAGCCCCCCCAAAAGACCAGAAATTACAAACTTTGGTTTCTGTTCCCCCACCCCACCTCCTAGCCTCAGCTTTTCCCTCTTGGAAATAAGATGCTTAGATTCCACACCTCGGACACCTAAGCCTTCCCTGGTCACAGCTGGTGGCTTCGTGGAGACTTGACCTCCCGGTGGTTTAGTAGTGTGGTCAAGGCCCGCTGATTGAGTAGTAGTCCCAGTCTCTGAGAGTTTAGTATCTGTCCCTGAGAGCTCTCCTTCGCTCGGTCCTAAAGGTTGTGGAAATAAAGATACAAGAGGAAAATCCAGTGTCAAAGAAAGAAACGGAACCTCTGCCAGCCACAGGATGGCGGTGTAACTTTGTGCGAGAACATTTATTTTGGCGGCTCACTTCCACAACCTTAGGATGTGGCAAAAGATTTCTCCCTCCCTCAGGTACAAATCTTGAGTCTTGCTAGGCCAGACCGTTGAGGGCCCTGCGGGAAGAACCCCAAGGGGCAACAGGTCCCTAAGGCTCGGGTCCCGGCACTGACGCCACCCAGGGTTTGCCCTCCAACTCCAGCCTAGGAAGCCACTGCTCTCAGGTCCCGGAACAAAGTCTCGCTGTGCGTGCCCGGAAGCCCTTCATGCACCAGAGAATCGAATCCAGCCAGGAATGGGGGGGAGGGGGGCTCCTTCCCCTGGGCCGCGCCTCTGTGACGCCTTTGTCCCTCGCATTTACCCCAGGCCAGACAAGGGAGGCACGTGTGGATCGGGTTTCCACCGCTTTTCGGGCTCCCTGGATCTGGGATGCCCTTCTTCGCCAAACCCAAACCCGGGCCGCTCCCACCTCTCACAACCCCGCCCTGTCCCCGCCAGGTCACCCCGGGGCTACCATTAGGCTTGGAGCAGACAGAGCTGCAGCCCGCCTGGCAGCACTTGCGGTTGTCCGCACAGTCCTTGTCCAAAGTGCACTCCAACACACAGTCCGTAATTGGTTCAAGCTGGGGGCACTCGCCGGGTTTCTCTGCATCGGTGCCTTGGGATGGGTGGGTGGGAGCAGAGACTTGTCAGGGAGAACCGAGCCCAGTCCCACCCGCATATCCTCTCCCTGCTCCGAGATCCCCAAATTTCAACCCCAAGGATTTCGGATTCTTTGGCCCAGGGGCCCCCATAATATCATCCCAGAGAGCCTCACCCCCGAGCCAGGGGTCTCTGACACTAGAGAACTCCCCAATGCTTGGCTTCAAAGTCCCCAGTCCTCTGGGACTTGAGCCTCTGCTTGGAAGCTTCCGCCATCCCGGGAGTTTCCCGCTCCTCTTCATCAGGTCTCTGCTTTCAGAGCTGAGAGAGCCCCCGCCCTTCCAACTTTAAGCCTTCATTGATTCCCCCTCCCCCCTTCCCAGTACATTCCCCGGACCCTAAGCTTCAAGGATAACTAGCTGTAGGCCCCAGAGTTGCAAAAATTAAATATTCACTGGCCTCTCACCTTAGTCCCAGAACCCCGGCTTCTGAGACTCCGGCACTCTGGGCTGCACTCACCTGTGGCTGAGATGGGGGTGAACAGTAGCAACCCTAGTAGGAGGCCAGCGGCCAGCAAGCAGAGGCGACAGGCAGGCATGGTGCAGGTGTGACCTGCAGCCAGGATGGGGGGGATTTAAGCACTCGCGCGGGGAGGGGGGCGGGGCCGAGTGAGGGGTACAGGAGGCGGGTAGGAAGCACAGCGGGCAGCGCGGGCGCCCTGCCACCTCACGCCATTTCACAATCCCCCTGGATCAGGTGTCATTCTTGGCTCTGGTGGGAACCAGGAACCGAGACAGCTTCCAAGCCGGCTGCAGCCGGACACTTGTCCACCCCTCCCTCTCTTCCTACCTTTCTAAGGCCTGAGGGCAAGGCAGGGCAGTGAGAGCTGAAAGCTCCCTGGGATCAGTTTTAAAGAGTCTGTTGACTCCCCAGGAGTCCAAGATTAAGGAGAAAACGGCAAGGCTGCAGTGATGGAGCCAAAAGGAGGCAAAAGATGCTGGGGATTAAATGGCTGAGATTGGGGCCAGATGAACCACAGCATGCAGAGCCCTGTTCAAGGATTAGTAGAGGCTGGTGTAGTGGAGGCTACAGAAATAAGACTTATTAACAAAGGAAGCCAGCTGACAAGGAACACATCCAGGAAGGAGCAACACCCGTGCAATTTCCAGCTCTCTCGGGCATTTCTTTTGCCTTTTCTTACCCCAGTCCATTGGGGCAGGATAGAGTGTTTCACTACTATGACTAGAGAGTGATGCACAGGCTGGACCACTTCAGAGGCTTGTCCCCAACCGAAGTTCCAGGCTAAAGTTTTTGGATCTCCATTTCTTCCTCCAGGCTCTGTTTCCTCCAGATGCCTACCAAATGACACATAACAGAGAGAGTGTTATGGTGGTGACTATGCAACGCTGGCACTTCAGGATATCCTTCCCTTTATTATCAGGTAAAACTTAGCAGCGCAAACCGGGTGTCTTAGCATTTTACTGCTGTGAACAGACACCATGACTAAGGCAACTCTCATAAGGACAACATTTAATTGGGGCTGGCTTACAGGTTCAGAGGTTCAATCCATTATCATCAGGGTGGGAGCATGGCAGCATCCAGGTAGGCATGGTGCAGGAGGAACTGAGAGTTCTACATCTTCATCTGAAGGCTGCTAAGAGAAGACTAACTTCCAGAAAGCTAGGGAGAAAGGCCACCCCCACAGTGATACACTTCCTCCAACAAGGCTACCCCTCCAAATAGTACCACTCCCTGGGACAAGCATATTCAAACCACCACACTGGGCATGTGCAGGAATAGACTTTTCTCTAAGAACCTCCCTGTTTGGATTTGTATAGGCTTCCATAATAAATTCCTCACCCTTTCTAACCTTCCTTTGTTGCTTGATAGTAGACTCCTTGTGGAGTCTACTATCGTGTGCTCCTGGCCTCACATGATGTCAACCACCATATCCGGTTACCGTAATCAAAAGGGGGCTGTCCGGTGCTGGTCCTGGAGTGACAGGGACCAGGTTCCACCTCCTCCACTTCCCATTTGAAGGACCTTGGGTGAAACTCCTCTCCTTTTTGAAGAGCCATTTTTGTCATCTGTAAAAATGATGGTCGAGGGGTGGGGGATGTGTCTCAGTGGACATGGCATTTGCCTGGTGTGTGTGAGGCCCTAGGTTCAATGCTCAGGGCTACAGGGAGAGGGAAAGAATGACGATTAAAGTCATGCTCCCGCCAGGAACAACCGTGAATTCCGTAGTTGTTGACATAGGAACCCTAGGGCCTGGCGTGTGACTACCACATACAGAGCCACGAGTCCCCAACAAATAATAAATGCCCACTGTTACAAAGGAGCCTGATGAGTGTAGCCTACCTTCTATGTTCCTGAGCCCCATGTCCTTGGATTCAACCGACCTCTGGTGGAAAATATTTGGGGATAAAACTGCACCTGGACCAAGCACATGCTGGCTCTCATTCTTCTTGATGTTCCTTAAACAATACAGTGCCCAGTCCTTTATGGTGGAGGGTGTTTCGCAAGATTGAAAGCGCACCAGAACATACATGTGTTGTAGGCAAACACTGCAGATTTTTATTTAATACATTTTATCTTGAACCCCACTCCCCCCCAAAAAAAAACCATTTTATTTTTCTAACCATACAGCCCATTGAACCTGTCCGTGCATCTTTGCCAGTGGCTGGGCCTTCTCCACACATTGTGTTTCTGATGTAAGTTACTGGGGTTCAGTGTTTTGAAGCAGTTTGATAAGACCTTTATTAAATTGTTCCCGAAGGGCTTCCTGACCAGGGAACCCCAAGATTAGCATCTCAAAGACCATAAACTTGTAGTCAGGACCTTTCTTACAGAGCTCTGTTGCTGTTGGACTAGGTGATCATAAACTCGTAGTCAGGACCTTTCTTACAGAGCTCTGTCGTTGGACTAGGTCCCGCTGAGCACATCCTGACCTGGATTTGGGCTCCTTGTCAGCCTTGCCCCAGGATCTGTTTCTGTGACTTCATCTTTCTTGGCCAGCTCTCTGGCATCTTTCTCTTGCCGTCCTTGGGCAGTATGACACAGTTGTGAGAGCAGTGGTACCCAAGGTCACCTCACTAAGAGGCAATGACAGACAGAGGTGACAGATGACTCCAAGGGGGCAGAATCTTCCAGGTGTAACATGTATCATCCGATACGCGTAAGAACTCACAGAGGCCGGGGCAGCAGAAGCAACACCTGCACAGGTTCACAGCAGACAAAATCCCTGTGCTGAGAAAGGAAGTGGGCATCGAGTCCCAGCCCTAACTAAGAAGCTAGCTGAGCTATTTGCCATAGGCACCTGCAGAGAGAGAGAGACAGAGACAGAGACAGAGACAGAGACAGAGACAGAGACAGAGACAGAGACAGAGACAGAGACAGAGACAGAGACAGAGAGAGTTTTTTCCAATGCAGTGTTGCTTGGCTATATCAACCATACTCTGGGACAGGCTCCATGCCAGGGGATAGTGGGCCAACACAAAATGAACTCTTTTGTGTGTGTGTGTTCTTTTTGTTTTGTTTCAGCATTTTATGTCTCTCTCGGGTTTTTTGTTTGATTTGATTTTCAATTTTTTGGGGGGGAGCGGGAGGGTGGTGAGAGAGAAAGAACAGGAAGTTGGGTGGGTAGGAAGATAGTGTGGAGGGTCAGGAAGTCGGGGGAGGGGGAGAATGTGATAAAGATATATTATTTATTTTTTTTAAAAATTAGAACATTAACAAAAAAATTAAACAAAAAAATTAAGACAAGTATTGCGAGGAGAAAATGTCAGGTAGGATGTGAGGGCCCACTCTGCTTTATAACAGGGGACTTGGGCCTGCAAATGCCAAAACAATGACTAAGGGAGTTACACAGGAAGCACCCTGTAAGCGGCTTCTGGCTCCTGGGATCGAGAGTCTGTAAGGCCCCGGAGGATTCTGCTGCTGGAGACGAGAGACTTCTGCAACATTAAAAGCTCTAAGTCAGATGGGTAGCCTTTGCCGACATGAGTGCATCCAACCGCTGAGCTAAAGAAGGACGTTGGTAAAGTGGCCCGAAAAGGTTTCCTCCAGCTTTGCAGGCCCAGGCGGGGACCGGAGACATGCCATTGTTGGGAGGGGCTGAGGCTATTTACTCTGAGCTCAGAGAAAGTCAACCGCAAGGAAGGTAAGAGCTAGGTGGGGTCACGGTTGGTTGTAGGCAGGCAACTGAAACCCAGGGCACATGGAGGACACTTTGGTGAACAACTGGTTTAGCCTGTGGACCAAATGGCTACTGAATGTTTATTCCTGGGCACGGCCGCACACGAATTTCTTCCAGCTTCCTTGGACTGGGTATCATCAGGTCCAACCCCTCCCAAACTCTCATAGGATCCCTGGCTGACTGGCCCCTCTCTTACCGGAATGTGGATTAGTGTGAGGGGGAGGGGAAGGCAGGTAGAAGATGGGAAGGAAGGTTCTTAAGGTCGGGTTTATTTGGGGGTGACAGATTCTGAGCTGGGCTGGCATACAGTTTCTCTTCTGCATACACAAGAAGAGCAGGGGCACCAGTATGGGCTTGCGAGTGAGGAGTGAATGGCTTCTGGCGTGTGGCTCAGAGCAGTGCTTCACCTTCAGGATCTACGACGTCTTCCACAAAGCAAGCATCATTGCAACATCTTGTAGGACTGACTGTTCAGAGGATGAAAGAAAAGAGCAGAAAGCAGGGGGTGGCAGATCCAGCTGGAGCCCGTATATTATTAGCTCACACGGTTCGTTTCGAAATTTTGAACTAGTTGCCAATGTTTAAAAATGGAGTTTCACATAAAGAAAAGAACCTTCTCAATTCTCTCAGAAATAGTATTGGATCTGGCAGCAAGTCCTAAGATTCATAAAGCAATCATCACTCAGAACACAGCCCTCAGAACTGGGCCTGCACCATAGTCACCTGGAGGGCTTGTTCGAGTGTAGCTTGTGGGGAACTAGGATTATAACACAGTTGGTAGATTGCTTGCCAATCATACAGGAAGCCCTGGGTTCCGTCTCCAGAGCTCCATAAAGTGGGCATGGTGGTACATACCAGGAGGCAGGAGCATCCCAGTGGAACTTACCTGGAGGCAGGAGCATCCTCTTGGTACACACCTGGAGGGAGGCAGGAGTATCCTGGTAGTATACACCTGGAGGCAGGAGCATCCCAGTGGTACACACCTGGAGGGAGGCAGGAGCATCCCAGTGGTACACACCTGGAGGGAGGCAGGAGCATCCAACATTCAAACTCATCCTTGACTCCATAGCAAGTTTGAAGCCAACCTGGGCTACATGAGATCACCTCCAGAACAGGTCTGAGTGGAATCTGAGAGTACACACTTCTAGCAAGATTCCAGATGCTGCTGGAGAAGCAGCCACATTCTGAATGCTGTGTCATAGAGCTAAGCTGGCATGCTTTCTCCTTATGAGAGAAACCATCATTCCTTGTCCCATGTGCTCTACTGACCCGTTGTTCCTAGTAACCACTGGTCCCAGTACATTTAAATCCGTGCTCTGTGGAGTGGGCATGCCCTGGAGCTCACTAGAAAGTAGCTTGCAGTTATTTAGCAGTACTATGGATTCAGAAACATCACTCCTATTCTGCAGATTAAAAACCTGTGGTTTGGTAAGGCAGAGTGACTAGCTGGCGGGAGCCCAGCCCATCAATCAAAAGACACTTGACGGTACCTTTTGTTCCTATGGCTTCGGTTATATCAATATTAAACCCACCCACCCCATTCCACACATACTCCTGAGTTTTTAAGAAAAAAGAATTGCATGTTATTGTGAGGCATGCCTTTAATGCCAGAGTTTAAGAAGTAGAGGCAGGCAGATCTGTTGAGTTTGAAGTCAGCCCAGGCAAGCCAGGGCTAAAAGGTGAGAACCTGTTTCAATAAATAAATAAATAAAATTTTAAAAATAAAAGTTAATGTATTGGGTTTCTGAAATGGCTCAGAGGGTTATAAGCACTTAAAATCGCTTGCCCTACAAGCCCTGGCAACCTGAGTTCAAGCCCCAGAGACCACGGGATGCAGAGAGAAGCAGCTCTGCCAAGGTGTCCTCTGACCTCCAGCCGCGACACATGCACACACACCCCAGTCACACACAAACGGTCCAGAACTCTGGGCACCGCTCCATGAGCATGGAAGAATATTCATGAGAGAAGGAAAAGAAAGGATGAGAGGGAAAGAGAGAGATACAGGGAGAGAGAGAGGGAGAGACTGAGGGAGGGAGAGGGAGGGACTGAGGGAGGGACTGAGGGAGGGAGGGAGGGAGGGAGGGAGGGAGGGAGGGAGGGAGGGAGAGGAGGAAGGGAGGAAAGGAGGGAGGGAGGGAGGGAATGATTTACAATGGGAGCACTCACCTGCATACATGTGCACTCTAAAATACTGTGACCAAGTTCACTGTGAAGGTTTGAGAAGTTCCAAGAGCAGCCAGGCTGTCTGGACCACATAGTCCACATAGTGGCCTACTCTTCTTGAACTAATGAATGCTACTAAACTTCCCTTCAGTTCGTGAAAATATCTCTTTCTGGACGTATCGGTTATTTTGTTTGACCACCCAGCATGCGTCTATCTCTTTCTGGACGTATCGGTTATTTTGTTTGACCACCCACCATGCGTCTATCTCTTTCTGGACGTATCGGTTATTTTGTTTGACCACCCACCATGCGTCTATCTCTCTTCTGATGAAGCGCCTTGATTTATTTGGGTTAGGAATGTTCTTCCTACATCAGGATAGCGGGCAGGATGGTCATGCAAAGCGCCTTCTCTACCCAGACAAAGCGCAGCCAATCACATGCTGTTCTGGGGATATTAGTCTTGAACAAAGGACAGCAGAAGACCCCAGCTCCCTCACAGGTGTCCTGGGAAGGCCTCAGTTCTTCTGCCTTGCCACCCTTACAAGGCAGGGTGCCTTTTAACCTTCCCTTCCATTCTATGAACCAAGCCAAGTCAGTAATATTTTAGTTGCCCGCAGTGAAACCCATCCCTAGTTCTATCAGGAAGGGAGAAGGGCCTGCTGCATCTTCACACCTCTTTCATAACTTTCCTGGTCGACTCAGCCTCTGCAAGAGTAAGATTTTCCTGGGGCCTTAGGAATTGCAGGTCAGGAAATGTGGGTTCAGATACTTCTGAGATGCTGTTCAAAGAAAGATAGGGAAGAGGGCAGCTAACTGGGCAGGAAGAACAAGGGTGCAGAGATTCCTTTGTAGGGGAATTTAGAGAGTTCAGGTGATAAGGACCATTTCACCAGGAAGATGGAGAGAAGAATGCACAAGCTTAGTCAGAGTATCTGAAAGGTAAGGGCCTGGCCATGTCTTGACGTGTATCTTGAGGAGCCCCTGGGTTAGAACTAGGGTTAGACTCATACAGCCTAGATGCAGGCAGAAGGAGGTGTTGCATGGCTCAGTCCTCTGTGGCTGTGTGAGAAGTGTGGGGCTCCTGTGTTGAAGTTATGCCGGGTTCTGTCTCCCGGCCCCATGTTCCCAGAAATAGGTCTCAGACTCAAAATATACTTACGAATATCCTGGCCACACAGCTAAGCTCTTCTCTGACTAGAATCATAATTTAAGAGAACCCACTTATTTTAACCTACATCCTGCCACATAGCTCGTTACCTGTGCTCAGGTACCAGACATCTGTCTCCTCACATCTTCTGGACTGATCTCCCTGTACCTGGCTGTATCCTAGAATTCTTTCTCCTCCTGGATGTCCCACCTTCAATTTCCTGTCTAAGCCATAGACCATGGGTTTTGTTTTGTTTTGTTTTTTGGTAAGATTTTTTTATGTATACGAGGACACTGTAGCTGTCTTCAGACACACCAGAAGAGTGCATCGGATGCCATTACAGATGGTTATGAGCCACCATGTAGTTGCTGAGAAAACTTGGGACCTCTGGAAGTACAGTCGGTGCTCTTAACTGTTGAGCTGTCTCTCCAGGCTTTCTAGTTGACAGGTGATGCATTCATACGATACATAAGACATCCTCTCTACAGTCCTGTCTCCAAAAGACCTTATAACTCATGGGGAACACGCTCTTCATGCTGCTTTCGGACATTTCCCGCTTCAATTTCACACCGTTGCTTTCTGGCTAGCAACCAATGTTACCTGGCACCCTGTACCAGGGTAGACACTAAGGCCCCCATTTGTTTTTACAACTGCCGGCTTTTTCTCAGTCTCCCTCCTTTTAGACGCATAGACAGTGCCCTCATGGCACAAATACAATAATACTCAAGGCAAATCCTTTATATAAAAGTCAACTTTCTCCACATAGTTTCAGTGTGAATGTCCACAAAAAGCACAGCATCTGTTTTGAAGTCTCTTGACTTCTCTGACTGGGTCTTCAGGATTCTTAAAAGACAAGACTTTAAGCATCACTTGAGAGGCAGAGGCAGGCAGATCTCTGTGAGTTTATGGCCAGCCTGGTCTAACAAGTTCCAGGATAGCCAGGACTCTACATCGAGATTCTGTCTCAAAAAAGCAACAACAAAACAAACAAACAAAAGCAGAAATTATTTTATTTTAAAGCTTTTCTTCACAGGACAGGGCCTGAATCGTGGTCTTGAAGTTGAATCTTCTATCAGTTTACTTTTCTTGTTGCTTTGAAAGAAAACCCAACCAAGCAATTTAAGGAAGGGAGGGTCGATTGGACTCAAGGTTGAGGCTACACCCTATCACAAAGAGGAAGGCATGGTGGGAGCCTCTGGATACTCAGCCTCCACTGTGTGGAAGCAGAGCATGGTGAATAATGATGCTCAACTCACTTTCCCCTTTGTCCTCGGTCCAGGACCTCAGCCCATGAAATGGCTCCACCCACATTTAGGATGAATCTTTCTACTTTAGCTGACCCAATCTAGAAACTCCCTCACAGGCTCACCAAGAAGTTTGTTCCCATGGTGATCTGACAAACTATCAAGCCAGCACTCAGTATTGACCACCAAGGACACCAACTGCACCATCATTGCCTACATCCCCCTGGAAACTTTGCTCACCCTACCAACTCCACCTTGTTTGACTCTCACATGGGGACCAAACTCCTCAGACTTTTGGAGTTTGCCACAAAATACAGACCCAATAAGTGGGAGTAGGTCTTTGTCCCTGTCTTCTTCTTGAAGATTCTCATTGGCTCGGTGGCCTTCACCATTGCCCCAGGACAGGAAGGCTACTCTGCTGCTATGTGCCATTAGTGATGTCCAGGAATTGCCTCACCTTCTCTGCGTCTGTTACCTCACATGTAAATAAAACTATAACACCCTCCCTAGCGGTGCCTTTTCCATTTGCTTGTTTGTTTTACCTACAAATGTGCCTGTCTACTACACGTGTACCTGGTGCCCAAGGAGGCCAGAAGAGAGTGTCCGATCCCCTGCAATTGCCATTGAGGATGGTTGTGAGCCACCATGTGGTTGCTGGGAATCAAATCTGGGTCCTCTGGAAAAGCAGTCAGTGCTCTCAACCACTGCACCATCTCTCCAGCCCCTGGAGTCACCTTTAAAGAGTTGCTTGTGACCATCCCTGTGAGGCACCCACATTATGTCAGGCACATGGTGAATGGAGTCCCCATTGTTTTACATCCCCTACCCCTCCTCAGAGTCTGTAGGACTCACTCTTGTTCTCTCTCTCTCTCTCTCTCTCTCTCTCTCTCTCTCTCTCTCTCTCTCTCTCCCCCAGTTGTCTATTGTCCAAAACCTCATGGGTTGAAAGTTTGGTCTCTCAGAGGTGACATTAATGGGGAGGTGACAGGATCATGACATTATCAATGGATGGTTTAATGGCTGAACAGGCTTTTAGCAAGTGGAGCCTCCTGGAGGAAGCAGGTCGCAGGGAACATGCATTTGAAGGGCATATCTTGTTCCTGAACACCCCTGCCCCTCTCTTGGCTTCTTGGCTGACTGGGGTGAGCAGATTTCATCCTTGTCACCTTTCCACCACAGGCCTGGGAGTAATGAAGCCACCTCTGAAGCCATAAGCCACAGCAACCCCTCCTCTGCGTTGTTCCTCTCAGGCATATTGTCTCAGTCCCAGAAGGCTGAGGGGCAGTCTCACGCCAACACCCCCAGTCAAGGCAGCCGAGATCCCTCTAACACTGTCCAGTCTCCCTTTTCTTCCTTGTCCACCTTGCCAAACTCAGTCTTCCTTCTAACTCCTCTCACGACACTCTTCTTTCCATTACCGCCTGTGCCATGCAGGCCCTTTTTACCCAAAGCTTAGATGACAACCTGCCCCTGTATCCCCCTCAACGCCCTGCCATTGTACGCCCACTGTGCATCCCAAATACACATCCAAACTCACATGATATGTCTTTTTTCATTTTTATGTAGGCTTTGTGCTGTGTGTGTGTGTGTGTGAATCATCTTTAATTTCTCTTCTACCTTATTCAATGAAGCACATCTCTCAAGTACATCCAGGGCTCACAAATACAGCCTTACAGTCTTACTAGCCAGCTTGCTCTGGGGATCTCTCATGTCTGCCTCTGTAGGGTGGAGTTACAGGCAGATAACCCTGCCCACCTGGCACAGACGCAGCTTCTGGGGAATCAAACTCTGCTCCCTACAGTGGTGGGGCAGATGCTGGAACCACTGAGTCATCGCCCCAGACCCCTAAGCCATGTTCTTGATCCCCACCACTTTAACCTGCCTATCCTGTCTCCCAGGAACTGAAGCCAAAGGCCTGGTGGGCATCCTCAGTTGCTACCGGATCAGCCCAGGTTCTCCTGCAGAACTCAAGATAGGAATGATGAAGGAAGAAGCTACTCCAGTTGAGCAAGGCTTTCTAGGGCCTATGCTTGAGCACAGAGAAATAGAGTCTGGGAGATGGAGGGGGCGGGGGGGGGCAGTCTAATCCACATTATATGAGTGAGCCTCCGACAGTCTGACAGATGTGGTACGGAGTAGCTTGCTCTTAGCTCTTGGGACTGCACTAGGCATGGTGATCTGCTCATACATAGTGGGCTCGTGTGTATTCATCTCGCAGACAGCCAGTAGAGGGATCATCCCTACCATCTTGGGAAGGTCATAGAGTGGTCAGAAACAGGTATTCGGCTCCTATAAATGTGTTAGGACATATAGACATAAATTTTTTGCAACTTACTTTTAATAAGGGTTCAACCTCTCCTCTCGCCCACCACCTAGCAGAGGTCGTGGAAGAGAAAAGTTGTTAGGATCTGAGGGAAGTGGACCTGTTTAGCAATAGTTCTTTGGAGGCGAGCTTGATCTTCTTGGGCAGCAGTTCAGTCCCATGGCAAACACCAAATACAACTCAGCCGCTGCAGACCAGTCCTCTAGGCAGGCAGACAGCAGACATGAACCAGCAGCTACAGTCCAGTCCTTGCTACAGGCAGACACGAGCAGTTGTAATTCAGTCCTGAAGAAACCACCATGCGGGCCAACTGGCCTGAGGCGAGGCTACTGAAGTGGCAAGCTGCCCCAGTAACCTCACGAGCAGTTCTTGGACAAGTTTCTCTTAATGGTGGCATTATCACAAGTTGAACCAATACATTCGTGTCTTTAGCAAAGAATAGTGAGGCAGAGCAAACCAAACCAAGGCTCAGTGCTCCTCTCCCACTGTCCGTGGAGTCATATTTATACTCTTTCATCAAGAGTCCTTTCGCGTGTTTGCTATAGCCAAACATCCTTTCACGTGTGTCTGCTCCGGGAAAACAGTCTTTCACGTGACTACTTTAAGCAAAACATCCTTTCACCTGTGTGCCCCAGCAAAGCATCACTTGACATAACTGACTTTCCGAAGCACTGGAAACTTCTACCTCAGAGAAATCCCATTTTCAAGCCTTAAAGGAAAAGGTTTTGAAAACCCCTGACTGTCCTGGAACTCACTTTGTAGACCAGGCTGGCCTGGAACTCAGAAATCCACCTGCCTCTGCCTCCCAAGTCCTGGGATTAAAGGCGTGCACCACCACCGCCCGGCTCCACCAGCTCCTCATTCAGAACAGAGCATGGAGGTCCCCAATGATTCATCGGACTCTGGTCCCATGGAATGGCGCCTTTCTGACTCTGTCCCACAGTTACTCTCTGTTAACCCACACAGGACATTGGCTCTGGCTTCAGGTATATAAACCTGTCCAGAATTCATTTCTTACCATTTCCACCTCCCTGTCTGGTGCTGTCACACTGTGTGCATGCACCTTCTCCACTGTGATGCTTTGTGAACTGTAGACTTGTGTATCTGAGCACACCTTTAGGAAGTAGAGTGTCGCTGGAAGAAGTGCCTTATTTGGGGATGGGGCTTTGAGGTTTTATACAATTGCCCACTTCCTGCCCACCCCGCCCCATGTGGGGATGAAAATGTGACCATCCAGCTTCCTGTTCCTGCTGTCACACTTACCCCCTCTGCTGTCATGACTGCCCCATCCCCTGCACCCCTACTCACCCCTACCCCTATTCCCACCATCTCCCTGCCCCCATACACACATATAAACTCTATCCCTCTGGCCCTGTAAACCCAAACAGCTCTTCCTCCCTTAAGCTGCTTTTGTGAGCCTATTTTATCACAGCAACAAGAAAGTAACTGAGGTGCCCACCTTCCATCTGTGCAGCCCTTTCTCTGCACACAGCCAGAGGGATCCTTTCAAATGCACTCCAGACCAGCGCTCCTCAGCTCCCGCGCCCCAGCAGCTCCCATAAGTAAGAGCCAGAGCCCGAGGTGGCCCATCCTGTCAGCTTCCAGTCTCCTCTTCTGCTGCTTCTCCTTCCAGCGCTGTCTAGCAGGGCTGGAAGAGCCGATCTCCCTGAAGCCTGCCAGCTCACTCCCGCCTCAGTGCTCTGGACTTCTTGGTTCCCTTCTGCCCAAAGCTTCAGCCCCTCCCCCACCTCAGAGGCTGTCAACACTTGTTCAGCATCCTCAGTGAGACACTTTTTGATGGTTCCATTTAAGATCACAGCTCCCCCTGCTCTGATGTCCATACACCTGTGGTTCTCTCCCCTGGCTGCTCTTACCAGTAAGAAGCCATGCTTGCTTATCTGGCTGTATTTCACTATGCAATATAAAGTCTAGGAAGCCAAGAGTTTGCTTGTTTTGTTGACAGCTATACCCTAGGTTCTGGGCTGGAGATGCTTGGGGGTGGGGGGCGCGGAAGCGCAGGGCTGAAGATGTAGCTGAATTGGTAGAGTGCTTGTCTAGTGTGCAGTCAGCCCTCTCTGTCCATCCCCAGCACTGCATAAACCAGTCACATGCCTGTAATCTCAGCATGTGGGAGGTAGAAGCTGGAGGATTAGAAATTCAAGATCATCCCCAGCAGCCTAGAGAGGCCATCCTGGGGAGAGGTGAAGGTGCAAGAGACCCTGTCTCAAAGAAACAAAAAGGGACAATCAAAAGGGAGGGGAGGGGAGGGGAGGGGAGGGGACAGGACAGGAGAGGACAGGATAGAGCAGGAGAGGAGAGAAGAGGGGAGGGGAGGGGAGGGGAGGGGGAAGGGGAGGGGAAAAAATCCGAAATGCTAAAGTGAGCTCCCAGACTCTGCCTCACTTGATCCCTGTCCCTTTCTGAGCCTGGGTTTCCCAGCCTTCTCCCTCTGCCCTCCACACTGTTTGCCCTGGGGTCTCCGTGCCTATCACTTCCTCTGCCTGGAATTCACTCTCACCAAAAAGCCACCAGCTTACATCTTCCCTATGTTCTGGGCTCAGCCCGATACAGTTTCCTCTAGAGCCCTTGGCAGATGGCTGCATGGAAAACAGAGCCACCCCCCCTTCCCCACTCAGCTTTCCCACCCTCCATGGCACTCCCCACCAGTGGCTACACTGTGCGTTTATGGACTCACTGTGAGTCGCCTCTCCCTTGTAGGTCATCAGGAATGCTTTGGGTTCTCTGGCATCTCCTTAAGCCTTTGCCAGGTGCATTGTGGTCATAAGCACTTGAGCAATATTTGTTGAATGGATAAATGGAATAACTCATTCTAAAAATAACTTTCATTGTACCCACTTCCTGGCTATCACGCTTTTCAGAACCAGTCCCTTAACCTTTAGAGCAGTTCTTCCAGGTGATTATTCTTGACTGCTCTGTGAACTGAAGACAAGGACGAGATTCAGAGAAACAGAGAGGTTGCATCCATTTCTCAGGGCCCAGACGGTGACACTAAGGATGAAGACCTAGCTCTGTTATCCTTCAGGCTTTATACCCTTCCTGTACTGGTTCCAATCCATAGCAAGAAACCACCCTTGAACAGGTAAGGATTCTCTGTGTGGATTCCCTGAGTGTAAACTTTGCTGACCCTCTGTTGCCATAAGGAAAACACTGGCCTGGTTAGTCTGATTTCACTTTTATTTTAAATGAGTTTAAACATTATATATGTATGAGTGTTTTACCTGTAGGTGTGTCTGTGCACCAAGTGCATGCTGGGTGCCCAAAGAGGCCAGGGAAGGATGTCAGATCCCCTGGGACTAGAGCTAATGGCAGTTGTGAGACATTAGCTCTGTGAGGTGAAGGGCTGGGAGTCAAACTGGAGTCTTCTCGAAGAACAGCCAGTGCTCTTAACCCCTGAGGTACCTCTCCAGTCTAATGAATTGTGTCAGTCTGGCTCTAGTCCTAGGCATAGCCTTTGCTCTGCAAGGCACAGACCTCCCCCAAGACACTGTCCTATCACAGGTCCCCTAATCCAGCTGACACGAGAGTCTTCTTTTGCAAAGGTCCCCAGAGGCTGTTTCATAGCTACAGTCAGATTATCCCTCGGTACAGAATCTCTGCTACATGCCACAGTGAAGTTTTTGTTTTGTTTTTTTTTTTCTCTAACCCTGAAGATCAGGATTAAGAAAGTAAAATTGTTTTTGCCAAAGATTGTAAATAGTTCTTTGTTTGTTTATTGGGCCAAATTTTCACCACTGAGACTCTGCATTTAGCTAGAGCTTCATTTTTATACCAAAGATTAACAGCAAATGAATTATAAAAAGGTTTCTATAGAAAATAGAAAAAAATAAAGTAAAAGGGCTTCAAACCTATGCAATAAGTATTTTCTTGTGGGTAAGTTTTTCCTCCCCATTTAATTCACTCATTAAACAAATATTTGTTGTATCCGTAACACTGCTGATACAAGAAGGGATGTTGAAACTGCAACATGCAAGACTGTTTTCTAGAGACTATGGCAACAATGTCTCCCTTCCATAATTCTTCTACAGTATAACCTAGCTATTCACCTTTTATGAGGTGCAACTGGGGCTACTGGGATGGCTCAGTGGATAAAGGTGCTGTTGCAAACCATGAAGATCTGAGTTCTATCCCCGGGACTCGCATGGCGAAACTCTTGCAAGTTGTCCTCTAACTGTCATCTCAATGGCACATGCTTGCACACACACCCTCACACATAAACGCACAGAGGAATAACTGCAAAAACATTTTTTAAAGAAAACATGTGGTTGGTTGTTTGTTTGATAAGTGAAATTGACTTCCCCATTCACTTGAACGCTGGTGGATCTTCCAACTGTTCCCACTCAGAGAATAGAGCAGTAGGTCTGGAGGTATAGCGCAGTGGTAAAGCACTTCCCTGGCATATTCAAGGCCACATGGTTGAGCCTTGACATTGGAAAAAAAAAATACCAAAAATCTAATTCATTGAGTATTCAAGACTTGATTGCTGGGGATTAGCAATCCATAGCTCTCTGACATAACCACATGTTAGAGTCATCACCTCATCAGCATCTATGGCCTCTTATTTACAAGAAGTGAGAAACCAACCAGGCATGGTGTAGCACAGCTTTAATCTCAGTACTTGGGATGCAGAGGCAGATAGAATTTGAGGCCAGCCTGGTCTACAGAGCAAGTTCCAGGACAGCCAGGACTACACGGAGAAACCCTGTCTTGAAAAACCAAAAGAGAAGAAGCATGAGACCAGCAGCATGGAGAACCTGGAAATGGAGATGTTCCGCTGGTCAGGGGCTACCACAGTTGAGTCGCTTGTTGGCGGAACTCTCTCTGGTCAAAGCTCCAACAGTAAAACCACGCAGCCATGGTGACGGAGTGCTGAGATTATTACAGGGAAATCATGAAAACCATCACTCATGGAAACCTAACTTCACCAAAGGAGTCCTTGAGACATACGGCCACCATGACAGGAAATCTATTGGATGAAACTGGAAAGAGAGAAGCCAGAAAAAGAAAGACCAAAGCTTTGTTCCTGTAGGCGGGCACCAGGAAGCATGGCTACTCTACTGATGGCTGTAAGGGTGGAATAGCCCCAGGTACAATTCTCATTAGAGCGAATGGGAAGTGTGAGGCAGATTCAGCCATTGCTTTGGCTCTAACATCTGTCATCGTAACTGGTAGCTACTTGTCATCCATATGGTCCCTCGGCTTAAGACAAGTGGGACCAATGTCATCTTGAGTTTCTCCTTTATTTTGATTGATTTATTTGGGTCTGAGGACAGAGACATTGGTTTTAAGGAAGAAGGTAACTTGGAGAAATAAAACATCAAGTCGTTTGAAGGGATGAGATGATGGGTAAAGGCATCCAGCCATGCAAACGTGAGGGCCAGAGTTCTGATCCTCTGCATTCCTGTGAATGCTGGCCCTTGTGTCTCTAATCTCTAGAGATGGAGACAGAGGCTCCTAGGGCAAGCTGGCCAGCTAAACTAGACATATTGGCAAGCTCTGGGCTCAAGCAAGAGACCCTGCTTCAATATTCAAGGTGGGCAAGAGTTGAGGAAAATGAACATGTATCCCTAGACAGACATGCACCTGCACACACACATAGACTCATGCACACATAGACACTAATACACATACAACGTACATTATACACATGTTAGTAACTCAATGAAATTTCAGTAAATCGAATAAAGTAAATGAATAAACTCTCTGAAATAATGTCTCTTATTTAACTGAGTCCAGCCCATAGCATCATGGAGAATCAGGAAACTGGTGGGTGATTGCTAGGAAGAACAAGACCGCCTTCAGTAACTTCTGTGGTGAAAACCGTTTCTGAGTCTGGGATAGCAAAGGTACCAAAGATACCAACACTCTAATTCTGAGCCTCAGGAAAGTGAGAGACTATGCTGAATCTGACTTGGGGCCTTAGACACTACATCACCCTCAACAGAAATAATCAATGCTGGAAGATATAGCTTAAAGAGTCAAAAGAGGCTAATTCAGATGGACATCATTTTAACAAACTATAGTTAATCACCATGCTCTGGGGTGGTTCATTGTACAGCCATAAACACTGTCTTAGTCAGGGTTTCTATTCCTGCACAAACATCATGACCAAGAAACAAGTTGGGGAGGAAAGGGTTTATTCGGCTTACACTTCCACACTGCTGTTCATCATCAAGGAAGTCAGGACTGGAACTCAAGCAGGTCAGGAAGCAGGAGCTGATACAGAGGCCATGGAGGGATGTTCTTTACTGGCTTGCCTCTCCTGGCTTGCTCAGCCTGCTCTCTTATAAAACCCAAGACTACCAGCCCAGGGATGGTCCCACCCACAAGGGGCCTTTCCCCCTTGATCACTAATTGAGAAAATGCCTTACAGCTGGATCTCATGGAGGCATTTCCTCAACTGAAGCTCCTTTCTCTGTGGTAACTCCAGCTGTGTCAAGTTGACACAAAACTAGCCAGTACAAACACCATAGAGATAAACCATATGAGATCTCTGTTCCCATGGACCACAGGCCTGTAGAGATCAGCAGATAAATTATAGTGAGAGCCCCCATCGCCAACAAATGCCATAAAGAAAGCAGTCTGAGTCATGTGCGTGTAAGCTGAAGGTGAGAAATCCAGGAAAGGCTCTCTGAGAGAGTGACGTTTAATCTGAGCTCCGAATTGTCACACAGACATCTAGGGAGGGCCTGTGAGTTATAGAGAAAAGGTTAAAACAAGTCCAAACACTTCCAGCCAGAAACGAGGAGCCCTGGGTGCAGAGGCAGACAGAAAACTTGCATGGCTGGGACAGAGGGGACAGAGATAAAATCAAAAAGGGGGGGGGGAGAGAAAGAAGGAGAGAGGGAGAGAGGAGCAGGAGAAGGGAAGGGAGAAGGAGGAGAGGGAGGGGAGAGTAGGGGAAGGGGGGACAAGGTTATGTTCGACCCTGAAGACTGTATTGAACCATATGGGATACCTTCTATATGCAATGGGGAATCATAGGCTAGTTTCAATTGGGAAGTGAGGTTACAAAATTATCCAGTTTGTAATTTTTGAAAATTATATGGTTGCTCTAAAGAATAAATTACAAGAGAGAAGCTGTAAAAACTGGAGAATTGTAAGGTTGATTTTTTGTTTTGTTTTGTTTTGTTTTGTTTACTGTTGTCTTGGCAAAGGATTGGTACTAATGACCTCTTTTATTGGCCAAAGGAACAAACAGGAAGCCTTTGGTCCTAGTCAGTCTGTTACATCTAGAAGACAGATCTGACTGACTGGACTGCACCCTGAGGTGAAGTTACACGGATGTGGTTACCTCCTTGTGTGTGTTACCAGTGTACCAGCCTATCCTGCTACCCTTTCCTGTAATGGGGAGGCTGGGGACACACAGAACTTCCGAAAAAGCCACAGCCCTGACAAAAGGAAGCATGCTGGGGACGGGAGAGATCTCCTGTCCCTGAGAGTGATGTGGGAGTGTTGAAATGCAACAGTATTAAATGTACAGTGATTTCGGAAGTGAAGGCTGAGGACTAGAGGGTGCGGTTTGTAGATTGTTTGCCTAGCATGCAGGGGGCCTTGGGTTTCACCCCTAGCACCACACAAACCAGGTGTGGTAACCCTCACCTGCAGACTTGGCAGGAGGGTTTGAACTTCAAGGTCATCCTTTCCTTAGTTACTTAGAGAGCTGGAGGCCAACCAGGGATATATGAGACATTGCCAGAGGGAGGGAGGGAGGGAGGGAGGGAGGGAGGGAGGGAGTGAGAAGAGAAGGAGAGAGAGAGGGGAAGGGACAGAGGGTGGGAAGAAGGGAGGAAGGAAAAGAGAGGGAGGGAAGGAGAGAGGGAGACCCAGAGGGAGAGGTGGAGGAAAGGAGTGGGGGGCGGGGGGAGAAGGGAGGGAGGGGAGGCAGAAGAGAGAAACGGTGTCTCTCCTTTGCTTGGCTGAAGGAGGTTTTTGCTTCAACTAACAGAGCTTAGTACAAGTAGCTTAGTACAGAGCAGTACAAGTAAATGATGGAGCTTTCTCACAAAAGCTCAGAAAGGGCGGTTTCTGCTCTTTTCACCAGAGCTCTTGGAACCTGAGCCTGCCTGGAGTTAGTCTAAAGAAGCCTCAGTCCTAGACCTAAGAGGCTAGTTCACTCACACCCTACCAGCTCTTCGTGCCCAGGACATATTTGTGTGTGTGTTGATTTCTGGGTTTGTCTCCATGGGAGTCTGACATAATAGACAGCCTCAGGCACCTACCTCAACCGCTGCACTTCTGAGCACACATTCCTTAGTGCTATGACTTGAGGTCTTTCCCTCCAAAGTTCAGTCACAACCCATTAGCAATGAGATGATGTGGAGTGGCCAAGCCAGCTCTGAGACTGAGGCAGGTTTAATTTTTTACCAATCTGCTTTTATACCATTTTAACTACATGCAAGTATTAAAGTCAGCTCTAGGTTGTGAAACAAGCAAGGCACAAAGTCCTGTGATCACTCCCTTGAGGTCTCTGTTTTTAAGGGCTTATCAGGATGGCCAAAATATCTGAGCCTACTTTCCTGTCCTAGCCTCAAATCAGATTCTTGCCTGAAGCCTAGTTCTTTGGTCCACCCAAAACTAGATTCCTGCCTGAGCTTACTTCCTTGCCATGGTCTAATGTCAGGTTCCTGCATGAAGCCCATTTCCTTGTCCTTGGCCAATGTCAGACTGCTGCCAAGCAACCCCCAAAGCTATCCACAGTCGAGCTGTAAAAGATGTTAGATTAGTCCAGCAAGATGGCTCCTCTGGGAAAGGAACTTGCTCCACAGGCGTCGAGACCTGATTTCCATCCTCAGAATCCAGGTAAAGGCAGAAGAGGACCAACTTCACAAGCCTGCCTTGACTGTGGCACAAACCACATACATACATCACACTCATGCAGTAATGGGAACCAAGACTTTTTAAGATGTGTAAGTCGTAAAAGTAACTTTCATTGTCCTTGCTGGTGAATGAGCTTGCCCCATTCTAGTTCTTTCTAATCTTTGCCTGGCTGGTCACCTCATCTCTTCTGACTCAAACTCTTCTCCAAGCTGACTGATACAGTCTAGCTTCTCTGAGTTTCTGACTTAATTGCTCTGCTTGGCCTCTTTCTAACTGGCAATCTGTTCTAATCTTCTGGTTCTTTCTCATTCTCTGGCTTGTTCTATCTTTACCTGCGTCTGAAATGCTCTCTTTCTGCAACTTGTCTCTGTACCACTGCCCCAGTAAGACTGCCTGCCTCTTCTTTCTTCTGTCTGCTCTCTTAAGTAGTTTCCCTTTCCTCTCTCAGTTGGGCAGATCCTAGTCTGTCAAATCTTTCCCTGATTCATCACTTTGTCTGCCACTCAATTAGACAACACTTTCAAACATGGATGCTTCCTTCTACAAACTTGCGGGAAGTGGGTGTGGCCGTAGGCCCCGTGAAACCCACTTGTTTACTGCCTTGCCCGAGCATGAGCATGCGCAGTGAGGTTGCATGCGTGGGCTGCCTGCCAGGCTGGACAGTTCCTAATGATCCAGACCTGTCAGCCTATCAGTGACCGACCTGAGCTAGTGCCTGGCTACAAACTAACTTTACTTTGTTGTTTGGGATTAGAGGTATGCACTAAAGGTGTGTCTGTATTCCAGCCAGGAAGATTAAAGGTGTGTGCTGGGGGCTGAGCCATGCTACAGCAAGAAAAACAGCTTTTTTTTTTTCCTTTTTCCAGTAAATAACACGATCTTGGGGTTCATGGTGTGTTCAGATATCCCGCAACAGCAAGTCATTCAGACGATCAGTGCTGCTCTCTTAGCAGGGGACACTCCTCAAGCAGGACTGGATTAATCCATGGGAGCGAGCAGCTGAGCCGTGAGAAGCCAGAAAGCCTGATGTGGTCCACCCCTTTCCCTGGAATCACTCCTTTCCATGTGGGCTGAATGCCCACGTGCAGCTGTCTGATCTCAGGATTTCTATCATCCAGAGTGTGAGTCAAGATAACACTCTTTCTTTATAAACTCCCCACTCTCAGTGTAAACTAACACACACACACACACACACACACACATACACACAGAGCCTCATTTTGGGCAGTAGCAACAAGTACCCTGCAGAAAAGCTGGGCATCATCAGCTCTCTGAAGCTGAGGTTGTTCATGGCTCACAGCTCTGCCCATGGAACACAGGCTGTATGTCCTAGTGAGGGTTGCCCACCTCCAAATAAAGATGTGAAAAAAAAAATCACAGAAAGGAAGTATTAAAGCACCTCCATTTTATTGGGAACAGAGGCATAATGTGTAAAGACCAGCTGTTGTGTGACCAACCATAAGGTGACAAGCAGGAACAGGGAATCATTGTGAGCTGGACATCACTGGGTCCTATCAAGAAAGATGCCAAATGAGGATCGCGTGTGCCAGACTGCTTCATACACAAGACAATTAGACTCTCTACTTACTTAAGCCATGGTCAGGTTTTCCATGGCTCGATGCTTTCCGAGGTCATGTAGAGAGTTACCAGTTCCCTAAGCCTGCTGTCACAAAATTCCATAAACAGGGAAATTTAAACAATAGGAACTTACTCTCCTTCACTTTCCTTTGGAGAGTCAAGACCAAGATGTGGCAGAGCTGGTTCCTTCAGATGTCTGTGAGGAGTCTTGTTTCTTGTCTCTCCCCCACCCACCACCACCTATTTCCTGGTGGCTTGCTGACAAACATTGCTATCTCTGGATGTAAAGGTCCATCACCACCCCCACCACCCCCATCCCCCATCTCTGGCTGCATCCTCACCGCTGCCCTCCCTGGATGCATGTCAGCCTCGAGTCCTCTTTGTATAAGGGCTCCATTCTGATTGGACTAAAGCCCACTCCGGAACTACAATTCCACCTGATTCCCTCCCCCATAAACATCGCTTTGAATAAGGTATCATTCTGAGCTCCTGAAGTTCAAAATGAAAGCCAGGGACGGGGAGGCTACCATTCAAGCCATAACGGAAACCACTGTTGTGTGTGCTCAGTTCAAATCGTTTCCGCAGATTCTCTGGAAGCTCCAGCGGGGTTGGCCCAGCTCCTGGCTTCCTCTCCTGGCAACAGCCTCAGGTCTTTTTGATGAATTGAATGAGAAGTGGAGCCCTCAGGTCCAGTCCTGATCCTGCAGGTAAGGTGTGTGTGACTTGCCTCAGTCTCTACCTCTTGCCAAACAGCTTGCCAAACAGCATCACTCATCACAGAACCAGCAATTACATTTAAATGGCTGCTTTCTCCAATGGCCTGAGGGCTCTCATAGAACAGGGCTTGAGCTAGTGAGTTCACCTCCTGCTATGGCTCCCAAGCCTAGGGACTCAGGAAACAAACCCAAGGAGTCTCTAACCCACACTGGTGTGTGCCCTCTGTGTACTAGAGACACAGATGTTGGCCTCTAGGAGTTTGCCACCCTGGGTGGGGACAAACACAGACCGAATAAGATTCTATGCTCCTTGTAGGGGGAGGGACCAAAAGGCAGTGAAGTGAAGCACTCACCAGAAAGTCAGGCAGGGCTTTCTGGGGAGCTGAGCTGGGAATTATCCCAGCAGCTCAGAGAATGTAAACACTTGGAGATCAGAGGGCTTTCTGACATTTTGAGATGAAGCAGAAAAAAAAAGTCATGGAAGGAGAGATGGGGCCAGGGGCTGGGGCGGAGGGGGTGGGGGGCACGGGGTGGGAGGCACGGGGTCAGGGGAGAAGGTGGGTGATGAAGGAGCTTGGTTCTGATGCACTCCTCAGATAGAATCAGAGGAATGTCAACAGGCTGTGTGGTTAGTGATAGGATAGGAGCTGCTGAGGCGGTGGCTGTGGGATAGAGAAAAAAAAAATACTGGAATGAGATGCTAGGGATATGTCCTATATTCAATGGTTTGGGGTTTGTTTTTTTTTAAGATTTATTTATTATTTATTATATGTAAGTACACTGTAGCTGTCTTCAGACACTCCAGAAGAGGGAGTCAGATCTCTTTATGGATGGTTGTGAGCCACCATGTGGTTGCTGGGATTTGAACTCCGGACCTTCGGAAGAGCAGTCGGGTGCTCTTACCTGCTGAGCCATCTCACCAGCCGGGTTTGGGTTTTTTAGTTGTTGTTATTTGCTTTTTGAAATCTCCCCCCTCCCCCAGAGTCTCATTTTATAGCCCAAGCTGCACTTATTCTCATCATCATCCTTCTCCAGCCTGCTGAGTGTTGGGATTACTAGCACGTGCCAGTCATAACTGGCTGGATGGCTCAATTGGAGATGTTGAAGAACAAGCACCCTTTTGCTTGGTTCTGAAAAGCATCCCTCCTCCTGTGCCTAGGGTCAAGGCTCAGCTAGGGGCTGCAGCTGTTGGAGAGCTAGTGAACACCCAGGTCTAATAACAAAGGAAGACTCAAGGTCCTAAAGCCTGAAGTCTAAAGGAAGGAGAAACCAACGTGCTCACCTCCAGGGCTCCGGAGAGCACAGTGGACCTTTGAGTCACTGGGCAAACGTGAATCCTACCGAGGACCTGGTGTTAGGGATGGAGCCATAATTAAGACATAAGCCCTGCCCCTGAGACTTGATGGAGAATGTTGGTTTGAAGGGTTTTTCAGGAACCCTAGGGCAGGTGAAGGAGATGAGAGATGAAGGAGGCTATTCCACCTGCCTTGGGAATGAACACGCAGAGGAAATAGCACCTGAACTCACTGGGTATGTGGAGAGATATTGAGAGACATGCAGCGAGGGGAAATATTCTCCACCTAGCCTGGAAGAAAAAGGGGGAGGGGGAGGGAGAAGGAAGAAGAAGAAGAGGAGGAGGAGGAAGAGAAGGAGGAGGAGGAGGAAAAAGAATGATGATGTTGGAGTCCATGCCCAGTGAATTCAGTAACCCATGATAGAAGTGTGGAGTCAGCAGAAAGAAGGCCTCTGACCACCTGTTGAGGTTCAAGCAAATGGTCCCGAATAGATCCAGCCGTCTTCATTTATACAGAATTTCAGAGCATTCAAACATATGCCATTTCAAATTTTCCTTTAATCATTATCCAAGAATATCCACAAGTACTTATTAAATTTCATTTTAAGTTCCCTTATTTCTCTGAGGTCAGTGATTAACCTTTACCCATATCTAAGCAGTATAGTGTTACAATCCAAACGATTATGTCATATCTAAGCACACCCGAGTATTACAACCCAAATGATTTAAATATTGTATTGCAAGCCAAATTATCATATCTAGTCAGGCACATCTAAGTTTACACAGGCCGGCAGCACACATGCAGCTTCAAAATAAAAGACAATCCGAATCCATGCATAAACTTTTATCAGAAATATAACCTTGGTATTTTATCACCATCTGATTCAATATGCTCACAGTATGTTTTAAGTTGTCTTCAGGCCATTTTCTGTTTTAGTTTTACAGTATGGTCCTGCTCTATACAGCTTTTCCATAAAGAATAGAAGCTAACAATTAGCATTTTCTATCAACACACCATTTCTTTTTTTGGGTAAGCCCTCATCTAAAAGCAAAAACGAGTCTATTCAACTTATATTTCTTTTAAGAGCGTAATCAGTTTTACTTACTAACGTGTCCCTAGCATGAACTCTTCATTGCTGACCTTTAGGCCCTATCTTCAGGTCTTATCTCTTTAGGCCCGATCTTCTCCTAGTAAGTTTTGAACTTTCCCTCACTACAATGTTTTGGCATGTTTAGGTCCTCAGAAGAAGCACCTGACATTTCCCAGCCACCTCCTTTTTCCTCATGTACTCAGGTCAATTTTTGAGACCATCCAATAAGGAGTCTTTTGTAAAGGTCTTGATCAGCCATGTCTTCTTCACTTAACCTTTTTTTAAGTAATTATTTTATTTACATCCCAAATATTGTCCCACTCCCTGTTCCCCCTCCTAGTGTTCTTCACCTTCTCCACTTCTCCTTTCAGAGGGTGCTTCCCCCACCACCACCCCAGGCATCCCCCTTCCCTGGGGCATCAAGTGTCTACAGGACTAGGCACACAGACAAGGCAGCCCTCTGCTACATATTTGCTGGGGGCCTTGGACCAGCCTGTGTATGCGCTTTGGTTGGTGGCTTAGTCTCTGGGAGCTCCCAGGGGTCCAGGTTAGTTGACACTGTTAATCTTTTAAGTAAGCAGGAATCGTGGTCCCATCTCCTTAGGGTTGGCACAGTCATCCCTGATATCGTTCCCACTGGTCCTTGCGAAGTGGGAGGTCCTACATTGTTACTTTTTTTTTTTTTTTTTTACGAAGTAGCAGACAGTACAATACATTCATGAGGTATATTGAGAATACAGAGGCTAACAGCCCTGCAAGCCTTGTGACTCAGCACGGCTGGTAGACTGTGCTGTTGTTAGCTGGGAGGATCTCAAAGCTTACTGGTACCTCTCTTGCCTTTCCATTCCCCCTCCCTCAGAGCCAATAACCATGTTTTGTGCTTACTAGGCTGCACTTTCCTTCACAGTTTAACCACATGGATATTTATCCCTGAACAATATTCAACACACATATTCTTATTCTTGGGGTCGTTGCTCCCTCTGCCACTCCCGACTCTCCTTGAGTGTGCCTTGTTTTCTTTCTAGTTAGTATTTTTGACAGTGAACTCAGGCTTCTTCCAGCTTTGACTGTGTGTAAATTCCTCCAAGGCTCGTTTCTGCTCTTTTTGGGACACCCGGCTTCCCCAGGATCTCTTTAAAAGAAAGGAGCATTTCAAGGCTTCCTGGATATGCCTATGTTTTGCTCCAGAGTTCTCAACCCACAGGACAGCCAGCCAACTTGAGTTCAAAGCCATAGGGAATGGGGCACGCCCAGATCCTGGATGCTGAGTCTCTGCCTTGTGTGCCCTGAGAAGTCCTGCCAGCTAGGCCACTCCTGCCCCAGTACAAGGCTCTCCGGGACATAGAGCTATACAGCTAAGACCTTAAGTTGCTCTTGCCCAGACTCCCAAAATGGGTAAGCAAGCCCTCCTCAGAATCCTGCCTCCGATCTTCCCTCTGTGTGACTTTAAGAAGTGACTGGAATACTCTCATAGCTCATTTTTCTTCTGTGGCATAGGGGTAGGATAAAAGAAGCCTGTGCTGACTCAGCACTTGCCAGTAAAAGTTATTTTTCAGGAGAGATGGGAGCAGGATAAAAAGAGATGGTTTTAATCCTCTACTTCCCCTGTAGCAGGTGCTTGCTCATGAAGCTTACACAGAACTCATGTGACCACGAAGCCAAGGTGGCCGAGAGAAGGCAGCTTCCTGGAATCTCAGCCTTCCACCAGGCCAGGAGCCAGTCTGCTGCTTCTGTCTGCCTGTACCAAGCATCTCCCTCAGAGGGAGGAGCCATGGCCCCAGAAGATGCTAAGCACTAAAGGAGGCCATATGCTTCTACCTTACCAGGTGAGGGGTGATGGAGGAAGAGGCGGCTCAGGTCAAACACTGACCATCGACCTAATGACCACCACTCCAGGGCTCTGCTGGAAAGAAGAGCCCTAGACAGGATGCCTAAAGTGGGGAGGCGGGGCTGGAGAGACAGCTCTGTGGGTAACAGCCCTTGCTGCACTGAACAAGGACCCTGGTCTATATGGTAAGTTCCGAGCCAGCCAAAGTTACATGGCTGGGCTGGAGAGATGGCTCAACAGTTAAGAGCACTGGCTGCTCTTCCAGAAGACCTGGGTTCAATCCCTTAGCACTCACATATTGGCTTACAACCATCTGTAACTCCAGATCCAGGGAATCCAATGCCCTCTTCTGACCGACTCAGGAACCAGACATGCAGAAATACAAGCAGGCAAAACACCACACACAGAAAATGATAATTGAAAAAGTACACTACATGCAATTTTATATACTACATTTACTTGATACTGACTATAAACGACTAAGTTACTGGCTTTTGTACTTATTATATGATTGATAGATAGATAGATAGATAGATAGATAGATAGATAGATAGATAGATATGATATGATATGATATGATATGATATGATATATAAATAAACAAATACATAAATCCAAGCCAGGTATACTATGCATTCACAAAAGCTCAGCCCAAGAGGAGCAGATCAGAGACAGGATCATGCCCAAGACTATTGGCCATCAGAATGATAAAAATAAATAAATAAGTAAACTCCAGGTCCAGTGAGTGACCTTGTCTCATGGGAGTAGACAGAGAGTGATGTAACCAAACAGTTGATATTCTCCTCTAGTCTCCTTGGTGCACTCACAGGTAAGCATGCCTGCAAGAACCTGCACACACAGACACAGACACACAGACACACAGACACACAGACAAAGACACACACACACACTAGGGAGGAAGAGAAAACTAAGTCCTTACCCCCCACACGCTAGAGCTGGGGCTGGGTAATATTTGTTTGGAGGACGGGAAAGTGGGAACAGAAGAGAATCAATCTTTCTTACACCTAACCTTTGTCCTCTTTCTGTCTGTCTTCTTTCTTTTTCTCTTTTAAATTTTTATTTATTAATTTTCTTACTGTATCCCTTTCACATTTGCTTTTATGTAGCTCAGGCTGGCCTGGGATTTATTATGTAGCCGGGGATGGCCTTGAACCTCTGATCCTTGCCTTCACCTGTCATGTGCTCTTCTGTCACATCTGACAGAACTTTTGATTATAAATTCAAAGTGTGCACAGGACTGCAATAAAAATTAAAGATATTTAAATAAAAAAATTTAGGAGACCAATTGACCTGCGCATTTGAAAACTATCTCAGCACAAGGCTCTCCATGGACTCTCTGGGTGGGATCAATACACACTACTTTTTATTGTGCATGGCGGTACAGGCCTATGGTGCTAGCACGTAGGAGGCAGAGGCAGGAGGATCATGAGTTTGAAGTCAGTCTAGGCCACATCGCAAGGCTCTGTCCCAGAAAACAAACAATCAGACAAAAATAAATAAATTTACACGTAACAACAGTAAGCTAAGTCACAGCATGAACTGTGGGTGGAGAACTTGTCTGGCTCAAGACCCTGATCAACAGCTGGTGCTAGATAATAATAATAATAATAATAATAATAATAACAAAAACATGAAATTCTAGTAAACTGTCAAATAATTCCAAATGGGATCTGGTAATATTTTTTTTTAAAGAGTGACAAAAAGGCTGTGAGTATTCTTATTTAACCTTTTTTTTTTTAAGCTTTATTTAATTTATTTGGTATGTTGAGTGCTTTGTCTGCATGTTTATCTGTGCACTACAGGTTTTCCGATGCCCGTGGAGGTCAGAAGAGGGTACCGGACCAATGGAATTCAGGTGGCTGTGGTGAGCGCTGTGGGTTGTGAGAACTGAACCTGGGTCCTCTGTAAGAAGGACAAGAGCTCATGACTGCTTATCTTCTCTCTGGCCCCTCATTTTACCTTCACGGGGTCTTGCGTGGCCCAGCCTCACCTCTGAGCTGCTGCTCAGAGAAGGGTGAGTTTGAACTCCCGATCTTCCTTCCTCTGCCTCCCAAGTGATGAGAACTGCCACTCCAGGTTTTTGCAGAGCTGAGGACTAAAGTTGGTGCACCAGAGATGGTGGTTTCTCTGCTTAGCCCTGGCTGTCCTGGAACTCCCACTGTGAACCAGGGCTGGCCTCAAACTCACAGAGATCTGCCTGCCTCTGCCCCCAGAGTGCTAGGATTAAAGGCGTGCGCCACCACTGCTGGTAAAAAAGAAAAACAAAACCCAAACCCTTGTTTCTTCCCGCATACCCTCTCAGTAAGTTTATCTTCTCCTTGTGGCTTCAGAGCCCTGAGCAGAGCAGGGTTTATCAACCCCACATCACAGAGGAAACATAAAAGGCCCATTCACCCTGAGAGCAGACGGCTCAGCACAGTGCCCTGGGGCGGGCTACGGCTGCAACATACTGCGGGTTGTTTCACGAGAGTCTGGGGGGCATGAACATAAAATGGGTCTTTAGGGCAATGTATCTACGTTACTACACGGCTGCAAAGGTTATCATGTCCCAAACCACCATAAAAGAGAGCCCAAGGTAGCCTTGATTTCTTGATTTCTTTGTTCTGTTGCTGTTTTGTAACTCAGGATTAAAGCATCCACCCCTGTTTCACCACATTCCGTCTGGGAGACGGGGTTAGAACTGAGATAAAAGGGGGGGGGGGGAGCCTTTGCTCACACCCCCCTCCACTTTTAATATTTACTATTATTTTGTGTGTGCGTGTGCGTGTGTGTGCGTGTGCGTGTGTGTGCGTGTGTGTGTGCATGTGTGTGTGTGTGTGTTCGTGTGCATGTGAGTGCACGTCCTCTGACCCCTGTGGAGGACAGAGATACCAGACTCCCCTGGAGCCATAGTTACAGACATCTGTGATTTGCCTGATGTGGGAACTGAACCGGGGAGTTTTGGAACTGGGACAGCCCCATTGCTGCTCATCCTCCCTGTGCCTCGATGCTTTGCCCTCACCTTCACAGTGGTGGAGAGACTTCAAAGAATGAAACAAGATGGCGTGACCCCGGGCCCTTTGAAACTGAGCCAGACCTGGAATCCAGCCCCTGCCTGCTTTCTTCTGCACTGAAGAATAAGGACCTTCTAAGCCTTGTGTATCCGCTCTTCCTTAGCCTGGGATCGGGGGTTCAAGACCATTCTCGCCCACTACACAGCATGTGTGGAGCTGGGCTGGTCACGTGAGAACCCTGCCTTAATTAATTAATTAATTAATTAATGAGTTTTGGAAACTTTCTCTTGGCCTTCCATGTGTTTTGGTATCAGGTTTCACCTGGTATTATTTGTTAGTGAGAGTTTCACATCTAATTGCTGTCCCACCCCCAGGGCTGGGTATGGGACTCCTGCATCCATCCACAGCTACCTAGCTCCTCTTTGCCCTGTGACCTGCACCACTCTCTTCATAGCAGCTACCACAACTGGAAACACGTACCTTACCTTCACGGATGTTCTTGCCCCCGCTAAGCCATCAGCTCCTGGACCACAGGGGCAGGAGACTGGGTCCTGTGGTCACTGCTGTGACCCAGTGCCTGGGACACACAGGATATGCTCACCTGAAACATGACCACTGACTACCCGTTGCTGCCCCCCCCTCCCCCACCCCCACCCCGGTACCGGTATGATCTCAAAGTCTTGACTGGACTGGATTGTAAAGTTTTCTGGGGTCTTCACAACCAATGAGGCAGGTGCCTTCACCCTCACTTCCATTTTACAGAAATGGTGGATCAGTGGTTTGGCTGCCTCTGCCATCAAGCCTGAGTGTGTGTGTATGCGTGCGCGTGCATGTGCATGTGTGTCTCTCAGATGGGTGCCCCCGCACTGTCTTGTCTGTGCTTCCAGCCCTCACGAGTACACTCTTCCTAAGAAAGGATCCTAGGTGTGTGAGTGGACGAATCCGTGTCTACCTAACACCCACACCTGGATGCTCCTTAGGTGCCTTGGTCTCAAGGTCACAGACATCCTCCTCGACCACACCCTTGATTGCTCAGGCCAGAAAAGTCAACCATCACCCTCTGTCTTTTCTGTCCCTCGCCACCACGTGCCATCTACCAACTACCATCTATGTGCCATCTACTAGGAAAGCACCCCTAACTGTTCTCTGGTGAGCCAAGAATACTGTCTTCTTCCAGCTAATCAGTTGCCATGACCACTGCTGCCTGGGTGCCTCCCCCCACCCCCTTCATTCACTCTTGTCTTAGGGTTTCACTGTTGGGAACAGACAGCATGACCAAGGCAACTCTTTTTTTTTAAGACCTATTTATTATTATACATAAGTACACTATAGCTGACTTCAGACGCACCAGAAGAGGGCATCAGATCTTACTACGGATGGTTGTGAACCACCATGTGGTTGCTGGGATTTGAACTCAGAACCTTTGGAAGAGCAGTCAGTGCTCTAACCCGCTGAGCCATCTCTCCAGCCCCCCAAGGCAACTCTTATAAATTATGACAACATTTAATTGGGGCTGGCTTACAGGTTCAGAGGTTCAGTCCACTATCATCAAGGCAGGAACATAGTAGAATCCAGGCAGACATGGTGCAGGAGGAGCTGAGAGTTCTACATCTTCATCTGAAGGCTGGCTTTCAGGCAGCTAGGATGAGGGTCTTAAAGCCCACACCCACACTGACACACCTACACCAACGAGACCACACCCACTCCAACAGGACCACACCTTCTAATAGTGCCACTCCCTGAGCCAAGCTTATACAAACCATAGCAACTCCCAAGGGTCCTGACTCTTCCCCTGGTCTTAGGATAGCACCCCAAACCCTCAGCTTGCCCCACAGCTCAGTCCATCGCTTACAAGACTTGGGGCGTCCTGCCTCATCTCCCCACTTGAACCCACGTCTCTTACTTGAATCATCCTTGTGTTGTTTTGGCTCTCATCCACCACACTTGGTAACTCTCACTCACGCCTCAGAGCTCAGCTGAAACTTCTCTTTCTGGGGTCAGCCTTCCCAACTGCCACTATTGCCACCTGCACCCAAGCCAGGTCTCCTGTGGAATCTGCACCATAGCTGCATGCCCGTTCACCAGCAGTCAGCATGTTCATTGCCAACCACATGTTCAACATCTATAAGAACAAGCACTTCGTGAGAGAGGAAACTGTGTCTGGATCGTCTGCTACAAGTACTGATGATGTAATGCTTATGCTAATTATTCATATTAGCCTGCATTTTAGAAACTTGGTTTCTCAGCAAAAGAGAGGAAAAATAAGCTAGGGAGCTGCATCCGGTGCTAGAAGGCTTTCCTGACATGTGTAAAGTGTGGAAATCTATCCTCAGAATTGAAAAATAGTAAGACAGAAAGAAGAAAGAAGAGACAGAGGCAGGGAGGACAGAGGCAGGGAGGATAGAGGGAGGGAGGGTCCAAAACTAGCAGGCATCCAAAGAAACGTTTCATGTCATGGGGAAAAGTACCGGTAGACTGTGAGGGTACAGTTCCTTCTACTGCCACCAGAGGGCAGGCTTTTCAAGGCCTGGACCAAGTGAGGTTATCCTATAAGCAAAAGGCTGCAAGCATTCTCCCCAGAGAAGTCTGGAATCCATATTCAGAAGAGAGAATGTAGCATGCCTGATGTGTTGGGGAGGGGTCCCTTGACCTACTTCCAGGAAGTGACATAATAGAAAATAAACGTATTCATGTCTTTAGTGCAATAGACAACACATTGAGAAAATGCTAAGAGCTGAAGTGTGGGTTTTCAGAGTGGGAGCTTTGGCCTGCAGTATTCAGAGCACATCAGATCATAATCAACACAGACCTTTAGGATGCCCAAGCCTGTGAACTTCCTGAGGCCTATAACATGACATCAATGCTTTACAAAAAAGGAAACTGCTTCTGACAGGTGTGTCTTGCTCATCTTCCAGCTTGCATGAGAGACTAAGCCCAGGTTACAGCTATGGCAGGCTACCTCTCCACTCCTTCCTCCCGTCCCATCGCCACCTGGTAGTCCTTGCCTTCTGTTCTGAAGAACCCCCGGTTAAGACAGACCTAGCATTGGACACTTGCACCACAGCTGGAGAGTGAGCTCTCAGTCATCCTGTCTTCCTTCCACCAAAGGACAAAGACCTGGGTCTGTCAAATAGGTCTGGACTCTTCCTTCATCAGCTACTACGGACTGATGTGCATCTCCGTGCCCCTAAAAGGACATGGTGGAGTCCTGATCTATAGGACATCAATCAGAATGTGACCTTATTTAGAGAAAAGCATGTTACTGAACTAATCACATTACAATGAAATCATTACAGTGGACCCTAGTCGTATTCTTATACTGAGAGACAGACAAGGCACCTCTGTGAAGACACGGTTTATGTGGCTATGAGTCAGCAGACTTCGAAAAGCTAGGAGAGATTCCTGGAACACAGCTTTCCCTTACAATATGACAACTTTAACCGCCAACTTAATACAAACTAGAATCTCCTGGGGAGTCTTAATAAGAGATTTTCTACACTGGGTTGGCTGGTGGCCATGTCTGAAGAAGATTCTTTTGAGTTAATTATGTAAGAAGACCCCGCCCACTGTGGGCAGCACCATTCCCTAGGCAGGGAATCCCGGACTGTGAAAGAATGGAGAAAATCAAGCTCAGCACAAGCAGACAAACATGTGGCATGCATGCATTAATGCTGCTCCATTCTTGAGTGTGGCTGTGACTAGCTGCTACAAGATCCTGCGTCTCTTCTCACTCTGGCTTGCCCTACAGTGGTGAGCTTTAGCCTGGAGCTATACAATAAAATAAACCCTTTTGTCAGGGTATTTTTTATCACAGAGACAGAAATGAAACCAGTCGTGTGCAGGAAGGCACATGACTGTCTCAGCGTCTTCATCTAGGACTTTTGTGATCCAGAATCATTGGAGAACAAATTCCAATTGTTTAAGCCACTCCATTAATAGTACTTTGTCGTGGCAGCCCCAAGAAGTTTGTATACCAGCTTTGTTATGTCACCATGCCTCCACATATGCCTCTGTAAAATGGGAGCATTTACTCTTTGTAAAGCCTGCTGTGTGGTCAGTGAGGCTCTGGGTGAACTATTGTTCCCTTCTCCTTTAGAATACAGGAGAAGCCAAGTGCAGTCCCAGCCACTGGGGATGCTGAAACAAAAGCATTTCCTGAGCCCAGGAGTTTAAGCCCCGTCTGCATTGGAGAGACTTGAACCCTCTCCCTCGTTTAAGATTTTATTGACTTTATGTATATGAGTACACTGTAAATGTCTTCAGAAGAGGGCATCTGATCCTATTACAGATGGTTGTGAGCCACTGTGTAGTTGCTGGGAATTGAACTCAGGGCCTCTGGAAGAGCAGTCAGTGCTCTTAACCACTAAGCCATGTCTCCAGCCAGAGACTCTACCTCTTTTAAAAAAACAAACACTGGGATGAAACCAGAGTCCAAGCCAGGAATCAGGAATCATGAGGTAGTGGCGGCACTTGGGCAGTGGAGAGAGGAAGATCCGAAGTTCAAAAGGAGTCTCTGCTTCATGGTGAGTTCCAGGCCTGCGTGAGCTCAGTCTGCAGGTAGGAAAGGGGGAAGTGCCACCGTCTGTCTCAGAGAGGCACCTAGACCAACACTGGACATCACTGATGCTCAGAACTGGATGCCAGAAACTCCACCTTTGTCAACATGGGAAGGGCACAGATGGAGGACACAGGTGAGGATGAGACCTGGGGCTAACATTCTGGCTGCAACCCCAACACTGCAGCTAGCGCTGAGCAGAAAATAGGTGCTTATGCATGCATTTACAGCATGTGTATGAGTGTGAGAGAGAGTGTGTGCATGCTTGTGTGTGTGCGCTCACAAAAATAAAAGAGCATGTGCATTTAAGACAATGCTAGGGGAAAATGATTTTAAAAAGAAAAGAGCCACCCAGGAACTAAGGAGATGACTCTGGATAAAGTGCTTACTGTACAGGCATCAGAACTCAGGTTTGGACTCTCAGCACCCATGTAAAAGCATTGTGTGGGGTGTGTGCCTAGAGCCCAGGACCAGGAGTCAGCAGCAGACAGATCCCTGGGGCGTGCTGGCCTGCAACCTAGCTAGCCTAATTAGTGATCTTCCGGGTCAGTGAGGGCTCCAGTCTCTTTCCTGTTGCTGTGATGAAAGCACTCCGACCAAAGCCACTGAAGGAAGGAAAGCATTTATTTGGCTTTCACTTCCAGATTACAGCCAATCATTGAAGGAGTTTAGGGAAGGTGCTTGAAGCAGAAACCATGAAGGAACAAACTTGCTAAGTTGCTCAAAGGCTCATGTTCAGCTAGCTTTATTATATACCCCACGACCATCCGCCTAAGGACAGTACTGCCCGCAGTGGACCGGGCTCTCTGCCATCAACTAATAAGACAATCCTCTGTAGGTATACCCACAGAGCAATCTGATCTGGGCAATCCTGCAATTGAGAATCCCTTCCCAGATGACTCTAGACTGTGTCAAGTTTACAAAGCTAACTAGGACAGTGAGGGACTGTCTAAAAAGATAATGTGGAGAGGTGATTTTAAAAAAAAACATCCTGATTTCAGTGTCTGGTATCCACTTGCACCTGCATGGAGGAGGGCTGTACACACCAATGAGGAGTGCATGTACACTCACATGTATGGGGACACACACACACCTGCAGCATATGGTTCTTATTCCCATGGTGTGTTGAATACATGGATAAGACAACGTGAACCAAGTGAACTCTGGAGTGATCACCTGGAAAAAGTAGAAAATGGGGTCTGGATTGAAGGATGGTTTGAGAAGGAGATGGAAAAGGGCTGGACCTTGCAGAAGACAGCCACAGCACAGGCCTAGGGCCTTGTACTTCTGCATCTATGTCAGCACAGATGTCAAGGCCTCCACAAGAGAAAGGAATGTGTGACTATCATGCTCTTAGCCTGGACCCTGTATGCCTGGCAGATCAGTCTAGGACCTAGACCATCCCAGAAATGAGCAACTGTGGCCCTTGGAGCTGACATGGGAGAATCCAGAACTAGATCATAAAGACTTGGTAGCATGGCAGATCCCCTGTGCAGGGTCTCTGTTCCCATCAGTAAGGAAGGAGTGGGTGATGGCTCTGATGATGTCAGGAAGATAGCTGTGATCATGTCTGGGGCTCGCCTCCTGCCTGGCTGTCGCAGTGTATAGCTTCACAGGTCACAAGACCACTTCCTCATCCCAGACTGGAGAGCTTCACTTGATACCTGAGTGACAGCATGCAGGTGTGTACTGTGTATCTGGTTAGACTCCATCTCTCTTCCCAGACCTTCCCCTTCAGCCACTCCCAGCCTTAGTCTGTGTTCTGCTCCCCTAAACCCATTTTCCCCAAAAGTGGTCTTCCTTCTCTCTGCAACCTCCATATGCGAATATCTCACAGAGTCCGGAGTTGGCCTTGATGACGAATCTGGTCATGGGTTCCTGCGTGGACTCTAGGGGGCGTGTCCAGGCAGAAGGCAGCTGGTGAGCTGCAGGGATGCACTGTTTGCTCTCTCTCATGGATGTTTGCAAAATGAAATTCTGAAGAGCCCCCGCTTTCAGAGGAGAGAAAACACTCTGTCTCCTTCAATTTGGCTGTCTCCCTGGGGTAATGGAACATTGCGATGAAAGCCTCAAACCTTCTTCATGCTTCTTTACATCCTGCCTCTAGCTGCAGCTCAAAAAACTAAATAAAGACAGCTGACGAGCCTGCTCAGGGAATAGGAGAAAAGAGGCTTGCCACAAAGGCTGAACTGCCACAGTCTCCGATCCGCAGAGACAAGAACAACACGGACACCAAGGCGGGTTCACGCAGCAGCTTTTTCACTTCCAGCTCTCTCCCCCAGCAGCTTCTTCCCCCTGTCCTTCTTGCAGCAAGCGCCATTCTCCTATATTCGCAGCAACTGACCTCATCTCGCTCCACACCACCTCATCCAATCAGAATCACACATGCTCCAGGCACGAGCTCAGGTCAGTCACAGATAGGCTGACAGATCCGGGTCACGAGGAATATTCATGCTTTTTCACTGCGCATGCTTGGGCAAGGCAGTAAACATATGGGGTTCACCGGGCCTGGCAATGGGCCAGAGTGCCATCTTGGCCCATGCGGCCGCACCCGCTTCCCGCATCTCCCCCTTTTTGTTTTAGTAGTAGCTCTGGGATCAGCATCTGTCTTAGGTTGCCCCCATCTGTGCCACATCCTTACCTGTTATGGGAGTGACAAACTCACTTTCGCCATCCTGTCTTAGGTTGGTATGCGCACGTGAGGGTCTTACCTGTCATTGATTACTGATTCAGCATGTTGAGCCAACATTGGGGGGATGTTCCTGCTTCCAAGGCTGCCATAGCCTGCACTAAGCATATCAGCCCTGTGCCACCTTCGCATACGTGCCATCCACCAAAGCATTCCTACACACACAACAGTCAACAGGAACGCTCAAAAGGCCATCCCTCCCCAATTTTTTAAGAATCCCACAGTTCCCTGGATGATCTCCAGCCATTGCTTTGCAGTTGCAATCTCCACACAGGTGTTGTTCATGGCAACAATCGATGCTCGCAATTCCTTCATCTTTGTGTCGAGATCATGACTCCAATTTCCTAGCAGCATCGCACCAATTGCACGCAACAGATTTGCAGCTCTGGAAAATTCTGATACTGAACAGAGGTTACACACATTCCTGCCATATGAGTAATACAGGAAGCAAATACTAACTGCTCCAAAATATTCATCTGTTCCTGCAACCAATCCACTCTTTGATTAACCATAAGGATACCAGCTTTCAAATTTGTATTTCAGTGGAGCCAAAGCCCCAATTTCCTCTTTTCAGTCCACTTGAAGGGAAGCTAGCATGGTGACTAGGCAAAAGCAAAATTTGAGCAATTCTATCTCCCGGGGAAATGGCAGACATCTCTCTGGGGGAGGAAACCATGATCTTAACCTCTCCCTTATAGTCAGGATCAATGACACCAGGATGGATAATTAACCCCTTAATGGCTGCTGAACTACGTCCTAATAAGAGGCCAACTGTGTTTTTAGGCAAAGGACCCTTAAAGTCTGAAGCAATCATCTGCACACCCATTTCTGGGGTTAATATGAGTCTGGTGGTGGCGCAGATATCCAGTCCTGCACTTCCTGTTGTAGCTCTTCTGGGGACGCCCGTAGACGATTGCGCCGAGAAATGTGTTGAAGGTTCGGCCATGGTGTGGGAGTCTGCTGCATGGCCCCATATATTTGTGGGCCCTGAGGCTGGGGGCCCCGCACTCCGTTTTTTGGCCTAGCGCCTGTGGAGTGAGAAGTTAGGGGGTGACCATCTACATCCCACTTGGATTGACATTCTCTGGCCCAATGATTTCCTTTGCAACAGCGAGGACATAACTTGGGCTGCCGCACGCCTGTCTGAATCTCCTGTCTTCCTTTATTAGGATAGTCTCACTTGAAATGACCTGGCTGCCCGCAAGAAAAGCATCCCCCCTGCCGTCCACCCTGACGAGGAGTCTGCCTTTGAGCCTGAACTATAGCTGCCGCTAACCCCTGGTTGGTCAGTGGAGTGTCCACCACATCTCGGCAAACCTTTAGCCATACATCCAGTGGTTTGCTCCTATAAGGGTGTATGGCGTCTCTGCAGGGCTTAATGACCTGCTCATAGGCTAATTGCTTGACCAGTGGCATTGCAGCATCAACATCCGGAAATACTCTCCCGGATGTCTCCACTAGTCGTGCTAGGAAGTCTGCAAACTTCTCATTGGGTACCTGTATCACCTTAGACAAGCTGGCCCCAAGGTCTCCAGTGCCTGATAGCATCTTCCAAGCTCTAAGAGCACAGTTATTAATCTGCTCATAAACCTGTATAGGATAACCTGTTTGACTGTTGGCAAAATTCCCTTGCCCCATTAACATGTTTATATTCCAGGCTGCATTGGGAAGTCCAGGGGCAGCATTAGCCACAGCCTGCTCAATGGCATGCTCAATATAAGCAGTCTTCCATGTTAAATAACCTCCTCCCAAAAGAACGGCTTTGCAGAGGTTCTGCCAATCAAAAGATATCATACAGTACCGCTGTAGGGACTCAAGCTGAGTTACAGTAAAGGCAGCCTGGACCCCATAAGTCGAAACTGACTCCTTCAATCTTTGTACAACCTTCCAATCCAGGGGTTCATGATACCGTTGCCCCTGTTGGTCCTGAAATACTGGGAAGGCCCCCGCAAATGGCAGGCACATTTTTCCAGACGTTTACATGAAGACTACGCTTTCCCCTTTTGTCTCCCTCATCTTTATAGGGGAGAGGAGAAGGCAATGGAGGGGCTGATGGTTCGGGCGACCTACTGTGCCTCAAACTCCAGCGGAACATCCGACTATAGACATCACTGTCACCATCAGTCCCGTCGCTGTCACTAGTAGGCCCTTCAGAGCTAGATTCCTTTTTCTCTTTCTTATCTTTGTTTTGTTGTCTAAGCTGTTTAGGTTTTCGGCGGCTAGCCTGAGGTGCAATCTCCTTAGCCTCCTCAAGTGCAGCTGCTCCTTCCTCTATTTCAGCATTGTACTTTCCACTGGCATCCCTCAAGCACGCCCTGACCAAGTTCCAGATGACTAACATTTTTACTTTCATTTTAGTCGCAGTTGAACCCATATCATTTAAATTCCCTCTGTCTCTATATCTGAGATCCTTAGTGCTCCGTCCCCTTTTTTCCGGGGAACCTGTCAGGCCTATGCTTTCTTTACCTACCGCTGCTTACCAAAATTTCCTTACTGCTGCTTACCAAAATTTCCCCGTGCTGAAATTCCCTTTGTCTCTATATCTGAGATCCTTAATGCTTCGTCCCTCCCGCCCCACCCCCACCCCCGGGAACTTGACAGACCTGTGCTTTCTTTAATTCCCTTCGTCTGTATTCCTGAGAACCTTAATGCTCCATCCCCTTTTTTCTGGGAAGCCTGTCTTTACTTACCGCTGCTTACCAAGATTTCCTTACCGCTGCTCTTACCAAAATTTTCCTACCGCTGCTCTTACCAAAAACTTCAAAGGCTTCTTTACTTACCATTGTTGCTGACCAACACGATGAGTTCCCTGTACGGGCCACCACTTGCCACTGTCTCTGACCCACAGAGATAAGAACGACACAGACACCAAGGCGGGTTCACGCAGCAACTTCTTTACTTGGTGCTTTTCCCCTTACAGCTCTTTCCCCAGCAGCCTCTTCTACTCCTCCTTCTTGCAGCAAGGGCTATTCTCCTATACTCACGGCAACTGACCTCATCTTGCTCCACACCACCTCATCCAATCAGAATCACACACACACCAGGCACGAGCTCAGGTAGGTCACAGATAGGCTGACAGATCCGGATCACGAGGAATATGCATGCTTTTTCACTGCGCATGCTCAGGCAAGGCAGTAAACATGCGGGGTTCACGGGGTCTGGCAATGGGCCAGAGTGCCATCTTGGCCCATGCAGCCGCACCTGCTTCCCACACTGAACAACTTGGGCTTGACTCCCATGGCACACAGTGAAAGGAGAATGAATCTTCTGTAGCCTTTGCTACTTTATGGGTTCTTCTTTCTTTCACCCTTCACCCCTTTCCCACCCTTTCAACTCCTTAACACTAGAGGGGAGAGAAAACAGGATAGAAGAAAAAGGGTGTGATGTTACCATTAGACTACTTCCTGCTGATTGGGATGTGGAGTTCCTTGGAGGAAGTTTCATCCTTGCCCTCAGGATATCCGATTTCTTCTTTCTTTTTCTTTGTGTATGACTACTTAACAAACTGAGACCAACAACAACCATAAGCAACCAACCAACAACCCACCACCCCACCTACTGGGGCTCTAGAATTCCAAATATCACACAATTGCAGAAACTATCTACAGTTGGAAAAATTCTGCCCTTGCTAGAGCACGAGGCAAATCACAATCAGCTGCTGTGGACAGTCTGGAAAAAAAAAATTGCCACTACAACGTTCAGAGTTGTGCTTTACAATGCACATGCATTCACATTGCACAGGCATACACACGAGTGATAGGTTTTTAAAAAGCGAATAAGTACTTATAGAACACAGACATGACACAGCCTTAGCAGATCGATACTTTTAAAGGAACAGTTATTGCCTTGGGGAAATGGTTGCCATGAATTTTGAAGATGTCCTATTTTTGTAAGGACTGAAATCCATGCTTTTTATGAGATTGTGGCTTTGGGACTTCTGTCATCATTAGGTTCCACTTTTAAATAAAGTCACACCAAAGAAAACTGTTCCAGGCAGGTCCCTGGATTTAGAGTACCGAACCCCATTCTCAGCTTGCTCACTAGCTCCTTCCCACGGCTCCTGTAGTGCTGGGATTAAAGGCGTGTGCCACCATGCACGGCCAAAGGCTCCACCCCACAGCCCAAGGGCTCAGGAAGCAGCTGGAAACCGCCAGACTCTTCTAAGACTCTTCTCAGTCTCTGAGGTAGTGGCCGCCACACAGTTCTGCCGCCTTGGGTGATGAAAACTGAGCCACTGGCAAGCCAGATGCTTTTACGAGGTACCACTGTGAGTACCAGGGGCTAGTCTTAGTTTTGACTATTGAGTATTTAAAAGTTGGGGTTCCACAAGCCATCTCAGGTTGATAATCCCCTTGCTGAATTCAGGAAGGCACTTCGCTCAGTGTCTAGGTTACAATTAGAGGACACAACTCTAAAAGAGTCCAGATGTAGAGACGCACGGGGCAAGGGAGCTCCCACGGTGTCTCCAGGGAGCGCCTCCCTCCAACCACAGGGTTGTGTTTGCCAACCTGGAGGTTTTCCAAACCCACAAGCTAGGGGCTTTACTGAGGTTTTGTTACGTAGGTATGACTGCGTCCCTCATTGGCTATTGGTAATTGAACTCCATCTCAGGAGTCCAGGGCTTCTTTGGAGATTATGAAGGGCGGGGTTGAAATTGCTAAAGCTTTAACCACCTGTCTGCGGGTTTTCAGCAACCAGCCCACATCCGGAGGCTCTTCAGCTCCAGCTTTGAGTCATCTCATTAGCATATGCAAACCAGTAAATGCGGCGAGTCCCTGGAGAACCTTTCTGGGAACTGGTGACAGAGCTCGAATATTTGTTTTTCTTCTCTTTTGTTTTGTTTTATTTTCTATCATACCACAGTGAGGTTCAAGGGAGGGACTGCAGCCAGGGAAGGGCAGCGACAAAGAATACAGACAGCCTCGGATGGAAGCTGGGGGTCCTCCTAGGCTTTCTGAGGAGTGCTTGATTAGATAAACTTCTTAGAGTCCTGAAGTGTCCTTAGAGCTAAAACTTCTTGATTCTCCAGGAAAAGTCCAGGGAGAACCTGGAACTGGTGGTACACACTTAAGAGTCTCAGCCTTTGGGAGACTAAAGCAAGCAGGGTTGCAGGCCTCTCCAGCCTAGGCTACAGAGAAAGAATACACTTCAAAGTTAATTGATGGATGGGTTAAATATTTAAAAGTTTAAATATCCAGATAGAGCTTGACTCTCCCCAAGCTCTCCCCTTGCCTCCTGAGTCCAAGAAGCATCCTCGTTTCTATTATTCATTTCATTTATTTATTTTAATTAATTAATTTTTAATTTTACATCCCGATTTCAGCTTCCCCTCCTTCCCCTGTCTCCTACGAAACTCCCAGGAATCTATGGGGGTGGGGGGCTCATATCAATAGGGGATATGGAACCTGAAACAGCCATTTCCTGTAGCCACGCATGACTTCCACTGGATGGTGGGGACACCAACCCACCCACGAAACCTTTGGCCTACAGTTTGTCCTGCCTACAAGATGTGCATGGATAAAGAGTGAGCAGAGATTGCAGGATCAGCCCAGGAGAGAAGCACCCTTATTTTTCTGACCACAGAGGTGAGCCATGGGTTGCTGGTGTCACCCTTCCCGGCCACTAGGGTGAGCAAAAGGACAAGAACTGATGCAGCGTCAGAGCAGAAGCAAGCCTTGTTCCTGACCTGGCCAGGCTCTTGTGTGGCCAGAGGGCTGACAAGACTTTCCAAACTTAAGCTGAGGGGAACTGGTGTGACTGGGGAGGAGTGAGGAAGGAGAGGAGGCAGGGTCACATCTGTTGCCTGGCTCTTCATTGGCTCAGGCTTCTGGCTGCTGGGGTCAAAAGGCTCAGCAGAAGCACTTACTTCACAGATGTGTAAGAGTCCTCTGAGGTCTCTTTCCATGCAGGTTCTGACCTTGCAGATGTGGGCATGGAGGCACTTGCCTTTAATTCTAGCACTCGGGAGGCAGCAGCAGGCAGATCTCTGAGTTTAAGGTTAGCCTGGTCTACAGAGCAAGTTCCAAGACAGCCTGGGCTACATAAAGAAACCTTGTCTCAGGGGGAGGAAGAAGAGCAAGAGGAGAAGAAAGAAAGAAAGAAAGAAAGAAAGAAAGAAAGAAAGAAAGAAAGAAAGAAAGAAAGAAAGAAAGAAAGGAAGGAAGGAAGGAAGGAAGAAAGAAGGAAAGAAAGAGAAAGGAAAGAAAAGAAAGAAAGAGAGATAGAGAGAAGAAAAGAAGAAAGAAAGAAAGAAAGAAAGAAAGAAAGAAAGAAAGAAAGAAAGAAAGAAAGAAAGAAAGAAAGAAAGAAAGAAAGAAAATCTGGGCGTGGTGGTGCACGCCTTTAATCCCAGCACTCAGGAGGCAGAGGCAGAGGCAGGCAGATTTCTGAGTTTGAGGCCAGCCTGATCTACAAAGTGAGTTCCAGAACAGCTAGAGCTATACAGAGAAACCCTGTCTCGAAGAAAAAAAAAGGGAGAACGAAATAGAGAGAGAGAAAGGAAGAAAAAAGAAAGAAAGAAAGAAAGAAAGAAAGAAAGAAAGAAAGAAAGAAAGAGCGAGCAAGCTGGGCGGTGGTGGTGCACGCCTTTAATCCCAGCACTTGGGAGGCAGAGGCAGGTGTATTTCTGAGTTTGAGGCCAGCCTGGTCTACAGAGTGAGTTCTAGGACAGCCAGGACTACACAGAGAAACCCTGTCTCGAGAAACCAAAAAAAAAAAAAAAAAAAAAAAAGAAAGAAAGAAAGGAAGGAAGGAAGGAAGGAAGGAAGGAAGAAAATTACCTTATTATAGAGCCAACAATACAGATTTGGGATACCCCAAACTCCATGATCCAACTGTTACAAGGCAAGCCCACCAGAGACTACCATATGGACACTCTTTTTTAAAGATTTATTTTATGTATATGAGTACACTGTAGCTGTACTGATGGTTGTGAGCCACCATGTGGTTGCTGGGATTTGAACTCAGGACCTTCAGAAGAACAGTCAGTGCTCTTAATTGTTGAGCCATCCCTCCAGCCCCCATATGGACACTCTTAAAGCTGAAAAGTAGTCTTTATTGCTGGCTGGCAGCTGCACAAACCACTTGCCCAAACCATGCAGCCCGACTCTAACAGCCCTTGCTGGGTCTTTTATGCACAACATTACATCATCCAGGTTGTCACACTTCAGCCAGCCAGAAAGCAAGGTTAGTTCTTTTAGGGACTTTTCTGAACAATGAGCCAGGTCTTTGATGGATTAGGTCTTTGTTCCGACTTTGGCAGGTTTGGGAGGCCTATGTGCTAGGTTTTAAGATCAGTATGGCGCCTCTACTATGGTGTCAGTTGTGCTAAGTTCTGGGGGCCAGTCACAGAATGTGGTAACCGTCCGATGACGTTTTTATAGCAACAGAACAAACAAAGTCATAAATCAAAGCACTTGCAAAGGCATTGGTAAGAACACTAGGTAAGGGGGTCACGGCAAAGCAGGGGAAACCACATAGGCCTCAGATGCTATCAGCTGCCATTCTTTGCCCTTTGGTTGGTTGGAAGCTAAGGTAGAGATCTATTCATACATTCCAAAGGATTTACCTAATGGTCACAAAGTTGTTAAGTCATATGCAGAGGAGTATAATGAACGGCCATAAAGGGAGCAAAAAGATGCCCCAGGATAGCTTGATTCTGGACTCGCCACATTCCAACTGCTCCACATCACTGCGGCTCTGAGCAGCTCATCAGCCTTGCAGAAGGCTCCAAGGAACGTGCAGTTCTTTCCAGGAACTGTCATTCACAGTATTAAAAAAAAAAATGGTAGATAAGACAGCCCAAGTGGTCAGTCACAGTGGGGTTGCCACTGTGAGCTGAGCATTCTGGGTCACTCTGGGAAATGTAACTTCTTTCTCTTCTCCCAAAGTCTGGCCCTGCCTTCCTTGGGTTTCCTCGCTGTTTCTCTGAAGCTACCCCCCACCCCCACCTCCATCCAGGAGGTTGCTTTCAAGCCCTGTGATTTTTTTCTTTCCTCCATCTCCCTCCTCTGGGCAGCTGCCAAGGTTTACAGCTTGCTTGCCTGGTGTTCGTCTCAAACGCGAATAAAAATTGTCCTGGAGCTTTAGAAAGAAAGAGAAAAGACAGTCAAGTGGACCTGGAGTCTTGGCAGATTAGTGTCTTGGGGCCTGAGCCTCTGAGCTTACAAAATGGGGTTTATAAAAGCAACACTCACCCATCCCCACCCCCTGAATATTAAAACAGGTATTTGAGACTACAGAACACAGAGGGCTGCAGTTGAAAACGATAAATAATTCACAGCTCCCAAGAGAAAAGTTTGGATCTTACCGCAGGCCAACACAGCAAATCCCTCTTTTCTCTGCCGGCCTGATGAGGAAACCTAAGGCACAGAAAGCCAGCGCGGTTTTCAGAGCGGGGATACTTCCACCTCTTCCCTTAGCCTCAGAGCCGCCAACCAACCTGCTTCGGATGGAAAGAATGAGGTGTCTACCAAAGTTGGGGAACCGAGGCTGCGGAGATGGGCTGCAGCCAGCTCAAGCACTCCTCTGATGGCAGAGGAGCCCCACTTGGTGCTGGTTGACAGCCTCTGGTCCCCTCAGTGGGTCCTGCAAAGCCTGAGGGGACTGCCATTCCCCAGTCTGACCAGGAGGGGGCGACAAACCCCACCCCGCATTAGAAAGCCCCGTGAGGAGATTGTAACTTGCAGAGAGGAGAATCCACCCAGCCTCTTAGGTCCTGACTGTTTAGTGGGCTTCCTGTGAATCTTATTGGACGACATTACACACACACACACACACACACACACACACACACACACACACACACACACACACGCAAAAATCTCATAGAGACGGGCTCACCTCCATTTTCAGGTCCCTCTGAGTATGGGGGGGGGGGAACTGTTAAAAATCTTCAAAGCAGGGGTGAGGTGGGGAGGGGCTGGGGAGGTGGAGAGAGGGCTCAGACTTTGGTTGGGATCCACACACATAACTGTCCAGCTCCAAGGATCTGACTCCCTCTTCTGGCCTCTGTGAGCAAAGCACTCACAGGCACACTCTTTAAAAAACAAAAGCAAAAAACAAACAACAAAAGAAAACAGATCCTTAACAAATTTAAAGATTCTTTAAAATACTTGATTATTAACATAGAGGACTACAAAATATACCCTCAAGATCTTTATAGAGAAGAGCGGTGTACCTAAATGGAGGAGTATACACTTAGTATGTTTAAGGGCCTGGTTTGGTCCCTAGAATTTAAAAACTAGCAATAATCTTTAGAAAGTTCTCTTTCTTCCTTCCTTTCTTCCTTTCTTCCTTCCTTTCTTCCTTCCTTTCTTTCTTTCTTTCTTTCTTTCTTTCTTTCTTTCTTTCTATTTATTTATTTGCTTTTCAGTTCCCTTTATTGGACTGCTCCCGTCTCCCATTCACTCTGCATCACCAACTCAGTATCCCAAGGCACCAGGTGCTCAAAGGCCACTGCAGCGTGCACCTGGCTCTGCACTTCCTCCCAGACCACAAGATTATAAGAGCACCCCTCACACACCCAGGGGCTCCTATTACAGAGATAAAAAGGTTCTTGCCAGGAATACCTACGTGTGGCCTCCTCTGGCTGCATAGCTTTCTCAGAGCACAGAGGCCCCAAGATATTCAGAATTTGGTCCCATGTCAGATCAGTGCTCGGAACGAAAGGTGAACACAGTATAGCTATCACGGGAAAGTCCCTAAGCAGAGGAAAGTGTCCGTTTATCGAGTACAAAATGATGAATCCTTAGAAAATCACAGCCGCTGTCACCGTTCAATCTTTCAATGTCTCAGCTGAGATAAAATGATACAGGCTTGTGTTTCCCCCGGGGCTACAAGTTTGGACTGAATGATTCAAAGTGGAAGGAAATGCCTGTGAAAAATTTGGCCCACAGCCCAAAGCAGCCAACTGAAGAAATGAACACTGAAGAGGCTCAGCCCAGACAAGGCACCACAGGGAGAAGGCACGCCGTGGAATGCCCTCTGTAGTGCCTCATCTTTCAAAGCACTCAGGGAAGGGTTGCGTTTGGCTCACAGTTTGAAGGGATGCAGTCCGTCAGGATGGGGGAGGCATGGCGGGAGTGAGAAGTGGCTGATCACATGGGGTTTAGTCAGGAAGCAGAACTGCTGCTGGTGCTCGGCTCCCGTTCTCCTGTCTACCCCATGGAGGACCCCAGCCCTTGTCATAGTGCCACCCTAGGCCATCCTGCTTCAGTTAAGCCTCTCTGAAGATGCCCTCACTGACACCACTGATCCGTCTAGAGGTGTGTCTCCTAGGTGACTCTAAATCCCACCAAGCTGAGACTCACACCCCTTTTCCAGAGTGCCTTTAAGCTACAGAGCAGCCTGCAGAAGCAGCCATCAGACTGCGCTCTGGGGCAGGCATGAGAACAGCAGACCTCAGATTCAGGACAGGGACATCACAGGGAACATGTTGACACCAGTTGGAATAAGGAAGAGGCCAGGGTAGCACTGTCCGTACCGAGCATGAGTCTGGTGAGTGGAAACCATAGAACAGATCTGTACCAGCTCACAGCTGGGGCTTTGGCTAATGCCGGTCAGTATGGCCAGAGCCTTTAAAATAAGTACGGCCATTCATGCAAGACAATAAACACGTTGTTTCAAAATTAATTAAATAAACCAAACACAAAGAGCTGCTTTTTCTCCCGGGGATGTTGAGACAACTGGATGGGAGGCTCTGGATGGAGACCAACAATAACAGAAGGGCAGGAGGCGTCCTGTCGTCCCTCAGGACCTTGCTGTTATCCTGTCTTCCCTCTGGGGCCTATCTATCCCACTCACTTTGCAGACAGGAAAACTGAGGCCCCAAGAAGTCACTTACCATTTCCAACCTCATCTACAATAGTGAGTCTGAAGACTGGCTCGCTGGAGGAGGCTGGCATTATGAAATTTGTTCAGAAGCCATCACAAGCTCCTCCAAAGGCAGTGACCCCACCTCCAGGACAAGGAGTCCCGTTCCTCTGGCTCAGCTCGCATCCCTTGCTCATCTAGAAAACGCAAAGCGAGATTCTTCCCAGAGGCCCGGGGGTATCGGGCCACTTCTTCTTCTGCGGCAGGTGTATATTCCAGGCCCCAATCCAGGCGTGGAACTATGAGCCACTGATATCCCAGAATTCAGCAGCTTGTCTTCTGCCTGGTGGTTGTGATCCTGCCTCAGCCTGCTGAGTAGCTGGGATTTTCAGGTCTCTATCCGGCTTGTATTTGGATTTAAAACTAGTTCCTCAACTAATAGGTTTTATGATTTTTGTAAAATCAACAAACTTTTCTCTGAAGGTCAGTTTCTTCTTTTGTGGAAATAATATGTCCTCTGGAGGGCTAGTTAGATAATGCAAAGTATGGTCTAGGCCAAAGCTTGACAAAGACAAGGGGCTCAGAAAGAAAAATTAACCAGTAGGTTTAAAAAAAAAAAAAAAAGACAAGGAAAGGAAAGGCAAACAAAGCATGGGTTGGGGCGGGGTGGGGCAGGGTAGGGCAGCTGGAGAGAAGGTTCAGCAGTCAGCATTGGCCTGCTCCTGCAGAGGACCAGAGTTCAGGGTTCAGCGCCCACTTGGCAGTTCACAATGTGTTCACAATAGGATCTCCAGTTCCAGAGTATACAACATCCTTTTCTGGCCTTGAACACGGCATGCATCCAGTATACACATCTGCATGCAAGTTCACACACACATGAATAAAACTAAAGAAATAAAAAAAAACCTGCAATGATTTATAAACACACACACACACTCCTTGCCCTTCCTTATTTAATGTGGGCTCCTGATAAAAGCTGTCAGTCACTGTCGGTACTTTTACAATTGGATGTCCAGTGAGTGGGAACTTCACCCACGGTAGTTGCCAGCGCAGTGCCAACAATTTGAGGCCGAGGAAATCTGCTAGAGTCCTGCATCTGTTGGGTGGATTCTCCAGGAAGTGCAGAGTAATACGGGGGCTAAGACGGTGGATGCTGGTGAGGGGGCAGAGGTGCTGCGCAGATGTTAACACCACAGGGCTGGGCTTGCAGTTCAATTGCTAAGGTATAACGTGAACAGGGCCCAATCCACGACACCACGTCAATCTAACACGGTAGCACTGGCCTGCAATCCCGGGAGACCGTGCCAAGAAGATCAGAAGTTAAAATGGTGAGTTTGAAACCAACCTAGGATACTTGAGACCCTGTCTCAAAACCACACTGAAACAAAACAAAAGCCACAAGTTGGTGATGGTGGGAAGGATGGGAAGGAGAGATGTGTTACTAAGGTGTGGTCGCAGGATGGATTATTCCAGTCGTGGCTTTTAAAACATGCGAGGGTGGTGGTGACGGTGATAATGGCCATGTGACCTTCAGAGGATGGCTACCCTGGCAGGGATGATATGCCATGCGGTGGCAGAGATGAAGTAAGGAGCCCACAGGACGACAAGTGTAAAGGGCTTCGAGGAACAATCCAACCTCATTGTTCTGGCTACAGGCCACCAATCGGCCAGCAAAGGACTACTGGTTGTCTGTCCTCTGTGGAGAATGAAGGCAACGTGCAGTTGAAGACTGTGGCCTTGGCTGCAACATGGCTGCTGTGTCACCTTCGCGCCAAGATTGTTCTGAACCTGTCTCCTCTAGTACTCCAAGAGAGCTGACGGGAGACTCTAACAGGGCCTTGGGTCTATCCCAGAAAATGACTTAGAGCTGTCACAGCTCTTAGGGCCATCAAATCTGTCTCATCCCACCCCCTACCCACAAACCCTCACTGCCCTCAGAAAGATGATGAAGACAGAGAAGCAAATTTCCCTCCTAGGAGAGGTGGGCGGGAGGGGTGTCTCCTAGGAGCCAGGATGAACTGCGCTCTGCTCTGGAGAGTCTGCACTCTCCCCAGAGCCTGAACTACTGTTTTTTCACCTGCCGTTCCATTCCAAGCTCCTGAATGCTCTTCCTGCCTAGCAGGAAACACGTGTGAGAAGAGCCTGCAGAGGGAGTGGAAGAAGGTCGGGGAGTCTCCATGAGCTTGGGTGGGACTCCACTCCTCCGCCCACAGTTGGCATAATGTCCTCAGGGCTCATCCGTGAGTCAGCTTCCTTTCTTTCTAAGGTTGGACAAGGGCCATTGTTACATTCTTTGACAATGAATGTGGGTTTGCCCTGACCGGGCATGGGGATCCCTCCCTTTCCCAATCACCGCTTCTGGTCCTGCACCTGGTCTAGCCATTTGCTCTTGCTGCTTGGGAAACAGCTACATCAGATCAAACGGAAGCCAGAACTGGGGACTCCATGCTGTCATTTCCATGACACTCTTGTCTTTGGGGATGACACTGGTGTCTGGGGCTACTCCTCAATGTTACACATTATACATGCCCTGGTATCCTCTTGGATTTGCCAAAGACCACACTGGATCCTGTGAAATCACACCAGGAAGAGCACTGGCCTAGGCTCCAAGGGGAGTGAAGAGAGGATGGAACCCTACTGTGGATCTAGCCCAAGCTGAGATGCTTGACTCAAATAGACAGGAGCCCCATCTACCCGTTTGCTGTCACCCCTTTGGAGGCCTTTCCCATGTGTGACCTCACAGGCATCTTGCTTAATCTTTTTCATAATGTGTTTACTATCTGCCTCCTTCGCTGAGTGTGGAGGTTCCCTTCGTGGTTCATGGCTAGGTCCCCAGTGCCTAGAACATTGCTTAGCATACAGCCAATACTAGATAAATATTTGTTGACTGAGTAGAATGGATAGAAAAAAAGAAATCCAGAAAGACCAGTGGGTGAGTGAACTAGTTATTGCATGACTGTAGAAGCCCGTTTGAAGATATGACCACTGAAGGTACGGAAAGGGACAGCGAAGGCTTCATGGAGGAGGAGGTACCAGAGGCAGGAGCACAGACCAAGCGGACTCTGGAAACTATGAGATAAGCTAAGCAAGGGTGGCTCCACCTTTCCTCTGTCTCCCAGCCTTTCCTGCCCAGGCAGAGGCCCTGCCTCAATCCAGACCTCTGTGCCTCCTGTTCGGTTCTGCTGTGGGTGGAAGGGGTTTTTTCCATGGCCGATCCCTTCAGACTCTGGTTATACAGGACCTGCACTGCCGCCGCACCCCCCCCCCCCCCCCCCCCCCCGTGAGCCTCCTTCCCTGAGAACACCCAGCAGGGGCAGCTGTTGCCAGCTTTGTGCCTCTCAAATTAGTTCCCTCTCCCTCTCCTTCTGACCTCGCTAGAACATTCTCATTTACTGGCTTAGCATAGGCATTTCCTTCTTTTCTACCTAGGGTAGTGGCTCACTCTCCTGTTGAAGGGGCTGCGGTGGTATGAGCACGGGTTACAAATCAGGCTGTCTGAGCTCTAATCCCTGCCCCATTTCTCACAGACTAAGGATCCTTAAGCCCTTAGGGTCATCTGTAAACAAACATAATACCTCATAGGATTGTTATGAGAAGAGAGTTACTTGTAAGGAGCTTAGTCCAGTACGTGGTCAGCCTCTGTTCAACAAGAGGCCAGTGCTTGGTGACTGTCCCTGCCTGGCAGCTTACCTGCTCCAAGACAGAACACAGCGTGTAACATAGAATTCCCTAGGGTGGTTGTTGTTGTTGTTGTTCTTCTTCTTCTTCTTTCTTCTTTCTTCTTTCTTCTTTCTTCTTTCTTCTTTTTCTTTCTTCTTTCTTCTTTCTTCTTTCTTCTTCTTCTTCTTCTTCTTCTCCTCCTCCTCCTCCTCCTCCTCCTCCTCCTCCTCCTCCTCCTCTTCCTCCTCTTCTTCTTCTTCTTCTTTTTTTTTTTTTTTTTTTTTTTTAAAGATTTATTTTATTTATATGAGTACACTGTAGCTGTCTTCAGACACACCAGAAGAGGGCATCAGATCTCATTACAGATGGTTGTGAGCCACCACGTGGTTGCTGGGAATTGAACTCAGGACCTTTGGAAAAGCAGTCAGTGCTCTTACCCGATGAGCCATCTCTCCAGCCCTTCTTCTTCTTCTAAATTAATACTCGTAGATTCTTAGTGCTTGGGGGTGGGGGTGGGGTTGATGAACAGAAGCAAAGACAGAGCTCTCTGACTCCTATAGTCCACAAGGAACCCACTATAGTGTCCTGCACTATCCTGGCAGGCATGTGAAAGATGCTGACGTCTGTCTAATGAAGAGGATGGAGGCAGGTTACAAGGTAAACAGAAACTGTGAAGAGCTACTCCCTGTCTTCAGGGCCTCATCCTCCCTAGTCCTTCCCTGAGAGTTCTCGGGACAGAAGCCTTCCTTTCTTCCTCCCACCTACCCCATCTTCTAGCCTGGCTCACCATGCCCAAGTGCCTGACTGGGCACCCCTAGCCCTTTCCCCAGATACCACTGCCTTGTGCTACACTGTTGGAGAAGACCATGGTCAGGTGCACACCAGCTTAGAGAGTTTAGAGGAAATGCTCTGTCCCCAAGTCCCGTCACTCCGGTGTTGGCAGGGCAGGGCTGCCAGGAGCCACATGCAGCTCAGCTTGGAACTGGAAGTTTGGCTGAACAAGGGAATGAAGAAAAGAGGCAGGCACGGAGAGAGAAAGGGAGAGGGAGAGGGAGAGGGAGAGGGAGAGGGAGAGGGAGAGGGAGAGGGAGAGGGAGAGGGAAGCTAAGGTGGTGGGCAACACTCACAGCAACCACTCCACAGCAATCCAGACCCACATCAGCCTGTCTATTCAGGACAGAACCGGTTGGGGTAAGCTCGTCTCAGTAGGAGGTCTCTGTAGGGGAGCACTCTCAGGTTGCAGTCCTCTGGGAGAAGGAAGCTGAAGTTGCACACACTGGTCAACACTCAGACTTGGACCTGAGGACGGGTTTGCCAATTCCTAAGGGTCTACAGTATTGGTCCTTGTCAACAACACACATACACTCAAAATTTCATTTCAGGAATTCCAGAGCTGACAACTGGCTGGCCTGACTTGCTTAGCAGGGAGCTTTCTGCAGGACCTTAGGTATCTCACATTCCTCCAACCTTCCAAGTGCAAATTCCATCCAGGCGCTCCAGCTGGGGAGTACCAGTTACTGACCATCCAGGCACTGTGGCTGAAGAGTACTAGTTATTGACTGTCCAGTCACTGCGGCTGAGGAGTACCAGTTTCGCTCACAGTATGCTAGAAAGGGTAGCGTAGAATGGAAAACAGTCAGGAAAGGAAATAGCTTGGGCTTGGGAGGCAACTACAAACAGGGTGTGCTAGGAAACACTCCTGAAGGAAGAAGTCAGGAAGGCTGGGAGGTGGCGGGAGTCAGAGCAAGGGGCAGAGCTCTATCCCTACGACACATGTAAGACAGCTACAGTGGCATGTTCATGTACTCCCAGAGCCAGGGAGGAGGAGACAGGCCTATCGTGGGTGCTTGCTGCCTAGCCAGCCTAGCTTTCTCGGCCAATTCCAACCCAGGGAGAGACCCCTTCTCAGAAAACATGGTAGTGGGCTGGAGAGAGGTCTCAGCAGTTAGGAGCATAGGCTGCTCTCTGGCTTTCATTTCCAGAGCCTACACGGTGGCCTATCTGTAACCCGTCACAGGGTCTCCACGGGCACCATATACATGTGATGCAGACATACATGCAGATAGAACATACACAGAACACAAGAGCACAGGTGGACAGACCTTGAGGAATGACACTTGCCGTAACATCTAGCTTCCATATGTGCCACATACACAAAGCTGTCAGATTCTGAATTTGTTCTGAAGGTGCACACCGGACGTGGAAGAAAAGACCAGACACCTCAAAGGGCTGGACTGGTGCAAAGGGGATGAACGTCACTGACAGGAGACAGTGGTTGAGCACATCTCGGGTGGGACAGGGACTATGACAAGTTCAGGGATGGGGATTCTGGCCATCAAATGGAAAACGCGGGTAGAGAAGGGCAGCTGTGTAAATCAATGTTGGGAGAGGCAATCGATCATACATGCAGGAGCAGCCAGCATGTTGAGGCCATTTCTAGCTGACATGCTGGGAGAAAAATCAGGCCCATTTCAAGCTCTTCTAACCTGGCTGTCATTCCCCACCACAAGTGCCACCCACCTACATTTTTGTTTTCTTTTTCTTATTTTGAGACAGGGTTTCTCTATGTAGCTCTGGCTGTCTTGAAACTATGTAGATGAGGCTAGCCTCAAACTCAGAGATCTACCTGCCTCTGCCTCTCTAGTGCTCAAAGGAAAGGCACTGGCCAATATGCCCGGCCTTTGTTTTCTTCTGTGTTTTAAACACTGGGTCTATGTAGCCCAGTTGAGCCTTAAACTCACAATCCTAACTGCAACCTGGAGTGCTGAGATCCCAGCTCCTGGCCCAGCCACACTCATGCCCATCGCAGCCTGCTTATTTGCTACTCGGGGAGAAAGTGCAAAAAGAAATGTCTAAACCAAGCTGCTTTTGAGTCTGGACTAGCCGAGCACCATTCCCTCCTGTGCCTGCATTCTTGTGCTGCTCAAAGACCCAAGTGGCCCAGCCAGTAGTTAAGCCAAGTCTACTGCTATGCTCACATCGACAGACTTCAGGGTGTCCCCATTCCCCTCTCTATCCTGGATCCCAGACCAGAATTCGCTCCCATGCTCGCACTGCTGGACACTGGTGGTATGTCCTGAGATGGTCACATCCTGCTGAAGATCCATGCAGCAAGCACTGGTAACAACAGGGACAGTGCAAGGGCCTGAGGGAGGACAGACAGAGGGCACTGATGGCATCCTGTCAGGTCACAGCCTTCCCAGAGGAAGCAAGAGTGAGCAGGCAGTTAAGGGTGTGTGGTTGGTGAACAATGCATTTTGTCTGACGAGCTGGGAGGGAAGCGTGGGCTATGGGCAGAGAGAACAAGTTACCTGAGTATGCTGGCGAAGCTGGGGTGGGGGAGGCTTACTGCTTAAGGACTTGTTCTACAGGAACCCAGCGTTCTCTAAAGGAGATAGGCAAGGGCAGGCTCCAGGGCTAGTGCTTGATTTAATGAGCGGTCCTTTTCCTTTAGCTTCTGAGACAGGGTTTCTCTGTGTAGCCCTGGCTGTCCTAGAACTTGCTCTGTAGACCAGGCTGTCCTGAAACTCACAGAAATCCACCTGCCTCTGCCCCCCAAAGCGCTGGGATTAAAGGTGTGCAGCACCTGGCTAAGAAGTGGTCCTTAATACCAAACATTTCCAGGCACCGCAGAGAGTCCGCCATTCTGACACACTGTAGTTAGCCACTCTGCTCTGCCTTTGCTAGGAGGATTTTCATGATCATAGGTTATATTTACAGAAAATCTCCCAGCCAAAACCAGAGTTGGGGAGTCATTACGAGAGGGGTGGGAGATACACAGACGAGAAGGCATTTCTGTCTGGGGTGGGCCCATAGGCATCACAGGCTTTAGCTGGGAACTCTTCCCAGGCCTTAGGAAGGAAGCAACGACCTAGGAAGGCTGCCACTTTATTACATCAGTAAGTTCACAGACACTCACCCCCACCCCACCCCACCCCACCCCACCCCCAAACAGCACCACAGCTCTACTGCGCCCATTGCCTGGGCCATCAGAATGTCCAGTAAAGACGGAAGCATCGCTAGGCTGTCCGGTATACTGCAGCACGAGCCCCTTGTAGGCAGAAGCACGGCTGCCACAGGAGAGGATGGGAAGGGATTTGGCTCAAGTCTACCACACTGGAAACCACGCCTTGGCCCAGACCAGCTCCAGAGGGAGTTAGCCTCAAAAGCTAACTCTGGAGACACAGCGGGTGGCAGAAAAAGCCCTGCCCTGCTCCCTCGGGTCGGACGAGTGCAGCTGCAGTTGCTGGGGAAAGGGAGGACTAGAGAGGGGGCACACCACGGGCTCGCCGGACTAGAGAGGGGGCACACCACGGGAGCGCCGGACTAGAGAGGGGGCACACCATGGGAGCGCCGGACTAGAGAGGGGGCACACCACGGGCGCGCCGGACTAGAGAGGGGGTACACCACGGGCTCACAGGACTAGAGAGGGGGTACACCACGGGCACGCCGGACTAGAGAGGGGGCACACCACGGGCTCGCCGGACTAGAGAGGGGGCACACCACGGGCTCGCCGGACTAGAGAGGGGGCACACCACGGGCGCGCCGGACTAGAGAGGGGGCACACCACGGGCGCGCCGGACTAGAGAGGGGGTACACCACGGGCTCACAGGACTAGAGAGGGGGTACACCACGGGCACGCCGGACTAGAGAGGGGGCACACCACGGGCACGGCGGATGAGGTTAGCCAGCCGCTTGGCCAGGCCGCCCGACTTGGGCTCTTCGATGTGAAAGGTTCGGGTGAGGAGATTGTAGAAGGAGCCATAGCACACGGCCACCACCGTGCACGTAAGGCAGATCACATTGTAGGGCATGCTGAAGTCCGGGGTGGGCAGGTTCACTAGCAAGGGCTCTGTGTAGAGTCGGACAAAGTAGCTGGAGCCATCAGACACCGGGAACCTAGGGATGGGAAGGAGGGCTGAGACAGGACTGCTGCCCCACCCTCCGTCTCCCTACTCTCCACAGCTTGTGCTGCAGGTCCTAGTGCTGACACCCAATAAGGATCACCTCACCAGAGAGCGCAGGCTCACCTGATCAGATCAAAGGAGAGCACCAGCACGGAAGCAAAGGGCCGCCTTGTCTACTGCCTTAGTCTCAGCCTTAATGGCTCTCCTCAAAATAGCTAACTTACTGCATGCCGCCACCGCCACCACCACCTCCTCCACCACCACCGCTTCCACCATCATAGCTATCTAGAACAATCTGCCCACGGCTGAGCACAGGGGACAGGCCACGTTGTCTATCTTCTATCTCTCTTTAGTCCCTGACACTAGGTAAGCGTTCCACTGATGTTAGGTTTGGTAGGTACCTGCAACTACTCTCACCTTTTTGTCTTAGCCTTTTATACATCTTTACCAATGTCATAGGCCACTAGGATTTCAAGAGGGCCTGCTAAATCTCACATGACTGTGGGAGAGCGGAAGGGTGTGGTCACACTTACAAGGTGTTGAAGAGAGGGCTCCCTTCCCAGTCCACTGGTTTGGCTGCCACCACACTGGGCACAAGGGCGCTGAGGACAGATGGGCTACAGAGAAGCAGACAGACGGGCGTGTTCTTCACTAGCTCCTCCCACCAAAGGGTAGGAGGTAGGTGGGGGGGGGGGCAGTTTACTGGGGTAGATCCCACCTGACATAGAAGCCGTGGTTGGGGTCTGGTGTGTACTCTGTCCACTTGAGCAGGGCTCGTTCAAACTGGATGGAGACCTTGGTGACGGAGTTGGCTGGCAGCTGAATGAGCATCTCCAGGAGGTGGGGCTGCTGCCTGTCCTGAGCAGGTTGGTAGTGGATGTAACCTGGATGGAGGCAAGAGCCATCTAACTGTTTCTAAACTCAGACTATCTGCCTTAGGGCAAAAAAGGCAGTCAAGCTAGGGAAACAAATAGGTTCTCAAAAATTGGAGAATGTTTCCTGTATCCCAGGGTACAGTCAAAAGAGGCTGCCATGGATACTGCAGCCCATCCCTCTTTTTTTTTTTTAAGATTTATTTATTATGTACAGTGTTCTCCCTGCATATATGCCTGCATATCAGAAGAGGGCACCAGATCTCATTATTGATGGTCATGAGCCACCATGTGGTTGGTGGGAATTAAACTCAGGACCTCTGAAAGAGCAGTCAGTGATCTCAACCTCTGGGTCATCTCTCCAGCCCCCATCCATCTTTAAAACGGTGGCGTCTTGGCTGGCGAGATGGCTCACAGGTAAAGACACTGCCACCCAGCCTGACAACTTTGCTTGTTTCAATCCTTGGAAGCACACTGTGAAGAGAATCATCCCCTGCAAGCTCTCCTTTGACCCCTGACACAAGCCTCAGAACAAACACCCCTCCCCAAAACAAACAAATGATGAAATCATGAAATTTAAACTGGGGCAGCAGACTTCACTGTCTGATATAATACAAGAGGAAGTCTAGTCATTTGGGAATTCTTGCCAAAAATATAGGACATAAATCTAATCAGGTTTCTAAATCTAATACCAGCTTGCAAGGAATGCAGGGGTGAGGTACACATATTAAATAGCACCACAAGGACAAACCCAGAATGTCAAACACAACTCACGCACGTTATGTAACAGATGACCCAGTTTTAGCAAACAATACTTTTTTAAAAGTATGTATGAGAAAGCCTTAAGAAAACCTGTTACTTTGTAAGTGAATAAAGTCAGGAGGTAGTGGAGTACACCTCTCATCCCAGCATTTAGGAGGCAGGTGGATCTTCAGGGCCAGCCTGGTCTAAATAGTAAGTTCTAGAACAGCCAGAGCTACACAGAGAGACCCTGCCTCAAAAACCAAAGCAAATAAATACACGGATGGATAGATGGATGGATGGATGGATGGACGGACAGACGGACGGACGGACAGATGAATGGATAGGATCAACACCCAGAGCTGTGACCTGTTATAGGTGAGTGTTAATACTTACCAAGCATGAGGTTCTGGGTTCAATCTCAAGCACAACCATGTTTTTCAGTAGTTCTTTTTAAAATGATTTTTGTTTTACGTTTATGTGTATGTCTGTGAGTGGGTATATGCACAAGAGTGCAGTACCCAAAGAAGCCAGAAGAGGGGTTAGATCCCCTGGAGTTGGAGCTATGAGCCACCTGATATGGATGCAAGAAACCAAACTTAGGTCAGCTCAAAGAGTGGTGAGTGGTCTTAGCCTGCTCAGCCTTCTCCGCAGCCCCCACCAGCAGCACCATTATTTTTTTTAAAAAGGGGAGAAAGGAACTCAGCAGAACATTTGGCTCACACATACGAGGTCCTGGGCTTGCTGGGCAGTAGAAGTGCACGCCTTTAATCCCAGCACTTGGGCAGGAGAGACAGGTGGATTTCTAAGTTTGAGGACAGCCTGGTCTACAGAGTGAGTTCCAGGACAGCCAGGGCTACACAGAGAAACCCTGTCTCGAAAAAAAACAAAAACAAACAAACAAAAAAGGCCCTGGGCTTAGCCCTCACCCACAGCAATGCCAGGGGGTTGGGAAGGAAGCACAGGAAATGCATCATGTGAGTAGTAACAGAACTGAGTGAGCAGAACACAGGACCTGAAACTCCCTAAAAAATAAAGCCCGTGTCCTTCAAGATGGACTGCAATGTGGGGGTGTAAGCCAAATAAGCCCTTTCCTCCCCAACTTGATTTTGGTAATGGTGTTCCATCACAGCAACAGAGAACCTGATTAGGACAGAAATTAGTACCAGGAGTGGGGTATTGCTCTGACACACATGACCATGTTTTAAAGAGGATTGCAGAAGGACTTTAGAACCTTGGGGTAAAAAAACCATTGAGTGCTGAGAGCTTGGCGAGCTGTTCTGCAGGAGCTTGGAGGACAAGAATGTTGGGAGCAGTACAGATAGTGGAGGTCTGGCTTGGGAAGTTTCAAAGGGAAACAAAGACTCTACCAGGTCATCTATGTGAAGAATCTGAGGTGTCTGGCCAACTGGAGCTCAAGAATTTTGTGATTAACAAAAGACCAGAAGCACTAAAGTAAAACCCATGCTTTGCTAGACAGTAGATGCTGGTCAGTGAGCTGAAGCTCTAGCTGTGACTGAGAAGAGACCAGCATTATGAGGTGAAGTCTGGAAGTGTTATCTGAGAGTTAGCACACAGACGCTGTGTCCAGAGGTAGCCAAGGTTGTACCTAGTGTTGGGCAGCAGAATTTGGTAGTGTAAGAGTTAGTCACCTAGCTGGTTCTGAAGGTATGAAGGTGTCATGAGAGCACCTGAGGCTTGGCACTATGTGGTAGGATTGGAATCTCTGAAGAAAGCTTAGGGAAGTCTATTGGTGAAAGAGCAGCCCAGTTACAGGAGATGACCCCCGCATCTTGGAAATGCCAGTACCATGGAATGACCACCAAGAACAGCAGCAGCAGTGGGGTAGAGTCAAGGTTGCAGAGGGCAGAGTCAAAGAAGTGACCCAAGCTCATCCAAGGAGCCCACACAACCATGAGTGAGTCCCAGACACTGGAGACTGAGCTGTTCGTATTGTTGGATTTGGTTTTACTTTGTTCAGATTGTGACTGGGCCTGAGTTCTTCCCCTTGGAAATGAGAAAGTATTTATTTTTGATTTTATAGGAGAGGAGAGACTTGGACTTGTTTGGTTTTTTGAAACAGGGTTTGTGAAGCCCTGGCTATCCTGGAACTCACTCTGTAGACCAAGCTAACCTCAAACTCTAAAGGCCATTACAGGCTGGCTGAGACTTTGAATTTTAAGACTGGGTATCTTAAAGACATGGAACTTTCTCTTTCCTTCTTCCTTCCTTCCTTCCTTTTTTTTTTTTTTAATTTACTTTTTTGTTTTGTTTTTCAAGACGGAGTTTCTCTGTGTAGTCTTGGCTGCCCTAGATCTAGCACTGTAGGCTAGGCTGGCCTCAAATTTACAGAGATCTGCTTGCTTATGCCTCTCCAGTGCTTGCATTAAGGTGTGCCACCACTGCCCAACCAAGAGAATTTTTAAACATTTGAATATTTAAAGACCGTGGAACCTTTAAAATCTGGAATGCTGATGTCAATGTGTGATTTGGGGAAGAACAAGAAAGGAAAGTTTATGATTAACAGTGATGTGTTTGTGTTATCGAGTCAACTTCTTTAATCTCCCAAGAAAGTGAAGAAACTCCACACCCCACTTCTACCTCCCTCTCATCTTCCACAACCTGTTTCTCCTGGGCCAATCCACTCTCTCTCAGAGTCTTTGTCATGAAGCACAAGAATGTGCTTAGGGGCTCAGGAGGAGACACTGGGGACACACAAGGCTGCTGGCCCCAGAGGCGCTAGGAATCAGCATGAGTGTGCGTTCTAACTGTGGCCGCTTAGTAAGTTCCTTCTGAATCCGACACAGTGACGCTTTCGGCTGCAGTTTTGGAACCTGTTCCTAACCCCTCTTTCCCACCTGCACAGGCCCTCAGGTTTACTTTGGAAACTGTTGAGAAGTGAGTCTGGAGGACCTAAAGCTGAGGTGAATGGGGGGTGTTGGGGGGTGGTGGTGGGGGGGGGGGTCGCTCCTCACTTGGTTTATTCTCCTTGCCCTTGGAGGTAATGGTGAGCGTGTGCACATACAGCCGCAGGTACCAGGGCACGACATCCAGCAGCAGCACGGGGAAGGCCCGATAAGGATGGGAGTTGTACAGCAGAGTACTCAGCTCTCCCTTCTGCAGTCCATAGCCACTCACGTACCGCTGCGCATGCAGGAAGGGCACGGGTAGGGCCTCTGCGAAGAGAAAAAGGAATCAACACTGCATTGCTCCTAACAGAGACTCACTTCCCACCCCAGCTCCCTGGGCCGTGCTCAGAGTCCCAGGTCAGGGAGTAGATGCAGAAAAGCTCTGGCATTCAGCACTCGGGAGGCAGAGGCAGGCGGATTTCTGAGTTCGAGGCCAGCCTGGTCTACAAAGTGAGTTCCAGGACAGCCAGGGCAACACAGAGAAACCCTGTCTCAAAAAACCAGGAAAAAGAAAAGAAAAGAAAAGAAAAGAAAGGAAAAGAAAGGAAAAGAAAGGAAAAGAAAGGAAAAGAAAAGAAAAAGCTCTGGCACGAGCACTGGGAAGCCTGGGCTCTGGAACCATCCATCTTCCCTCGCTTACAGAGATGATGACTAGTATAGTACCAGGGCTCATGGGTCCAGCACGGTGTCCCTTCCGGCCATAGCAGTACTCCAGGGTGCTCTTTGCTTTCCCTTGGTGACAGCGCTCAGAAACTGAAGCTTCTCTTTTACAGCACAGGAGTGGTAAGTAAGCCAGTCTTACCTACTACTCCATGTCTGCTGCATGGCATACATCTAAAACAGTTTGGCCAACTGAATGCACAAAAGAACTCTCTTTTACATTACTATTACATCCATCCACTAGGGACCTCTGGCCCTGTTCTGTTACAGACAGTAATGCCTAGTGGAGCCAGGAACTTGCCCAGTCATAAGGCTTGGAAGACGTGGGTTTAGAACCAGGAACATATTAAGGCAGGGAATTGGGTCTGAACCCCTATGAATTTGAAGAAAAAAACGTATCTGAATCTGCTGCAAACCCCACCCCATCAACTCACCATTATCTGGGGGTCTCTTCCATTTGAGCTGGATGTTGAGGTTTCGAGAGTTATTGATCATGGCTGTGTCAAACAAGTCATAGACGGCATAGGTCTTCCTGGTGCCCAAAATGACATCCTGGTATGTGGAAGTTGGGGGAGGGCTCACCTCCAGTGTTTCATTATCCTAGCAATACAAGAGCAGCATTCAGAAGCAAGCAGAGGGGCAGGCTGATGTTGGGGAAGAAGGGTGTGTGTGTGTGTGTGTGTGTGTGTGTGTGTGGCTAGACACCTTGGTACCTGGCTGTAGCCTGTGATGTCCACATAAACTAGGCTCTGAGACGCCAATGGACAGGCCTCTGTGAGAGTCCGGGAGAACATGCGGAAGAGGGACCAGTCTGAGAAGAAAGAACAGGGCTGAGCGAGGGCTAGGATAGGTGCGTCCATGCAGTCAGAGCAGGACCTCGACAGGGAGATAGAGATGAGGTGTCAGGACAGCTTACCTTTCTTCCCCTGTCCTGTGATGAAGGCATCAAAGACAACCGAAAGGGTCTGCCTCAGCTCCCAGGAGATGCTGGTACAGTGAGCATTCTGTCATAGGGGCCGGATGGTCAGTCAGGGACCGGACTCTCATCTAACATGTAGCTCCAAGGACTGGCTCGGACAGACATCCCCCCGCCACACACACACACACACACACACACACACACCTGTTTCTTCATATCTTCACTTTGGCTGCCTTGCTACCGTTCCCTGGGGAGCACTTGACCCTGAGCCAGATCCCATGTCAACAGCTTTATGTACATCAGTTTGATGAAGCATTAAAACCACCCTCAAAGTAGAATCTATTACTCTCATGTGACAGATGAAAGAATGAAGTTCAAGGAAATGAAATGACTTCCTCAAGGTCATGCCAGCTGGCGAGTGACCGAGCCAGCGCTGCATTCACAGGCTGCTGCTCCTGATTTTGTGCTCCATGAGGAAGATTTATTGAATGCTCCCCAGACAGCCGCTCAATTACCCTGGTGCAGAGCCAATACCCGCATCCAGAGTAGCACTCCAGCCACTCGCTACTCAGCCCCGGAGTCAGGCACATTAACTTGCTGCCTCTCTGAGCCAAGGATAACACCCATCCTTACTCCCCATGACTTACTCTGCAGATAGGCCGGATGTGCACTGCCTGGGAGTGGTAACTGGTGTGGAACAAGCGGTCTGCTTTCAATAGCACTGAGAGACCGGCCTGGAGGAGACAGGAAGAGACACGGGGCTGGTCAGTACCCCACTTGACATGAGGGCACAGATTCCCTTAACTATACCCTGGCTGCCAGGCTGTGAGGGACACATCTGCCCTCTCCAATCCCCCCACCCGTCCTCACTCACCTTGGAACTGCAGGGCAAGAGCTTCTTCCATGGCGTGAGGTTCTCAGTGCAGACAACCTCCCGAGGCAGCACAGCGTAGCGCAGGAAGTAGTCGTCAGTGTCTGAGGGAGACAGAGCTGGGTCCTGTCCCTCCGAGATGTAGGTGACCTCATCCACCCACTGCTGGACCACTCTAGTACTACCGCCAAGTGGTCCCCCCTCCAGGTGGGACTCCAGGGAGGAAGCAATGCAGAGACAGCAGTCTTAGGAAGCTACCTGGGACCTGTACACCCACCACATTTAGCATCTAGCCCCGCTGTGGAAGAGGAGCCCAAGGGGAAGGATGCGAACATGGAGGGTACAAGGAGGAAAGGCCCGGGGCTATCTCACCATTGGCCAGTCCCAGAGGTTTGAAGGAGGCGGTGGGAGTGACGGTATTGGTGGCGTCGATGAAGTTGAGGGATGCACAGAAGATCCCCGAGAGGACATTGCTGAGCTCCCTCCAGGACTTATCCACACTAGACAGAGACAAACCTACTCACTGGCCTGTGGTTACAGATCCACACTAGACAGAGACAAACCTACTCACTGGCCTGTGGTTACAGATCCACACTAGACAGAGACAAACCTACTCACTGGCCTGGGGTTACAGCCTCGGAACCCCAAATCCTGTGTGGCCTCCTTAATACAGCCACAGCTGACTGCCAAGTCTATGGTAGAGTGAAGCTGCATCTCAACCATGAGACAAGCCAGATGATGCTCAGGGATGCCCCTGCCTCGCCTTACCTCCTTAGCGCCCTCTCTGGGCATCTCAGCAGCCCTGCAGGTCTTTGTTCAAGTGTCCATCTTGCCTGGGAACACTCTGCTCATGGTTCTGTCGCCTTCAAAGTCCTGCTCTGGTCTTATCCAGAGAGGTCTTATCTGGTCTTACCCAAGGAGCCTTTTCTGCTCACCTCAAGCACGGTCTGTAGTGTTGTGCTTCTGAGAGTCCAAGACCCCACTTAAGCCCCTTCTAGGCGATGGCTAGGTGGCAGCAGCTCATCGCCCTAAGCACCTGCTACATCTGCTGTGCATAATACCAACCTACACAGCTTTCCAAAAACTTTAAAACTACTTGTTGATATTTACATGTCCTTCCTCATGCAAAAGTCTGATCTCTCTTGAAAGTGACAGTCAGAACTGTCATAAGGTTACAATCCATAGGAACTGAGTGGTGACTATTTCAGATCGTCACACAGACTCTTAACCCTAACCCTCCCTATCAGGGCTCTAAACCTGGTAATGTCTGCATTACTGATGTTGCAGGGTAGTTAAGAGGCAAATGAGACACCCTTAAATTCTCACTCCAGGGTTTCACCAATGCTTTAACTCCCTCTGTCATCGGTATTTTGTGGCCTATGCTGAGATAAGTTTGCAATCTCTGCATGGAAAAAATTCTACTCTAGGAAGATCACAGCAGCTACTGGGCGATTTTCTGTAGTTCACAGACAACAGCTAGAAACTTGATTATGCTTTAAAGTGAAACTCTTGCTTTATTTCACAAAGACCATCCTGTAGCCCACTGCTATCCCACAAATGTTTTGTTAGGCATGGGTATTGTTTGTTTTTTTTTAATACAAACAAATGTCTTAAAAACAAAAACAACACACCTAGTCTGCCAATTATCTGTGACCTTATATCCCAATAATAGGAACCAACCACCTACTCTTTGCCTCGAGAAATGCATGTAGTACCTCAGACTTGGAAGTTTTCAGGAGACGATGTTCACTCAATAATAATGTAATTTCTTCATGTTGTATGTGCATGCATACTGATGCAAATAGCTGTGAGGGCCAGAAATCAGCAACCAATGTCTCTTTTATTCCCTCTGTACTTTGTTTGTGTGTGTGTGTGTGTGTGTGTGTGTAGGGGGGTACTTCTGTCACTGATCTTGGAAGTCACTGATTCAGGCATACTGGCTTCCAGCAGTCCTGTTCCTCCTGTCTCCACCTCCTCAGTTATGGGCCTAGAAGCCGGCAGCAGCAACCCGACTTTTAATGTAGGTTCTGGAAAATGAAACTCAGGTCGTCAAGCTTGAGTAGCAAGCATTTTACTGACTGGGGCATCGCTCCAGCCCTGTAATATTAATCCTTACTTCCAAAATCAGTTTTAACTTGGTGTGACCGCTACCTACTGGAGTAGCAGATCCCAAGGCCAATGACAAGATGACAACACTTTGCCTGCCACACCCCCTCCATGGCCTGTGACAGGTGTCAAGTTAGGAACTCACTCGGTGACAGTGTCTTGGAACCAGACCCAGAGCTCTGCACCTGACGGAGCCTGCAGGAAGGGTGGCCCCCAGTATCGCGTCCTCCAAAAGCCTTGCGTGAACGACAGGTGGAGCTCCCGCAGGGAGTACTTGGAGATCAGCTGTCCCAGGGCTTTAGGGAAGAGCCTGTAATGGGACACTGAAGAAAGCAAGGCAGGTGAGCGGCGACCCAAGCCCCACCCCTGAGTAGCTCTCTTTAGGAACTGAGCAAGGTGCTGCAGACATTTTCCTGGGGTCCTGAACTCACCTCCTTCCCGCTGCAGATCCGAATCCCAACGCGTGCGGAACTGGAATGTGGCGGCCACGTCGCCGGAAGGCAGTGGAGTGATAACGAGCTCTTCTCGCAGGCTGTCGCGTGGGCCCTCCGCGCAGCCACAGCAGCCCCGTCCCACCAGCAACAGCACCAGTAACCGCAACGGCAAACCGAGCGGCATGGCAGCCGCCATACCTGCGGCCGCTTCCGCCTCCCAGCATCGCCCGCGCCCACCAAAGGCGGTCATCCAATAGGAAGCCGGATGAGAGAGGACTTCCGGCGCCGTCCCGGAAACCACTCCGAGGTTACCGGAGGGACACGGAGGTCCGTCAACAGATCGTGGATTTTGCCGACCTGGCCTGAAGGGGTGTGGGCGTGTGGCGGAGGAAGAGAGCTGGCTTGAGGGCCCGCGCACCTATAGGTGCTTTCACCAGCTAGGAAGTGCTCGATATGCAGTGTGGCCATCCCGGTACCAAGTGCTGCTATTACAGGCGTGAGGTAGAACCGTCCAGTGACTCTATTTACTTGGCTCAAAACCTAGCCCGCAACGGTGAGGGCAGAGCTGTCCTACCCCCTCCCTGTGGTCTTAATAAAAGAATATAATAAAATAAATAAGAGTGTATGGCAAAATTGAAAGAATTAGCAGCTATTAAACATGTTCCTCCAACCATGTAAATTAATTCCACCATTAACATGTTGCTATGGGTACACACCAACAAGCCCACTCATCTATTATAGCATTGATTCCATCACGGAGTAAATTTCACACATGGGTATTCTGCATTGTCAAAATTTAGTTTCGTTCAAAATTTTCTCATAAAATTACCTGGGTTTTAATTAATAAAATATTGTAACTCCAAATCTTACGGAGATATAGAATGTTCCTAAGAACTGGGGCTGGGGATGAAACTAACTCAGTGGCAGAGTGCCTAGTAGGCATGAGACCTTGGGTTCATACTCGACATAGCAATGTGTATTGGGAGGGAAGCCCTAAACTTAAAGTCCCACCTAAGGTCCCAGAAAATGGTCTAATGCCTCTTTCCTGTCAACATCTATCTCCAGAACACATTGTAGAGGCAACCAGTGTTCTTGTAATAGATTAATCTGTTCTAGGACTAAATGTAAATGACAGCATAGTATGAGGTTTTGTGTGTTCTTTCCTGAAAGGAATGATTTTGAAACCACATTGTGGTTTAGAGACAGAAACCATAGCTTCATGGGAGTTGGCTCTACATCCTTTCCTCATCTCTAGGGAAACAGTGCTGATTGGCCTCGTGTTCTCATGTGTATAAGGTTATTTACTGCTGTGCAGTGCTAACATTGTGTGGGTAAGCCAGTTTCTCCACTGGAGACACTCCATGGGCAAAGGAGTGCTTGGTAGTTTTGGTTATAGTAGGCAAGGATGATTATAGTCTGTACAAGTGGCTTTGCACACTTAGGTTATCATGTCCCTTGGGAGAATATTTAGGAGTAGGATGGCTGCAGCAAAGAGGAAGTGCAAGCAACTGTCAGACCTTTCTCCAAAGTCTGTCATTTTTCTATTAAAAACAGGAGAGTTTAAGGCCAGCCTGTTCTACATAGTGAGTTCTGGAACAGCCAACACTGTAGTGAGACTCTATCTCAAAACAAACGGACAAATTAAAAGCTCAAACATCAAGAGCTCTGGTTGTACTGCATCCTGGTTAAAATCTGGTGTTAGGTCTGGGACGCAGTGATGCACAGGATATCACTGTAGGGCTAATTTGCATTTCCTTAATAATGGTGTTGAGTACTGTTAATGTTCATTATCCATTCACTTATTGTTTCTTATGAACATTCTGCTATATATCTTCTGTACATCTTTTAAAAAAAACTTTATTATTGAGCTGTAGCTGTTTCCATATTAGGCTGATTTGGCTTTCCCACTTACCCTCCAGGAAGCACATTCATGAGTGAGTTTGTGGACAGGCTCTTGGTAAAGCACAGCTGTCTTTCTAGGAAGAGCCCAAACTTTGTAATTAGCGTGGTCTACCAAGAAAGATTCTAACAAGAAATGAATTGTTGAAAAGATGACTTCATTCCCCCAAATCCAGTGTTTCTGATTATATTAGACATACAGGAATAAGGGAGAGATTAGATGTCAGGTAAGGATTCGGGTCTCCACACTGGCCTTTAATATGTACAACTATGAGCAACCTGAGAGTTTCTTTCCGCATCTGTAAAAACCTATTTTCAGAGGGCTGGAGAGATGGTTCAGTGGTTGGAAGCACTTGCAGCTCTTACAGAGGACTTCAGTACTGTTCCCAGCACCCACGCTGGGTGCCCCACAATTGCCTACCACTCCAGTTCTAGGATCTCTTATGCCCTTAGGGTCCTATGGACATACATATACAAATAAAAGAAATTTTTAAAAACTACTTTCAGGGCTGGTGAGATGGCTCAGCAGTTAAGAACACCGACTGCTCTTCCAAAGGTCCTGAGTTCAAATCCCAGCAACCACATGGTGGCTCACAACCATCTGTAATGAAATCTGATGCCGTCTTCTGGAGTGTCTTAAGACAGCTACAGTGTACTTACATATAATAAATAAATAAATAAATAAATAACCATCTTTGAACATGAATATTAAAAAAACTACTTTCAGAGTCATCATAATATAATAAATTATATGTGAAGATTAAGAACTACATCTCTTCAAACAACCCTATCAGTTAAGTAGGACCATGTTCATGTAATAGAGTTTTTTTTTTAAAGGCCCAAACTAAAACTAAAGTGTGGAAACAGATAATTTAAGCTCACAGTGAGTGTCAGAACCAGGAACAGTGGCTACATTATCAGGCTCCAAATACATTTTTACAGAGTAAGCGCCATCATGATTATTCCAGCTTATGCTGTTCCCTCCTGAATTGTTCCCATCATACAAGGCCCATCCTCTTGCTGTGAAGACTCTTCCTCCTCCCCCTCTCCCACCTCCTGTAGCAGGCCACAGTCATTCATGCACATGTACCATGGCCTTCATTACTTTTCATAATCTGCAGCATGTCTGCTCCTGAAAGAGCTATTGGCCAACTTGGTATTTTTGTTGTTTGTGCAAATGGCAGCACACTGCAGGTATGTAGTCAGTCAGTCATATCAGAATGGACAAATAAGACTCGGTGCCACACAGACCTGCTGGCCTCACATCACCATGCTGTTTGCAAGACTCTGCACACCTGAGGATGAGTGCTTTTAGGGACTCTGCTGACCTGTGATTCCTTCTGTTTCCCCTATAGCGCAATTCTTCCCTCTTCAGAGTCTATCAGGACATCTACCCAGTAAGCCTTGCACTGTGGCCTGCAAGACTGAAAGCTGGGCTCTTTCATTTGGAGTTGGCTCTAAATCTGCATGTTGTCTCCACGGATACTGTGTGGTCTGAGGAAACAGTCAGCTGGGGATGGAGCCTCTGAAGGCTAGCCAGGCCCCTGTGGCTTGGCAGGAGGAGAGATCATTGTCTCTACCAGGAAATGGTCTGGTGGTCCCACAGACCCTAGTCTTTTCCAGAAAGAACTGGGGCTCATGCTAGCCCAACTGGAGATTTCCCAGAGGCTCACAAACAATTCCAGTTCTCAAGAGTACTGTAGATCCCTCCCCCAAGAAGGCTTCTGCCCTCAACGCCACAATCTTAGCATTGTGAGCTAGAGAAGGAAAAGATTTATTGGAATGTTGAGGGTAACCAAGCAAGCACAGCTTCTCATCACTCACCCCGAAGGAAAGAGAAACCCTGTCAGGGTGAACCCATCAAGACAGGGGGGAGAGCTTCACTACGCTCAGGGGAGGTGGGCACAAGACGAGGACTGTTATCTGTAACAGGATCAAATTACAAGACATTTTAACATGACGCTGGGTCCCTGGCCCAACTTCATAGATGACCTCAGCTTGATCCCAGAGAGTTTTGGGCAGAAGGTCTTTATGGTACAAGTTCACAGAGACAGCAGAGAGCTGAAGGGCACTCTCGCTTCCTTGGAGAAGTGTTTCCTTCCACAAACTTCTCAGTATCCTTAGAAACAGTAAGGATAACTGTAAAACTGTAAAATGACTTCCTGGTGGGAAAAACCTGAAGCTGTAAGCAGTGTCAATCAGCCTGAGGAGTGTTGGCTTAGGTTTAGGTCATTCATCCTGCGGGTAGTGTTGGATATGGGAGGGGGAGGGGGAGGGGGAGGGGGAAGTCTAATAACTTTTTAATGTGAAAAAAAAATGAACTAGAAATCCTTAATGCTGGGCCCTAAAATGTCTTTCATTCAGCATTCTCTGGGTGACTTCCCTCTTACCATGGCTTTACTTCCCACCCATGCATCCAGTAAAGCACGTGTGTTTACTTTCTCAGTCTGATCCTTTTTACCCAGACTCCACACTTAGGGATCCAGGTCCCAGCTTACCACGTTGTCTCCGATGTATCAAAAACACTCCAACTCAATCCATCTAAACAAATTTATTACAATTTCAACCCACACCCCACAATCACCCTGCGGCATGAGGTAGAAACAATACTGTACCTTAGTCCCCTTCCTTCCAAACTCACCCAATAAAAAGGTGTCCATGTTTATCTCTGAAGTCTTCTAAACCCTCCACCTTCCTACATCCTGCCACTCTGCCCCAACTCTTATCTCCTATTTTGATAAATGCAATCTTCTGGTCTCGGGGCACTTGATCCCTGTAATCAGCCTCAAGGGGCCTTCCAGCCATTCTCTCTTCCCCTAGCTTCTTTCTTCCTACTTGTTATTCAGGTCTCAGCTCCAATGTCACTTCCTCAAGGGAGACTGACTCCCGTGACCTCTCTGAATAGGCTGGCTGTTTTGCAGCACGAGTCATAGCTGCAAATTTACATTTGGGCTCCACGACACTGAGCTCAGTGACAGAAGTATCAGATACTGTATTTGTGTTTCACACTTGTTAAATACCAACATGCAGTACTTATGGGACGAAATAATGCCAATTTGTTTATACCCTGCTTGAGCCTGAGTAGGAAGATCACTTCAGTCTACTGGACCTGTTATGACTTCTATATGTTACTGTATTCTTTGTTCATCTAGAGCCTGCCTTCTCCAGTATATTCTCTAAACTGCAGTCAGAATTACCTTTTAAACAAAAGTCCAACCGATGAAGCAGCCTGCCTGCCTCCATCTTAGGCCTGAAGGTCATTTGACAGTGAAGACCAGCTAGGCTCACTCATTCCTGTTTGTGATTAAACCTGAGTCTCAAGGATTAAACCTGCTGTGCACCCCCTATAACCTTCACTATAAATGGTTCTGTGTGGCCTGTCCCAGGGAACAGCAACCATGCTTGTTTCAAAAAGTGACCACCGTTTTGGAACCCTACCTTTGTTTCTGAAGGTTGTAAGGACTGCCTGTTGACATGACTACCTTGTTAAGACCACCTTTTTCTGCTTCTGTAACCCTGTTTTGCCTGCCAAATACCCCATTTGGAAATGACCTACCCCTGAGCTATAAAAACCGTATCTTCCCCATTTCCAACGTTGATCTCTTGAAGCCTGCCTTTAGGGAGACAGCCTGGGTACACGCAGAAAAAGCTTGCTTTAATTAATGTGGTCGTGATGGTTTGGGCTGGTGGTCTTTCCCCTCGCATCTCTGGGATTAACACAACCATTTGTAATCTTTCATTATGTCCAGAAAAGTCCAAACCCTGTAACATGGCCTCCGAACACGTAAACTGCTAAATGACTACTATCCTCTTTCTCCTTAGGAAAAAAAAAAAAACCCTGACCAGTCAAGACAGTAGAGTGCCTGATAAAAAGGGATGCCCCAGCATCCTCTAGACTGGGTGCTTCTCAAAGATGTTAGGTGGTGCTGGAATCCGATGCAGTGGCATCAAATTCAGTGATTTGAAAGGGTTATTGTCTTTCCAAAAGCTAAAATCTACTCTTTTAGAAAAAATGCTGTGTCAGTATCTATAAAATGTCTAAAATGCTACATTTTCTGTTATAAAATTCTGGGCAATGAAATATAAGTGGGCACCATTTCTTACAGCTTCCTTCCAGGTGAGAACAGGCCCCAGGCTGTGCCCTTTTTGCCCATTCGCCACTTCATCTCGTTTTCTGCCTTTTTCAAAGTCACGCTGGCTGATGCTTTGCCAGCCATCCTAAACACAAGGCATGGGCAGGAATGGGCATCCGTGCCCTGGATGGCTAAGGAAAACCACCCCAAAGCAGCCTGGTGCTCAGTTACTACGGACCTTCCCCAAGGAGCCTGAGATTTTCGGCTTCTTTGGTACGTGGAAATAAATTTATCTCTTAAGTCATGATCTTTTACTAGCTGTCACACTGAAACCTAATACAGGCTTCAAAGCATTTCACAATCTGACCTTCATCAAGTTTACCTCTCCCTGTATATTTTCAAATCCAACAATTTAGCCAAACCGAGTATTTTAGCTTCTTTAGCCCTCTTCCTCCTCCTCCTCCTCCTACCTTCTTCTTCTTCTTCTTCTTCTTTTTTTTTTTTTTTGGCTTATTTTATTTTTGAGACAGTCTCATGAGACCCAGGCTGCCCTCAAATAAGCTAGGAAGCCAAAGCTGTCCCCCTGCCTCCACCTCTGAAGTGCAAAGGTTTCAGGGATGAGCCCCACACCCAGCCCAGCCTTCCCACTTAGTGTTCTAAGGCAACAGCTTCTCCCCACAGGATCCTTCTCCCTCGGCCTTGCTTGGCTACTTGTGTCCTTTAGATCTCTGCCTAAGAAACCATCTTGCCATTCTCTTTCCTGAGAGCAGAGGAGGACGCGATCATGCTACGTACTATACTGTACTCTATTTACCTGATTTTCTTCACCAGACAGTAACTCTGTGAAAACAGGAAAGTACTTCATCTTACTCAGGACTCTATTCCCAATGCCTTGCGGAGATGAAATTCCCAAGTATCTCTTGGCAAAATGGAGTGAATGAATGATGGAGATATGACACTAGTTAGTTAATGACAGTGGGGTTGGTATCTTTGCAATATGAAGAATGAGGTGAAATGAGTGGTATATTATTATTTATTATTTATACCATATCCTGTTCCCAAAAGAACTTATAGAGGCAGGATAACTGGAAAGTGGAACTCCTCAGAACATCCCCTCAGAGACACTGGCTTAGGAGACTCTGTGGAAGACAACAGGATCATCTGGGGGCAGGAGGGGACTAAGAAAGCAGCTGCGTCTTGTCCCACCTCACCTCTCAAGTCTCACTTGGAAGTCCTACCTCAGAAGAAAAGCACTGTGGGGGCGTGGCAGCAGGATAGCGTTAGCGGTAAAGCAGGGGAGGCTAACTCTCAGGCACACCATCCACCATCCTTCCCTCCCTTTGGTGCTGAAGTAAGGAAAGTGTCAGGTCTTCTCCAGGCTCTGCTGGGCCTAGGTCTCCTTTCCATGGAGAACAGCCGGGCTGGTCAGTCTGTACGAGGCCCACTGCTAGCTGCAGGGTCCAGGCTCTGCCCCTCCGTCATCCCCGTCCTCCTCATCAGACTGTGCCAAGGGAGTGTCTCCTCCCCCATCACTTGGATTTGGACTGCGCAGGTTGGAGGAGTCAGAGGACAAGGAGGAGGTCCGGGATGTGGTCCTGTCAGACGTGGGTACCAGCAGGCTCAGCTCCTCTGGATGGTCATCCACTCCTGCCCAGACAGAAGAGCAGGTCATGGCCACACACAGGGCTAGAGAACTCAGATATGTATCTGGCCAGAAAAAAGTACAGAGGGCTGGCACCTGTCTAGAACTACTTCCCAGTCAGTGAGGAGCCAGAATTTGAACCTCCAGCCCCTTCCATATCACTGTACGCTCCAGTGTCAAAATCTGAAAGTCCAGACTCCTTCTCATTTCTTCCTGGAGAGCTTTAGGGAAGCCATTTTCCCTACCAAGGACTCTACTCTTCCTGGGAAAGGGATACCTGGATTTCTAAGTTCTTAGGGTAAAATCCTAAGAATGTGTATCAAATGTCTGAGCGGCCATGAGGAAATAAGAGCTATTTGGTTTTTTACACTGGGCCTTGCTCTGTAGCTGGCTTTAAGCTTGTGATCCTCCCCCCTGCCTCTGTTTCCCGAGGGCTTTTATCAGAAGGAGCGACAGATCTAAGGAGCAGCTTAAAATAAGAGTATGAGTCTAACTTGGTAAGCATTCAGGGTCTGGAGCCAGGCAGAGGGTTTGAATATCAGCATTCTACTTCCTGCCTATGTGACTGAACTTCTCTGAGCCTCATTTTCTTTTACTTCTTTTTTATTTTTTTCAGTGCTAAAATCAAACTCAAGAGTACTTGCCAGGCAAGCATATTGTGTAAACTGTGCTTCTAAACTCATACCTAGCCCGTAGCTTCTTTAGGAAATGAAGAGCCTACTCCCTACCTTGACAGAACATTAGGGTCAAGAGAAAACATGTGAAGTACTTTAGCACAGTATTAAGACCCTAGTAAATTATTCAGTAAAAATTAATATTATAGGGTCTGGAGAAATGAGTCAGCAATTAAGAGCACCAGCTGCTCTTCCAAAGGACCTGAGTTCAAATCCCAGCACCTACATGGCAGCTTGTAACTGTCTGTAACTCCAAGATCCAATACCCTCACACAGACATACATGCAGGCAGAACACCAATGCACATAAAATAAAAATAAGTTATTAAAATAACTAATATTATAGCCATACATGGTGGTACACACCTTTAATCCCAGCATGCTGGGAGGCAGAGGCAGGTGGATCTCTATGAGTTCAAGCATAGTCAGGGCTACACAGAGAAAGATTGTCTCGAAAAACAAACAGACAAGCAAAAAACCAAAAATATTTGATAGTAATTATGTTAATTCCACAAATATAAAAATTTAAAAGCTAAACTAGCTAGCCATTGCTAGAACTTTGACTGAGGAATCCATACCTCAGTTGCCCCTTAGAGTCAACTTCCCTAAATGAGAGCAGCCAACTGTTTCTCTAGCAAAAACACATACTTCCAACTTCTACTTAAGATTTTTCCCTGGCTCAGACCTACAACCTCTTTCTTTTCTGGCCCAAATATCCAGCTCTGGCCAAATGGTACCCAGATTCCAAAGCAGAGGACATACCAGACATCTGGGGAGCTGGCGAGGACTCCTCACAAGGCAAGAACACATCTGCTCCATCCTGATCCGCAAGATCAATAAACTCCACTTGCTCCAGTGTGTCCACATTCACTTCCATAGACGAGATGCTACCTATGGGGGCTGCACACAAGGGAGGAGAGCAAACAGACCAGGCTAGAGCTGAGAGATGGTCACATGTACATGCAAGACCCCAAATTGGGCCTCAAAAACAGGAAGGGAGCTGGTTCCCAAGATCTGAGAGCCACAAGGACACCTTTCCCAACCTAGCCCAATTCCATTCCTCAGAAATTGAAACTTACGTCTTTGTGACTCCAGGTGCAGATGGGACAGGGGGAAGACAAACTCTGTCTCTGGCTGTAAAATGTCCTCAAAGAACTTCTGCCTCTCCCGGAGCCGCAGCTGTTGGCGCTCCAGGGCTGCTCTCGGATTTGGGTCCATGTCAGCCCCTGTGCGGGAATAGGGTAAGGCAAGCACAGATGTGGGGATGAGAAAGAACGCAGTGGGGGCCTAGGCATAAGGAGCCCCTTGACAGCTGGCATCCCAGCAGCACAGCCTCGCTTCCAGTCTGGACAGCTCTGGCCTCAGCAGCCTCTTTCGCGAGGCGAGGCTGGCCCTGGTTCCACAAAGGGGATGTCAGTTCCAGGCACCGCAAGAGCCTGTCGTTAATGAAGGCTGCCAATGCTGGCTAACTGCCTACATGCCCTCTGAGAGACTGGAAGGAGCTGGCCATTTGATGGACTCAGCTCCCCTCTGAAGGCCAGGGAAGAACAGGGCGAGATGGATGAAGTGTAGGGCGCTATACCTCTGGTTCTTCCCAGTCCTTACAAAACCCAAAGACTATAGCTAAGTCAATAATACTCCATGCTTCCTGTCCCCCAAAACACACACATACCACCACTACCACCACCACCGCCACCACAATCCTCATCACCTCCAAACACTTTCTCTGGGGGCAAAGACCTAACTTCCTGACTTGCCTCTGCCTCTTTCTGGCCCCAGGGGTCCCACCTGAAGGTATCATCCTACCTACCTCAAACACTATCTGACAATATACTTCGTGAAGGAGGGCTGTTTGTAGAGAACTGAGCACCTGTCCTCTGAACTCTCACAGTTGTCCCCTCCTCTCACACATGTTTGGCTTATTTCCCAAGTTAGTAAGTACCAACTAGAAGGGTGGGGACTGAGTACAGTTCAGACCAGGTGTCGAGATTGCCAATACCGAGTTTTGCAGGACACCAGAGCTCTGGGGCCAGCCCTGTGCATTCATCCCCGTTCCTGGTACACTACTGAACCCATGCATCACAGGGAACAGGGGAAGCTCTAGGGTGAGGACCACGCTGTCATCCTCCAATAAACCTCAGCTGGCCACAGTGTAATCACAGCGCGTGGCCAGGTCCTCGAGTACTGGGGTAGCTCAGGAGGGACCCGAAACTAATGATAGAGGCAAGGCCAAGTCAGTGCCTGGAGCTGATGTGGCTGCCAGAGAAGGGAGAAGGGAGCAGCAGACGAGGACTCCAGAAAGGCTCTTAGAGCTGCCGCCCAGGTCACAACGCTAAAAATACCCAGGGCCCCAGGGGCGGTCTGCGGAGAGGAGAGGGGAGGCGAGCTCGCGAGGGAGCTGCCGCTGACCCGGGGCCACCCGGACGCCTCTCTTTTCCCCTCCCCCTGACGTTGTGGTCTTACCAGGCTGAAGGGACTGTCCACAGGGGGGCTGCGGAGCCAATTCCCAGAGCTAGGTAGTTGTTTACACGACCATAGGTACTGGGAAGAGTAGGGATTTGGAGACGGGAGGCTGACACCGGGAAGGAACCAGGGAAATGGAGAACGAACGCCCTCTGTCCCGGCCCCACCCGCGCCTGAGGAGGCAAGAGGCAAAGAATTCCCTAAAAGGGGACTGGCGCGTGGGCGAAGACGGGGCGGGCGGAGGAGGGCACCCCAAGTTCCCGTGCTGCGGGGGCCCAGTTCGCCGCACCTGAGCCCAACCCCGCATTCCCCCCTACCTGCAGCGCCCGCGCCCCGCTGGCTCCCTGGGTGCGCTCCCGACAAGCGGCGGCGGGGGCGTGGGAGCGAGCAGCGCCGGCCGGGTGGGGCTAAGCCTGCGGGGTTCCCTGGGGACCGGCGGCCCTGGGAGCCGGGAACGAGGAAGAGGCGGGAGGCGGAAGTGGGGGCGGGGCGGGCACTCGGGGCTGGCGGCGGAGGACAGCTCCTCTAAACGCCGGGACCCGGACTTGCGGGGCAGGCGAAAAGTTCCCGCACGCATCCCTCCTCGCTCCGCCCGCGCGAGGCTGCGCGCACCCCGAGGCACTTGCGGCACCCCCGCCCGGCGCACAGCTGCTGCGGGCACACGCGCCGGCTCCGGCCCACGCACACTTGATGCTCTCCGACTCCAGAGCAGCGCCCACGCAACGACCACGCGCACGCGCTCGCTGCCCGCCTCACCGCACCTCGATCACCCTGGCCACGGTTACGCGCACACTTCTCCAGAAGGTGCGAGATGGGGAAGCAGGGTCAGCTGCTGCCCAGCGAGTCAAGTGCATGGACCTTGGATTCCCTCAGCTGGCCTAAGGACCACACAGAGCCGTCGCCCTACGGGTCAGCGCACTGGGCGAGTCAGGGCTGGAGGGGATGCGCCGCACCCTACACGCCGGCAAGGAGCCAACACCTCGAGGTGCTCTAGAGATGCCAGACGTCCAGCCAGGCGTAGGTGGGCGGCCCAGTCGGAAACAGCCCCCTTTCAGCGTCTCCTGGCTCAAACCAGGGCTAGGAGTGTCCAGTATAGCAACCCCTGGATGAAGGCTCTGTCGCCTCCCTCCCCATGCCCTTGTCTGGGCTCTGAATACAGCGTGAGGATGAGCCATGACTGGTGTGTGTGTGTGTGTGTGTGTGTGTGTGTGTGTGTTTCCATTAGAAATCTGTGTCGGGGCCAAGCTACCAGGAAACCATCCTTGTCATCTCCCTCCCCTTTGAGACCCACATTAAAATACACCTCCATTTCACATCATTTCTGTTCCCACTCTGGCTCAGCCTCCCACAGTAGTAGCCTCCTTCAGAGTTTCCTGCGCCCTCTCTTGCCTAACTACATTCTGCACACAGGACAGCTCGAGAGCACACGTCTCATGTTTTAATGTCCTTTGTTATAATAAAATCTACGCTCTGGTATTTTAAGTCTCATTTCCCCTCCCCTCCCCTCCCCTCCCCTCCCCTCCCCTCCCCTCCCCTTCCCACAAGGTTTCTTTGCATAGCCCTGCTGTCCTGGTACTTGCTCTGTAGACCAGGTTAGCCTCAAAATCCAAGAGGACCCAGATCCCCCTGCCTTTGCCTCCTGACTGTGTCCCTATGCCCAGCTTCAAGTGATCTTGAAAAGCAGGGAAGCGGGAGGGTGTGTGCAAAGGGTTTTGGGTATGAGAAACACGCACATCTGGGTTTCCCCACAGGGGGACAGTACTCCAGCAATGCCTGAGGCATGGACTCTTCTGTATGGCTAGGCTGAGAACAGCCCTGTGAAGTAAGCATAGCACGCTCCCTTCTCACTCATCCAGAAGGGTGCACTAGCCTGTGGGAGGCAATGAATGCCGAGGTTAAGATTACAGCCAGACCCCTTCGGGAGCTGTAAACCACTGCAGCTCCTAACCAGCTCCTAACCCTTCTCTGACTCTTGATCCTGCCTACTAACTAGGGCTAATTAACCCCTCTCTCGTAGTGTAGGACTTGAGACACACTGGAAATGCTCCATCAACCTTAGCTCTCTTGGTTGGGATGGGTTCTGAGAAAGGGGAAGACTGCATTCTACTATGGACTTACGCATGGGAGGGGGCCCTGACTGTTGGCACTTCTGTGGGAGTTACCGGTGCCTCTGAGGTAAATGTTATTATGTCCACTTTACAGGCGCAGAAACAGAGCTACAGTAGAGGAACTATTGATGTTTTAATTTTAAGCTAGTCAGTGACAGGGCTGGAACTGGAACCAAGGTAGGCCGCCTCCTGAGATGGCTGTGACCACGGCTCCAAGCATGCTCTCTTATCCTTTTGTAAGTTTCGTTTTTCAAGAAATATAGCAATTAGAGTCTAACTTCTCATTAATGGATAGAGTAGATACTTGGTCTCATTTTATACCATAGAAATGAGGCCAACTCTGGATGTCGTACATTGGCTGGAGCTTAGCTCCCAAGGTCACCGACTCTCTCTCACCCTATCTCCTACCCCTGCCCCATTTTCAAACTCATCTCAGGAAGAACAACTCTGGAAAGCAGGCTTTTTAAAGCTAGTCAGGTGCAGGAGAGCAGGGCAAAGTGTAGAGCAGGAGCTCACTCTAACTGACTGGGATTAATCAACTGAGCCAGCCCTATATTATCTTCAATCAAAGCTGATGAAAGATCAGGGTGTCTGTCCCTTTTATTGCCAGATATTTACCAAGGACTGGTTAGAAGAGGGCGATATCCAACCTAAATTAAGTCATCAGGCTACACTGTGTCATCCAAAAAATTGATTCCAGGTGGCGAGGAATGGACTGGTGAGGGAGTAGAAAAGATCAGTAAGGAGAGATGGCTGATACTTCTGGCTTCCAGCTGGGATGCAGGCAGCTGGGAAGAACATCAATTTCTAAAATTTGTTATGCAGTCTTTATGGCTTTTGTCAACCCTCAGAGAATCAAGGTTGCAAAGTAACTAAGGAACGTGAATTCCAAAGGATAGGCGCCTCCATGAAGACACAGAATGTAGGCCCTGGTTTACTTCTGAGGGGGATTATGAAATCTCCATGCATAAAGGTAAGAAGAATTAGAAGAACTAGTTAGCTAAACTGTTAATGAATCATTAAAGGTTCGCTATGGCTCAAACAGGCTAAGTCTGCATGAATCCAGATGACAAAACAGTGACAGAGACAATTCAGTCTCTCACACTAATGGCTTCACACACAACAGCAACTTTCTACGTCCTATGTCCATGGATTGGTCAAAGCACAATACACACATGGACATACAAAAACTCTCAAGAATCAAAGTCAGGCTGGATAGTAGTGCACACCAGCACTCAGGAGGCAGACAATGGAATGTCTGAGTTCAAGGCCAGCCTGGTCTTCCGAGAGAGTTCCAGGACAGCCAGGGCTACACAGAGAAACCCTGTCTCGAAAAACCAAACAAAACCAAAGAGTCAAAGTCATGACTCTTTGTCAAGTAATTAGAAGGACCAGATCTGAACCCCAGATGCTGCAGCTGTCTGACAGAATTTAAGAGAACAATGATCCATGAAATGTTCTCATGGAAAATGGAGATGACATAAATGAGCAGAATCTTCAGCAGAGAGCAAGAAACTATTGCAGATCATATGCAACACTAGATACAGACACAGCCGAGGTCTGAAGAACACATTAAAGTTCAACACAGCAAGCAAAGGAAGAAACCGGTGAACTTGAAGACAGCTCGGCAGAGGCTTCTCAAGACAAAACAGATAAAATAAACAACATCACCACTAGGGCTGGGATATCACTCAAGTAGGGAAGGGCCTGTGTAGAATGCACAAGGCTCTGCATAAAAACAGGGCCTGAGAGCATGTCCCTATAATATCAACTCTTGGGAGGTGGAGGCAGGAGGGTCAGAAGGTCACCCTTCATCTGCATAGTGAGTTTGAGGCCAGCATGGGCTACATGCAACCCTGCCTCAAAAAAAAAAAGAAAAAATATCTAGAGTTAAAAAGTAGGCTAGTGTGTTGGTGCACGCCTTTAATCCCAGCACTCTGGAGGCAGGGGCAGGTAGATCTCTGAGTTGGAGGCCAGCCTGGTCTACAGAGTTAGTTCCAGCACAGGGAGAAACCCTAACTGGTTTGCCTTACTATTCTATTGTGCGTTTGTTCTCTCTCTCTCTCTCTCTCTCTCTCTCTCTCTCTCCCTCTCTCTCTCTCTCTCTCTCTGTATGTGTGTGTGTGTGCATGTGTACATGCATGTGAGAATACAAGTGTCAGCTGTGCTTGCTGGTATGTAATACTGTACATGTGTGCCCAGAGGTCAGCATGAGGGATCTCCCTCCAACACTCACTCACCTTACTTTTGAGACAAGGTCTCTCTCCGGATCTGATCTCACACATTGGCTACCCTGACTGTCCGTCACCAGCAGGGTGGGACTCTGGCCAGCCAGCACACCTGGCTTCTACATGGTGCTGTGGATCCATCTCAGTTCCCCATGTTTGCACAGTTTATTGACTGAGACATCTACCCAGACGCCACTATCACTACTTCACTATTTGTATCCTATAAAATCCGATTGTATATTTTAATCGTATACAACAAAATTATATACAATAAAACTTCAAAGATTTCCTGTTGAACACTTTAAAAATAAATCACCACTAATCACTAGTGTAGCCCCGTCCTTGGGCTCTTGGTTGAGTCTGCCTTGATGAGAGTGTGAGGATTCCAAAGGCCGACTCCCTTTCAGGAGCTACTTGAAGTCACTAAGAAGTAGTCCTATGCTTTTTTTCTTTTTGCTTTTTTTTTTGGGGGGGGGTTCTCTGTGTAACAGCCCTGGCTGTCCTGGAACTTGCTTTGTAGATCAGGCTGGCCTTGAATTCACAGAGATCTGGCTGCCTCTGGGACAGTTGCAAGTGCTGGGACTAAATGCATGCACCACCACACCCAGCTTCCTATACCTCTCTATGTGTTTTATAAGTTTTGAGTTTTCATAAGACTCATTTTGAGTTAATTTTTATAATTAAGATCTGGGTTAAAGTTCACTGTTACATTACAACAATGCAAGGATTTCAATACAACTTAATAAAAAGGTTATCTTCTAACACTGAAAGGCTCTGTAATGCCTTTATGATACATCATAGCTTCCCGGTAACACTTAAAATCTGACAGTGAACCCTGCAGCTTTTCCAAAGCTACACTGCATTTGCCTTTCTTCATACATTTTTAAATTAGATTGTTGATTTCTAGACAGAATTCCATTAGGATTTTGACTCTCTTCTGTTTATTTTCTGAGAGAGTTCTGCAATACAGTCCTAGCTGCCCCAGAATTTGTGGCAATCCTCCTGCCTCTGCCCCCCCCCCTTTTGGCATGTAGGCATGGACAACATACCCTGCTGTGTCCTCAGCTCTCAAGCTCTGTTCTGAACATCCCACCTCTGCATATTCATTTGCAGATTAATTTTTTTCAACCTGTGTCTGCCCATGGAATTTTGAAGTTCAGGAGCCTTTTCTTGCTGTTAAAAATATATATATATATATATTTTAAGATTTATTTATTTATTATATGTAAGTACACTGTAGCTGTTTTCAGACACACCAGAAAAGGGCGTCAGATCTCATTACGGATGGTTGTGAGCCACCATGTGGTTGCTGGGATTTGAACTCCGGACCTTTGGAAGAGCAGTTGGGGCTCTTACCCACTGAGCCATCTCACCAGCCCAAAAATATTTTTTTTTTTAAATCTTTTTTAAATTTTTTTTTAGATTTATTTATTTATTTATTTATTATATGTAAGTACACTGTAGTTGTCTTCAGACACTCCAGAAAAGGAGTCAGATCTTGTTACGGATGGTTGTGAGCCACCATGTGGTTGCTGGGATTTGAACTCCAGACCTTCGGAAGAGCAGTCGGGTGCTCTTACCCACTGAGCCATCTCACCAGCCCCCAAAAATATTTTTTAATTTACATTTATTTATTTACTTCATACATTTGTCAGAGGACAAGTTACAGGAGCTGACTTTCTTTTTCTACCATGTGGGGTTCAGAAATCAAACTCAGGCTGTCAGGGTTTGTAGCAAGCATCTCTATCCAGAAGCCATCTTGCCAGCCCCAAAATTATTTTTAAAAATTTGAAATAACTATAGATTCAAAGACAATTGAAAACTCTTGCAGCTCTTCCTTGGTCTGAGAAAGAGTTTCTTATCCCTCAAAACTGCCAGGTGTGTCAGGTCATCAGCGCACTGTCCAGACTGCAGCTAGGGCTTTGCTGGGTTAGGGCAGTGCGGGCTGAGAGGTTCTCCAAGATCCGTGACCTTACCACAACACAACCCCTGCATCTACGACTCCGAGAACATCGGGAAAGGGAAGATGGGGACTGTAAGTGCCGGAGCACCAGGAGATCTGCTGTGAGACGGTGACTCCTAGGAACGACAGGAAGATTTGCCCATGGCACTTCAACAGCAGGGCTGCCTAAGCAAGGTCTCAAGAACTACCATCCCGGTCACACAAGGACGTGGGAAGGGCGAATCTCCACATCCAGACGCAAAGACATAAGCAAGCCTTACCGTGGGAGAAACGGTCTCCCTAGGAATAAGCTCCCTACAGCTCCACTGGTCAGCCTTGAAATAAGATACTGGCAAGTTGTGTGTAGACTGTATGTTTAGAGCTTTCTTCTCTTTATGTATGTACGTGTATGTATATATATGTGTGTGTACTATAACAATAACAATTTAATAAGAGGCCATGAATTTTAGAGGAAGCAAAGGTGGAGGGGACACAGGAAAACCGAGAAGATGCAATTATAGTTTAATCTCAGAAAATGTGAAAAGACAAAGTACACAGACACTATGGCGCCTGGGACAGGAGTTAGAGTCTCTTTTCTTTGGGGTGGTGTCAGGCACCATGGCCAAGGCAACTGTTAGAAAACATTTAATTGGAGTTACAGTTACTTGCTTATGGTTTCAGAGGGTTAGCTCCTTATAGCTGAGAGCTTTATATCCTCACCCACAGACAACAGAAGAGAGACACTAGGTAGGCCTGGTGTAGGCTTCTAAACCTCAAAGCCTACTTCCAGTGACACACTGCAGAGCAAGCAAGGAGAAGTATAAGCCTATGGATTCCATGCTCAGTCACACCACCAGAGGTGGCCACTGTAGGCCCCAGTAGGTGACTTTGTACAGATGTGCACATTGGCAGCACTAATTGGACTCAGTGTGTTACAATAGCAGAGTGTTTAAATTGGGAGGGAGACATGTTGGGGACGGAGTCCAGGGGAGTTGAGGGAGGGAATGGGGGTGATATGACCACGATACAGTGTACATGGATTAAATCCTCTAGGAAGAAAAGAAGAACTCAGGTGATAGATAGACTATGTCTAGAGCTTTCTCCTCTTTATTATTCCAGGGTTACCATCCAAGTCACTCAGTAGGCTTCTCTCCCCATGAAAGCATTTTCCCTGTGGAAACAGGAAGAACAAACCAGGTGGACTGTGGAAAACTGCTCAAGAAGCGCTGTCACGGAACAATCTGGTCTCCAGGGTAGGAACTGCTCAGGTGGCTCTACCTTGAGAAGGCAGACACCTTGAGCAGATAAGGAATGACAGCTTTGACTTAGCTAAGTGTAATGGCTCACACCCAGGCTCCCAGCCTCCTAGCACTCTGGGGGATAAGGCAGGAGGACTGAAAGTTGGAGACTAGTCTGCACCACAGAGTGAGTCCCAGGCCAGGCTGGGCTACATAGCAAGACTCTATGTTAAAAAAATTTTTTGAGGCGGGTGGATTTCTGAGTTCGAGGCCAGCCTGGTCTACAGAGTGAGTTCCAGGACAGCCAGGGCTATACAGAGAAACTCTGTCTCGAAACCCCCCCCAAAAAAATATATATATTTTTTAAAAAGATGTCTTCATTACAGCCACAGTCAGTGCTATCTTACAAAGCTAAGTAGTGGACCAGCAACTGCGGTTTCTGGTTTTTCTCCAGAAGAGTAGAAAGCTCATCTGCATAAACACCGAAGGCAGCTGTTCACTGAAGCTCTGTTCATACCTGCCCAAACCTCAAGTCACCAAAGATGTCCTTTTAAAAAAATTATATATATATATATGTATGTATACACACACACACTGTCACTGTCTTCAGACACACCAGAAGAGGGAATTGAATCCCATTACAGATGGCTGTGAGCCACATGTGGCTGCTGGGATTTGAACTCAGAACCTCTGGAAGAGCAGTCAGTGCTCAACCCCTGAGCCATCTCTCCAGCCCCACAAAGATGGACTTTTGTAGGCGAGGATAAATAAACTGAGATGCTTACAGAAAACAATATTACTTACCACTAAAAAGAGGTGATCACTCAAGATATGAAAAGACACGGAGTACATTTAAATGATATTATTAAAAAAGCCAATCCAAAATGGCTAGAGAGTGAGTTTTCTGCTTTGATCACAGGACATATGGAAGGCAAAGCTGTAAGCTGTAAAGAGGTCAGTGCTTGCCAGGGCTTGGCCGAGAAGGGGGGATGAATAAAGTGGAGCAGAGGGGATTTTTTTAGAGCAATGAGACAGTTCTGTGTGATGTAATATCCAGGACGCATCATTAAACATTCATCCAAACCCATACACTGGACAGTAGCAAGCGGGACCCCACTCTGAAGGACGGCCTCCCATGGTAAAGCTAACACAGCACTCCATGTCTGTCAGAAACTAACTGCTACTGTTGGTGGGATGCAGAGGCTACTTCCTAAGGTTGGAAGGTTGTGGGAAATTTCTGTGCATTCTACTTAATTTTTTTTTCTTTTTGAGACAGGGTCTCACTATGTATCTCTAGCTGGCATGGAACTTGTTATGCAGACTAGGATAGCCTTGAACTCACAGAGAAACCTGTTTCCGAAGTGCTGGGATGAAAGGCCACATCCAGCTACTTAATTTTGCTATAAACCTAAACCCTCTCCCTCGCTAAAGGATAAAATCTTACACGCGTTCTAACAGATGTATAAACTAGAAGGGAATGAAAGGCAGTCGGGTTGGGCCCAGCACAGAATCTAGCCTTCGTGTGTCAGGCCCAGCCCTCCTGGGGCTTTCCAAAGGCGACTCCAAGGCTCACAGCCTGGCCCCTAAGCACTCAGTAACATAGTACTTACATTGTGTCCACTTTGCGAGGTCCATCCTGCCACACATGGCTTAGAACTTCACTGCACGCAGACCCCTTTACATTCCCTCTAGTGAGAAGGCCCTGCTCACTTGTATCCTTTGTCTGGCCAACATTGATATTTCCTTCACCAATCCCCTTGGACTGGGTCAGGGCCCTCATTTACCCTTGTCACAGACAATGCTATATAGTTGTGGGTTTTTTGATTGATTTTTTTTTTTTTTTTTGGTTTTTCGAGACAGGGTTTCTCTGTGTATCCCTGGCTGTCCTGGAACTCACTTTGTAGACCAGGCTGGCCTCGAACTCAGAAATCCGCCTGCCTCTGCCTCCTGAGTGCTGGGATTAAAGGTGTGCGCCACCACGCCCTTGATTATGATCTATGATCCTGTAGTGGCTATTCCTGGTTGTCAACTTGACTATATTTGGAATGAACTACACTCCAGAATTACCAGGGACCCTTATCTGGAGGCTTGGAGATAGAAGTTTCTGATCTGGATCTTGGTATGGAGATCTTGAGGCATAGTGGCTATGGATTCCAGAAGATTGAATCTCCGAGTTTAAGGAACACACCTTTAATCTGAGCTACACCTTTCATCTGGGATTAAAGGTGTAGTGGAACACACCTTTAATCTGGGCTACACCTTCTGCTGGAGACAATATAAGGACATTGGAAGAAGGGAGTCTCACTCTCATTCTTTCACCTGCTTGCCCTGTGGGACTGAGTAGCTGCTAGATCCTTGGACTTCCATTCACAGCTACTACTGAACCATTGTTGGGAATTGGACTGCAGACTGCAAGTCATCAATAAATTCCTTTACTATATAGAGACTACCCATAAGTTCTGTGACTCTAGAGAACCCTGACTAATACAGATCCTATCAGACACAGTTCTAGGTCCTGGAGAACTTTCCAATGAATGAAACAAAAACTCCCACTCTTGAGAAGTCTACACTCGAGTGGTGCCTTTCCCCTTGGCCTATGGGCTTATGATGCACACAGAAAGGGGGCATGCTCTGCCTACAGGGCTGCTGTCCAAGGTGCCTACCCCAGCGCACACCCCAGCTCCTGAGCAGGCACTGTAAGTGGTCTGATGGAGCTGATGGAGCTAACAGGCCTCAGAGCATCTGCAGTCCGGTACAATCCACTGGATAAGCCCGTAATGGCAGTAGCAGCAGCAGGATCCCTGAGCACAGAGAGAGAGAGAGGCCAAGGAACACTGGGGTCCACAGAAGAGTGTGCACAAGGGATTGTTCATGACATGTGTCTTCCTTCCTGATTACCCCTCGTTATCTTCCATGAGGCATATTAATGCCCCCAACACACCTTCATAAGACAGATAAAGGATGTGTAAGAAAGTCCAGGATGGAGTGGATTAGTAAACTTGATTGGATATCAGACTGGCTGGGCAACGGGGCAGTGCCTGAGAAGCTAATTCTTAGAAGCTCTTCGGATTATTCTGATGTAGCCACCCGCACAGCAGGGCTTCAGACAGACCATCATCCTTTAGGGTATGCCTCCATCTGTCCTGAGCCACCACCACTTCCTCTTCAATCTCATGTTCTGCTACCACAGCCCCCATTTCTTTCTGGGCTCTGCTCAAATCTCATCTTCTTGATAAATATTTCACAAACCAGACTTCTGCCTTAAAGGGAAAAGTTTGTGTACATATGTGTGTATCTGCATGTGAATACAGACACCTGTGGAACTAGAGGGCTGGTGGAACCCCCTGAAACTGAAGCTACAGTTGTATGTGAGCTGTTCCATATAAAGGCTGGGAACTGTTAGGTCGGTCCTCTGTAGGAGACGTGCTTTTAACCACTGAGCAACCTCTCTAGACTGGTTCTTGTTTTGTCTGAGAGATAGTGTCTCTGTGTGTAGTTAGGCTGGTCTTGAGCTGATCCTCCTGCCCCAGGCTCCCAAGTGCTGGCTTCCAGGCTTATACCATCACACTTCTTAACACAGCAGACCCCTCCCTTTACCTTTCCTACCCCCTCCCCTGGTTACTTTGATCCAAACACTTAGCTCCATCTGCTGTAAGTGACAAGGTAAGTCTGACTCGTAGGCTCAGGGAAGTCTACTCCTCCATTTGAGAATCTCTGCAGGCTTGTTCCAAAGCGCAGCCACCACCAAAGGTTAAATGACTAAAGTTATAATTATATGAATGACACTGAGCATATACAGGTAAAGTGCACCCGCTTGTCCCTTTCTAACCTGAAACGCCATCATTTGTATGTCTCCCCGACAGTCTTTACCCCGTAGACTTGCATAGATATGGTGCATAAAGGCATGTTCCTGAATAGCTTTTCTCTACCCTAAGTCCAGTGACACCAACTGGTGAGCTGAAATTAACTCCAGTAGAAGTGGTCCACAGGAGAGGTAAGCATGACAAACTGGGTTTAAAAGTATTGTTTCATTGATTTGTCCCTGGTTGGCATGGTCCAAATTCAGCTCATCTCTTGTATTTATAGTTTTCTTGCATTAAAACCATGCCCACTCACATACTATCTGTGGCTGCTTTATACAGAACTAAGGTAAGCAGTTACAGCTATAGCTGAAAAGTCCAGTAGCAGCCCTTCACAGAAGAAAGTTCCTGGCAACTGGTTTGTCCTTAAGTAATGGAAGCTGGGCTGGGGTGGAGCACACCTTTAATCCCAGCACTTGGAGGTAGAGGCAGGTGGATCTCTATGAATTTGAGGCCAGCTTGGTCTACAGAGCAAGTTCCAGAACAGCCAGGGCTACCCAGAGAACCCCTGACTTGAAAAATTAAGAAAAGAAGGAAAAGAAAATCCTAGAGAAAACATTAGCTATGCAAAGGCAGTCAGGTCATGGGAGGGAGAGAGAAATTTCAAAGTTTCTCTTATTGTTTCATAGTTTCTGGTATTTCATATTTTTGTTTTCTTGCCCTCTAGTTTGAATACAAATTCCAGTCCTTATGTTGGTACCGCATTTGTTCATTTGTTTAGACATGACCACATGCTGGCCAGGGATAGGAAGAAGACTTCTGCAAAATTCAAGGAAAGTGTAAGTACTAGCTACGTTGGGAGAGACAACTAAGGGAGAGCTAAGCAAAGGAACCAAGACAGCTCTCTGAGTTTGAGGCTAGCCTGGGCAACATAGCAAGACAATTATTTCAAAAACAAAATTGAGGGCTGGAGAGACAGCTCTGTGCTTAGAAACACACTCCGCTCTTACGAAAGATCCAAGTTTGCTTCCCAACACCCAAGCACCATAACCGCCTAGAGCTCTAACTCCTAGGGACAGCACTCTCTCCAGCCTCTGCAAGCACCCCTAGACACACACACACACACACACACACACACACACACACACACACACACACACATACACACACACCCCATATAAATAAAAATAAATTACTTATTAAAACCCAAAACAGGCTGGATGTGGTGGTGCATGGCTTTAATCCCAGCCTTTAAACAGTAGAGGCAGGCAGATCTCTTGTGAGTTCAAGATCATCCTGGTCTACAAAGAGAGTTCTAGGACAGCCAGGGCTCTGTCACACCAAGACACCCTGTCTCCAAAACCCAAAACCAAAGCCAAACAAAAGAATAGTAACTGAATAATAAAATTTATAATAAGAGCATTATAAGATTATTTTTAGATTTCTATCAGTAAAATTTATAATACACACATATACTATTTGAGGGATACTTGTCTCCACTACAGTGTGAGCCAGTCTACAGCCATACCACCCAAACTGTGCCTGATTTCAACTGAATATAAGCTCATTTTATTCTAGGAATTATACAGAGAAAAAAAGGTCACAGGTGCCAGTCAACATATGTGGCCTGGCTGGAGATGGGCAGTTTGGGAACTCCCCTTTTCATGGATTGACTTGTCGGGCCTACATCATGTTCTCAGCTCTACCAGCAACCAGTCATGTGAACTTATAAACTACATAACCTTTAAAAATCTTAGCTTCATTTAAAAAGAGGGGTCCATCTTCTTATCTTATAGGGAGGTCATGATCATATTCACCACCTGCCTCATACTGAGCTTCTCCACAGATGGGTGTGGCCTTTTGCCCCTTCACCCTTTACCCCTGGAGACACAGTCCTGATGCTGTCGCACATTTCAGTGATGTCACAGCTCCCCTGCCTGGCAGCTCCAGCACCATCCTATGTTACTCAGCCGAGCGCTGCAGTGCGAGGAGCAGGGTGCAGGCAGCACTGGTCCAGTCTTGCTCCTACAGCCCCAGCATGAGTCCATCTACAAAGAAGAGGCCGAGGGATAAAGTGCCTTCTAAGGTCAGACCTTGTCCTGGAGCCCCGGCAGGCCCCATAAAAGGGGTCTAACCAGAGAATCCAGCCACAGCAAAGACAGTCTCTCCAGTCATGTGGGAAGGGGAAAGGGGAAGGTGAAATAGAGGCCGGTAGAGCTAAAACTCTCTCAGTTCTGTTCCAAACCCAACATGCCAAGACTCCAGTCTAGGACTGCTCAGACCGTACTCAAACAGGAAAGGCACAATACAGGAACTCAAGGGGATTCCCCTATACTAGCTCTCTCTCTTTCTTCCTACCCCTCAGATGCAAGATGAGAAACTGCAGGACAAGATAACCCAGCATGTGAGCAAAGTGATTGAGCGGAATCGACTTAAAATGGTGAGATGTTCTATTTTAGCCCCTGCTTAGGGAAGCCAACCCCTACCTGAAGTGCCACCCCCAAGTGCTAGACCGGGTGTGCCATGGGAGCCAGCAGACTCATCCCTGGGATGAGCCAAGCAACACACAGGGGATGAAGGGCTCCCCTGGGAGATCTGGAGACCTCTTTCCGGTTTCTTGACCCTGGCAGGTATTAAAAAACTTGTCCCTCTTGAAGCTATTCAAGAGCTCAAATAGCCGGATCCAAGAACTCCATAAGCTGGCCAGAAGGTGCTGGAATTCAATGCTCAGAGTTCCAAAGATCCTGCAAATCTCTTCTAGGTAAGCTTGCCCACACCCCCTCTTTATACACTCATAAAATGGACCCAATGGCTATCTTTTCCAGGAACAGAAATTGTAGTAAAGGATTGGAAACAGTGGCCCTCTTTATAGAAGGGCTCTGTGCAACAGGTATTCACTCAAGCTATTTTACTGATAGGGCCTGAAGCCCAGGAAGTGAAGTGATTTAGCTTGGCCAGTTGAATTGATAATTGGTAGAGTACCTGTCTCAAGTCATTCCCACCTCATAGCAAAGCTGTGGCTGTAACAGCGATCACAGTCACCTAGTGACAGTGAAGGGCCCACTGATCACTGGGGTACTGAGTGTGCATGTGCTAGGGAGCTTTCTCTGCCTCCTCTCCCTGGCAGCCTCCTCTCCCTGGCAGCCTCGCCCAGAGACTCACTCACAGACTGCCCTCTGAATCTGATGACCCATGCATCTTGCTCAGACCCTGATCATTCGTAGGTCACTCTAGAATTTGAAGAACATGTGTGTAAGTGTCTGCTCTCTGCTTGGCACCCCTACTTAGTTCCTTCTTCACAACAATCCTACGTGTGCCCCATTTTTATGATGGAGACCCAGGGCTCTGGGAGGTTACATGTCTCACCTCATCTGGATGATCAGAGTCTAGCATGTCTGTCTCCAAAGACTGCTGCAGTCTGCTGCGGCTCCACTGCTTCCTACTTGGCAGATCCTGAGAGCCGCCATCCACTGGCATCACTCTCATCAGCTAGGATGAGCTAGCGTGGGGTTTTGCCCAGCTGGTGCAGTACTCCTGAGGAAATCTCCTTTCTGGTGAGAGAGTGAGAGAGAGAGAGAAAGAGAGAGAGAGAGAGAGAGAGAGAGAGAGAGAGAGAGAGAGAGAGAGAGAGAGACTGTTAATTCCTTCCTGAGGCTCTTTCTTTAATGTGGCCTCCCAGATACAGGTGACTGGGAAGCCCAGAACCACGTGGCTCAGGGTCACAGAACACCATGGTTCTGAAAGCACAGAAACATCTCTTAGAAACAGTTGTCCCTAACTAACCCTCAATGTGAGGGGCATCTTACCTTCATCCTGCCTTCTACCCAGGGCAGGTGAGGGTACTGGAGAAGGCTCCTTGGAATGCCATGATTTCTCAGAATATAATTTGAAAGGAACACTGGACAGTCTTCCCTCTCAGTTGAGACAGAAGCCTAGTATACTGGCAGGTGCCAACAACATACTATCCTTAGGCTCCTCAAATACTGGTCCTGCTATCTGACTTCCCGAGGTCTCACATCCATTCTGCCCATACTACTCTTACACCACACCCAGGCTCCAGAGACATTTCTTTTCAGTCTGGTTCAGGGAGCCTGGTAGAGCTAGAACTCTACATAGCAACCACCTCAGGGCTGGGTTAGAAGGACCCTTTTAGCCTTAATCTGCTGATGGTCTTTCTTCTCCCTGCCAGGGACAAGGACAAAGTGAAACAAAATAATATAAAATTCCAAGAGATTAGGGTCCTTGAAATGAGACCAAATTCTAAGAAGGCAGAGTCCGTAAAGGAACCCAAGCAAAAAACATCCAAAAAGTGGAAGCCCAAGCAAGGATCTAAGGGGTCACCTGCAGCCGTGACATGGAGAAAAAAGCAGGAAACATTTAAAATCTCCAAGGTAATAAAGAGTGGTGGCTTGCAAGCCAGGGCCCAGAAGAGGAAGACCTACGTTAAGAAGCCCCGAGTTGTCTTCTTAAAGACCTACCATCACAGCACTACCATGGGGAAGATGAAGGCACTGGATATAACTGACCAGTTGGTCTGGTTTGAGGGGCTTCCCACACGCATACACATCCCAGGGCGCCGGATCATGTGTAGATCGTCTACCTACCGGTGCCTCAAGCGCTCCTGCACCCGTTTCTGCTGTGCATCACTCTGAGCTGCCTACGTACCATCCACACTAGGTAAGTGTGACACCACCTCAGCCAGGCTCATGCTCGGGGCTGTGGGTCTTGGTGACTGTGGTTGGCAGTACTGGGAGACTCCATTTCCAGAGAGGGGAAGCAGGCCACACAGCAGGCTAAGCTGGGCTGAGGATACATCTTGGTCTGACTCTGAGCTCCAGGCAAGGTGCGATGGCATTGAGACCTGATATGCACCATCTCAAATGAGGAGGCCTCAGGAGAGTGGAAACCACTCTGTCTCTGAAGCTCAATTGATGTTTAAACCTCGGGAGGAGGAGCCACACTGGGCTTAACTGCGTCACTTCCCTTTAGACCAAATCAACTCTGATTTACTCACATTTTAAATAAGACTTATGCTACAGAGAAAGTTCTTAAAGCAAAGACAAGAAACTCTCCCCTTCGTTGGTTGAGGTTCCCACGAATGGAAGAGGCCGACTGTGTCATGAAGTCCACGTTAATGTGTTTCCCTTTGGGAAAACCAAAGAGCTCCAACTTGCCACAAAAACCAAAGCGCCCAGGCCCTGTGCTTGCTCACCGAATAACAGCTCCCTCTAGGGGCGGTTCTCATAACTAACAGGATGCTCTGCTTTCAGGTGGTGTGTAACCCTAGACGGGAACTTGAATTGTAAGAAGTAGAGATCGTGCTATCAGCTTAGTGGAAGGGATAGGCAAGACAGTCGCAAGTCTACAAATAAAATCTCCCCTATGGCACTACTGGCTCTGCCTATCTGAGGCTGACATCACATAAACATGGAGCAAAGGTTTCCTGGGGAGGTGCAGGGGAGGAGGGTGGGTGTGTATGTGTCATGAGTCGGCTATCCTCCTCCATCCCTTGGCTCCTAAGGTCATTTTGTAAAACCAGAACAGAAAATCTACCAAGCTGTGTCCTTCAGCCTCCCCCAACTCCCCACAAGGTGGTCCCTTTGAGCAGTGCACACTTCCTCTATGAAGTCAGAGCCCACTTGTCTCCTGGGTACAGGTACCTCATAATGGTCCTGAGATCCAAGGAGCAGCAGAGACTTGTATGCCTCTACAGCAGGTGACTCACCCAGGCTTGCTCAGAGAGGAGTCACCAGAGCAAAGTTACCCTCATTCTCCTGGCTTTTCTCCATTCTACTTTCCTAAGGGGAGAAAGTCACACGGACTTGGCCCACAGTCTTCCCAGAATCCAGCTCCCCATAGATTGTCAGTGCTTGTGGTGTCAATAACTGGGCCTCCTTGGTCACAGTTTATGGATCCTGGCCAACCACTCTAACCTTGGTCAAAGATCATGGGAAAACCAGGACAGGTGGGATAGGCAAGTGTCCTACAGCTGAGGTCTAACACAGGTTCGCCCTTGAGCCCTGGCTCTGGCTAACTTGATCTCATCTCTGTCACCAGTTGTCAGCAGGAACCATAGGCCTTGTACACACAGCTCGGGAGAGTCAAAGGATCCCAGGTCTCCTCCCTGGAGCTGGCTTCCATGAGTGTGCCTGCCCTCAGGTGAGGCACCAAAGGGCAGGTCCTCCCACAGAGCCCTCTGGGAGGGAGAAGGATGGAGATCGGCCTCACTTGCTCCCACACTGCTGCTCCCTACTGGGCCTGGCACTGCCATCTGTATTGGAGAGGCAGCCTGAGAACATGGACCGGCCAGAGCCACACATGGCATCGGGAGTGTCCCACTATACTGCTGTTTCTTAGAGGTGGAGCCCAAGGGCATCTGAGCACTCTGTGGCCCACCTGTGTATCACCACCCCTACCGCTTCCCAGGACCCTCCTCCCCAGTTGCTCCTCTCCAGCTGTTTTCCTGCTCAGTGGTCTCCATTTTGGGTCCCATCAACCTTGGTAAATAACCTGTTCAATCTCTTCCCAACCTCCTGCTTATTAACCTGTGACCTCAGACCAGCATCCCTCAGTAGGTGCTCAGGGCACAAGCTCTGTCTTCATGGCACCCAGTTCAGAGAGGGACTCGGGTGTACCAGGCTCCAGTGGAGAAGGCCTGGCCAAGGTTGACATGCTGCAGTCTGTGCCCTGGAGAGGAGTTAGGCTGAGGCCTATGTGCAGAGGCTGAGGTACACCACCACCAAGGGGAGGAAGGGCCTGGTGAAAGGCACAACTTCTGCCTCCAACAGAACTTCTTCCAACGTGGCCATGTCCCCAAGCCCTGGACATTTGTGACTGCCATCTGCTTACATTCCACTGCCTCCTTTCCTGCATTTAACTACTTAAGTCTGAACAACTTCTGGGTTTGGTAAGATCCACTATTTGAGAAAAGAGTATCCCAGAAATGGCACTGAACTTACTCTGTAGAACAGGCTGCCCCCTCTCCCCCATTCCAGATCTGCCTACCTCTGCCTCCCGGGTGCCGGGACTGAATGTGTGCACCTCCACATCTCACTATTTCAATTGTTTTTGTTTGTTTTTTTAAGGGACACTAGCTGGGAGAGGTGGGGCCTTTAATCCCAGCGTTGGGGAAACAGAGCTAGAGGGATCCCCATGAGTCCAAGGCTACCCTGGTTTATATAGATAGCACTTGCCAAGTCTACACAGTGAGACCTTGTCTCAAAAAGAGAGGGGGTACCACTAACACCCACCTGGAGGTTCTGAAGTAAATGAAGCTTATGTGGAAGGTCAGTTTGTGGGGTGCTGAAGGATTTTAGATTTCCCCCAAGTTTCCTTCACAGTTCCGTTCCCTAACATCCCAGGCTTGGTCCTGCTTCTCCCTTGTGAGCTGCTAATTGGCTGCCAATAAGGTACTAGCTGTCGGTTTCCTAACGTATCTGGATCAAGCTTGGAGCGTGAGTTGTGTGGTGTGGAGCTGAATTGTTAACACCTTCTTTGTGGTCCCTCTCTCCGTGGATTAAGTGAGAATATTCATGGGCAGGGTGAGGCAGACTGGTAAAAAGAGTCTCTTCTATAAAATGGGGATGCAGGAGAGAGACTGCTAACTTTTATAATCATTGGTCATTGCCTACTTTCCAGATCTGCGTTACATGTGGGATCTCATGAAATTCACACAATAATCTAAAGAAGTGAGTACAATCTGCCCTCCACAGTCCTGAGCCCTGCATACATATATGGATTTATCCAGCTGTAGATGGGAAATACTTGATAAAGATGTCCCTCCACACTGAGTATGTAGGCTTTCCTTGTACCCTGAACAATACTGCATGCCCACCCCACCACCACCATACTGCACCACCTGAAACATGAAAGAATGTATATAGTTAACATGGAAACACTCCAGTACTGTCTTTTGCAGGGGTTGGGGTTAGAGTGTGAGATACAATCGCACTCCAGCCAAGCTGGCCTCGACTCAGTCACCCCATGCAGCTTCCTAGTCCTCCAGACGGCAGGTCCCACTGAGTAGGACGTGCCAGGACACACGGCCCCTCGCCTGTCACAACAGTTTCCCTTAGCTCTTGTCACTCTCCTACAAGCCGTGATGTTTGCTCTCTGACTGCCCTTGGGTCAGAAGAAGGAAGTCACCCCAAAGCCACAGAGGAGAGCCCCAGAAACTCAGCTTCCAGGAGAGCCTTTATGAGTCATGATTCCTTCAGGACTTAGGAGGACCTGGGGCCTTCCCTCAAACCCCTCCCTCCAAGATGTCTGCCAGTGCATTCTGACTTCCATGTAGTCGATCAAAACGGGGCTGCCTAGAAGAGGAGGTAGGTTTCCTCTGAGCCATACTCCACCCCACCTCACCTGTCTTTTGGGGTTAACTGTTTTGAGCGGCAAGTGCACAAGTCTCCACATGTCTCTTGAATTCAGGTGTTAGGCAGAGTGAAGGGAGAGGCAGGGCCAAGACTTCAGGTCTCCAGAGGAGGTATGTTCATTCACCAGGAAGCTGGAGGTAGGTTTGTTTTAGACTGCAGCCTTCATCCTCTGGAAAGACACACATGGCATGCGTTCCTCTGTCACTTGATAAGCTGTGGTCCTTATGCACCGCCTACCCATTTTTCATGAAGAGGTTGTTATGCTTGTAAAACTCTGTTCAACCTAATCTAGAGCTATACAGTGAGGTCTGAAGGCCTGACTATAAGGTTATAGACTGCTGGACCAATCAGAACTTACACATCCTAATCTCCGCCCTCTGTGCAAGAGTGCATTGTCACCTCCAGAGCCCAAATCCCGAGGCTGACAAGCTCCAGTTTCCTTATCTGTAAGATACGGATGATGGGACTTCCAACTGAAGTTGTCACATGAGAAGAGGCAAGTCCCTGGCCCACTACTAGACAGACACCTGTTAAGCACCCCGTGGATGCATTTATATTAAGATGATATGCTGTCACTGCTACTGAAGCCTGGAACTCATCTCTCTAAACCATTCGCACTGTTGCTTCAGAAACTGCACACAGATCTCGCATGCGTTTCATGCATATGGTGTCTGTACAGGTTGAGTGTGGGCATGCACACGTGCGGGGCCCAGAGCAGGATATGGAATTTCCCCCCCCTCACTCTCTGCCTACTATCCTGAGACAGGGTATCCTGAACTGGAAACTTGTTACTTCAGATAGGCGGGATGGCCAGTTAGCTATGGAGATAGACCTGTCTCCCTGTCCTCTGGGGAAGGTTATGTAATCTTTAATCAACTGTTACTCAGCTCAGTCATCATATTAATTGGAATAAAAAGAAATTTTAAAAAATCCACCTTGGTTCCTTTGGTGATTTTCCAATTTCTAAAAATCAAATTAGCAGTCAAAGGACACAGGCTTCTCATTTAAAAACAAAACAAAACAAAAACCTATGCAGGAAAAGCTGGCACAGCCTTTAAGAGAAACCGATAAGAGATGTTCCTGCCTGGAGCAACAGAATCCTCAGCTTAAGGGAGCAGCCACACTCAACTGCTGAAATCATTCATTACTGTCACGTATGTCTTCAGAGTTTGTGTTAGGGAGGAAACCCACCAATCTAGCTGGGCCCAGGCCCTGCAGCCAGTGTGGCCCCAACCCCGGGTTAACCCCGGGCCTCACCCTAGCTCACCTAGCCTTTGAATATTTTCAGTCTCAGATTCTCACTCTACCGAGCAGAGCCAAGAGGCAAGAAGGGCTCTCTGTGCAGGAAGCAAAACTCATCTTAGCTGTGATCCTCAGCTAGCTTGGACAAGCTCCAGAAACCAAAGAGGCTTCACAAAAAAATGTATGCCACAGTTCAGGAATCACAAGTGTGTGTCTCTGGGGGGTGGGGGTGGGGGAGTGTGGCAGTTTACACCAGATACTGTAGAGGCAGCTGCAGGTGGAGGGTGAGATATAGTTATTTTGCCTGTTTTCTTGAGACAGGGCTTCACTCTTAACCCTTGAGTTTGTCATGTTGCCCAGGTTGGCCTCAAACTCATGATCCCCATACCTCAGTCTCCCAAGTCTTAGGGCAAGGTAGTGCTACCACACTTACTCTGGCATTTAGTATTTTACCTGGAGAAATAACTCTGGGGCT